>NC_139221.1:32360962-32588462 GCF_055691185.1 Crinia signifera
TCCACTGTGTGTCACTTGCTCCTGACACACAGAGAACCTGTAGCATTAAGTGGACGTATATCCTCTGAGGCCTTTTTATAAACATCCCTTATTTTGACTTTTGATTATCATGTATTAGTCCTATGGCACAACTGCTTTGGCATTTTCCTCACAACATACCCTTCATTTGAGAAATTGTTACCCCTGATGAAGTCGGTTAGGGACAAAATGTGCCGGGTTACATAGTCTTATTTATGAAAGACATTGAATCATTTTTCGCTGTAGAAAGATCTGTCCCATTCTGCATTTATGAACTTTTGAATAAAAAAAACTTGTTTGGATGGGACTTATGCTTGGCGTTTTGAACTCTGAAATTTCCCACCTTCACTTCTCACTACTTTACCTCTCACTACTTTACCTCTCACCTCGTTACCTCTCAGTAATTTACCCCTGCTATTTTCAGCAGCCTCTCTCACCTATAAATCACTTTTTTCACACACACACACACACACACACACACACACACACACACACACACATATATATTTCCATTTTTGTGTTGCCCTGGAGTCACTCAGCTGCTTTGTTGTGGGGTCCTCATCACCTTAGATTTGTACCCCCCAAAATGATTGGGACTTGCCCGCCTAATGAGGTCACCTGCATGCGGTGGGCAAGTCGTTACTTATGGCCATAATTATGTGAAGAACATCGCTCAAAATGCAAAATTTTATTGCAATGGTAAGCGTGCCAATTCACTATTGTGTATACTGTTGTTTTTCTTTTCCCCTCCTTCAGGGAACAGGCTGCTTCAAATTATATTTCATTTTGCTCTAGCGCAGTGGTGTATAACTCATGGTCCTCCAGCTGTTGTAGAACTACACAACCCAGCATGCCCTGCCACATATTTTATATAATGGATTGCTAAAACTGTGGCAGGGCATGCTGGGACGTGTAGTTCCACAAGAGCTGAAGGACCATGAGTTTGACACCACTGCGTGTAGTGCGTAACACACACACAGACAGATAATAGGTAGCTAGATACAACATATATATATATATAGATTCCAAGACTGCCGGCACTCTATGTAAGAATCAACGGTCCCCGGTGCCCAAACGGTGAATCATACAAAACTCCAAGAAATGATGGCACTCGAGAGGCAAATCACGATAAATAGAAAGCAGATATATTGTCAAGCTTTCGGGGACTTAAACCCCTTCTTCAGGACAAACCTACAGCCCTGCAGTGGCAAACGCAGGATTTTCAGAAGGGGGTTTCCAGAGGGGCGGAGCAAAGCACGGAGATGGACACTTAGGTGACCCAGTATATGTCGGGTCAGTTAAAGTATTATAGATAGACCAAATGTATATAAATAATAATAATAATAATAATTAAAAAAAAAAAAATATATATATATATACATACATACATACATACAAACAGGGGCATCAACAGCAGTGTAGACCCCTGGGCATAGCAATGTATTGGGGCACTTACCGATCCTCCAGCGGTAGGGGTGGGGGAAGGGCCCTGATACATAACTTCCAGGGTGGTAGAGGAAGTTTAATATACAGGGATGCAGTTAATATCCCGGCGGTCGGGATCCCGGCGTTCAGAATCCCGACGCCGGAATCCCGACCGCCAAAATGCCGACACATTCTCCCTCCTGGGGTGTCCACGACACCCCTGGAGGGAGAATAAATTAGTGTGCCGAGCGTAGCGAGGCACCGGGCCCGCTGCGTGGCGAGCGCAGCGAGCCCGCAAGGGGGGGCGATCCACGTCCAACCCTTGTCGGCATTTCGGCTGTCGGGATTCCGGCGTCGGGATTCTGTACGCCGGGATCCCGACCGCCGGGATTCAATACTGAATCCAATATACAGAGGAGGGGTGTATAGTGGAGTGGGCTTATTATTCATAATTTTCTGGTGGTAAGACAGCTTGCTTGACTGCAGATATCTCCAGTTCCCAGAAATAGATTTCTTAGATTTTAATGGAATTAAAAACTAGAGAATCCCACCTACCAAATTTTATTGGGGACTAGGGGATGAGAGTTCAGGAGGCAGAGCAATCTGCCAACGAGAATATAAAACTACATACCAGGTGTGTGGAGCTGGAGCAGTAACCAGCTGCTGGAAGGCTGATATCTCTGGTTCTGGGAACAGTAGAGACAAGCTTCTAGTGTCCATCAAAGGGGGAGAGTCCCATCTTTTGGAATATACCCTCAAAAAAACTCTGTCAGACAGAACCTGAAATATCTGACTGGGAAGAGCAATTAATAGGCTTGGATGGGGACCACTGCTTTGAAGTCAGATATCTCCGGTTCCCAAGGGCCGATTTTTAAAATTCTTATACCCATGGAAAGAGGGGACTCTCAGCTTTCAGCCTAGGGCCTTTAGACTCCTGGGGGGGGTTTCTGGGTACTCAGAACCCCCCCCTGCGTGCGCTACTGGTTTGAGTGCCGCCGCAAACACAAATTGGTATATATATATATATATGTTGTATCTAGCTACCTATTATCTATCTGTCTGTGTGTGTGTTACGCGCTACACGCAGGGGTTACTTACATTTCCGAAAAGGATACCACTTCCAGATGTGACTCTGAAAAAATCTTTCAATAAAAAGCACACTGGTTTTATTAAGATTTGTACTGTTTTGTATTTTAACAAACTATTGGTTGAATCTCCATTTGGTGGTTGAAAGCACTCTCTATATCTCTAATCCTCCTATATATATATATATATATATATATATATATATATATATATATATATATATATATATATATATATATACAACAAAGCAGGGTCCGGCACAGCCTCCTAGACGTAAGTAATCACCCGGGTGCCTCCAACAAAGGGGGTGGATAGCAGGAAGACGATGTGGCTCTCCCGGGTTTTGCAAACAATCAATTTATTATAGCAAAATACACCAACGTTTCAATGCCTACTTGGGCATTTTTATCAAGGCCTTGATAAAAATGCCCAAGTAGGCATTGAAACGTTGGTGTATTTTGCTATAATAAATTGATTGTTTGCAAATCCCGGGAGTGCCACATCGTCTTCCTGCTATATATATATATAACATTTGTTTTTGAAGCAGGCACTCACCATAGGCAATTTTGAGCAAGTTGGATCAAATTTTATTTCAAGACATCAAAAAAGTTTGGTCGACGTTTCGATCCTCAACAGGGATCTTTGTCAAGACAGAGGTAGGTCACATCTCAGGACAGGCAGCACCAGGCAGTGTACAAATGCAGTCTCCAATTCAGCTATTTATGGTAGCACTGAGTAAGTGATAGACAAACTTACTTCCTGTGGACTCCAATACCAGGAAGTGTTCAAGAACTATGTAATATAGGGCCAATAAATGTAATATAAAATGCCACAATATAAGATAAGGTAGCGTCTAATGTGAATAATGCACAGCACCAAAAAAGAAGTTAACAGGTCCCAGGTTTAAGCGCTAAGGAGAACGAGTTCCGTCTAACCGGAAGTGACATGCGTTCCACCGCCGTGGAACGCATGACTAACCGGAAGTAGCCGGGATTGGCCGCTCAATCGCGCCAAAACACACAGCCGGATATCTCAAGCAGTGACAGGAGACGGAAATCAAGTGCGCTCCAGCCATTGGAGCGCACAATTAAGCGGAAGTATTGGGCTTGCGTGTCAGACAACTGAAGCGCACGCCACGTAGTAGGAAGTCTAAATAAGAAGCAGGGATACTAGCTTGCGCTCCAACTGAGTGGAACGCAAACCGGAAGTAAGACTAAACAGTCAGCGCATTAAATCTAAGGACCATAGGTGCAAATAAATTTTATACTAATAACGTGCCACCATATAATGCCGAACTGGAGAGATTGCCTGATACTTCACATCATAAATGACAACAATAAGAACTCATTTTTTCAAAATTTGCAGATAAAAAATGTACAAGAAAATTATATAATGTACATTACATGAAAAATAATATTTGTTAAAAATAATAAACATAAACATAAAAAAACAAGACAAAAAATTTGAAGATATTATGCAGCATTGATAACTTCAATTAAATTCCCTAGAGAAACACATTGTATGAAATATATTCATTTAAGCCCCTAGGGGCTACTGTTCCAAGGTCATAAATCCAGCGTGCTTCGCGCTGATGAAGTCTTTTCACCCGATCTCCACCTCGCAAAGGAGGGGGTATGTGGTCAATTAACATGCATCTCAGACTAGCAACAGAATGACCCAACTGTTGAAAATGCTTGGCCACCGGTTTGTCGGACACCTTATTTTCAAGTGCCTGCCGTATCGACAGGCGATGGTTCGCCATCCGCTCCCTAAAACATCGTGTGGTGAGTCCCACATAGTAGAGTCCGCAGGGGCATATCAGGATATAAATCACAAACGATGTTGTGCACGATAATCGGTGCTGAATCTTGATTTTTTTTTCCCCGTATGTGGGTGGGGGAATGTCTGTCCAGCAAGCATGGATCGACAGGTGGTGCAGTCGATACACCGAACACACCCCAACCGTTGTGTTGGTAACCAGGAGGTGTTGTTACCACTAGGCTGTGATGTGGGTCGCATGAGCATCTGCTTGATATTTGGTCCACGACGGTAGGAGAGCATAGGAGCTTTTTTGCTCACATGGGACATCTTTGTGTCTGTGGCCACAATTGGCCAATGCTTTTTGATTGCTCTACCCATCTCGTCGGATGCCGTGTTATAAATTGATGTGAAGATCATGCGATTCTGTTCAAGTTTACGTGGTGTTGCCAACTGCTCTTGCTGGTGCCTATTAAGTGCCTTGCGAAGACAACGCTCGATGGTTCTTTTGTGGTAACCCCTTTTGATAAAGCGCCCACTCATCTCTCCAATTTGTTCATGTGCTGTAGAAATCGATGAGTTGTTGCGTAGCACTCTAATAAATTGAGAGATGGGAAGACTCTCTTTAAGGGAGCTCGGGTGGTGACTTGAAGCATAGAGTAACGAGTTGCGGTCAGTCTCTTTACGAAACAATGTAAAACCAATCTTTGATCCTTCCTTGAAGAGTGTAACATCCAGGAAGTTTATGCTAGTCAACGAGATGCAGTGTGTGAATCGAATGGTTGTATCGAGGGAATTTAGTATTCTAATCATTTCAAGAAACTCAGACTCCGTGCCAACCCAAATCAAAAAAATATCGTCAATAAATCTTTTAAAACACAAAATTTTACTGGAAAATGCAGGCATGATGTAGCTGTTCTCATAATTATGCATGTAGAGATTTGCATAGGACGGGGCCAGGGAAGACCCCATTGCGGTCCCCGCCCTCTGCAAAAAATATCCTTTACCATACATAAAGTGGTTATGCCGCAATACAAGTTCTGCCAATTCAAGAAGGAATTCGATCGGGGGACCCACATTAGGAGCAGACTGCAGACTTTTTCTAAGTGCTTCTAATCCACCTTGATGGGGAATAACCGTATACAATGAGGTGACATCCATGGTAGCAAAAAATGCCCCATCTGGAATGTCCCCCAAGGAGGCGATTTTCTCGAGAAAGTCTGAGGTGTCCCTTATGTAGCTCCACATTTGTTGAACGTGCTTCTGAAGAAAAACATCAATAAAGATAGCCAATGGCTGTAGCACAGAGCCCACAGCCGATATAATAGGACGTCCAGGTGGATCATCCAGCCGCTTATGGATCTTAGGTAAGGTGTAAATATACGGGCATACTGGATGATCCACCTGGAGAAATGTCAACTCATCCTTGCTAATCCAACCTGACTGCAAACCCCTGCCAATGGTACCATCCACCAACTTTTTGATATTTAACATAGGGTTAATCTTAAGCTGTTCGTACGTGTCCACGTCAGAAAGTTGTCGCCGAATTTCGGCATCGTAAGATGACCAATCCTGCACTACCACACCCCCTCCCTTGTCGGCTTGACGAAAAACAAGTTGCTTATTGCCCATAAGGCTACGAAGTGCCAAACGATGTTCATGGGAGAGGTTGTCGTAGCGTGGTTTAAGATGCTGTGCTGACATGTTGTGTTCAACCAGACGTGAAAACGTACGAATGCTGGGATTCACCGAACAAGGATCAAAAGTACTTCTCTTAGGCAATTTGTTAACAGTCTCAGGTACACTCAAAGTCTGAGGTCCAAAGAACTCACGTAAACGTAGCTTGCGACCAAATTTGAAATTGTCAACAGACCAGTCTTGACAAAGATCCCTGTTGAGGATCGAAACGTCGACCAAACTTTTTTGATGTCTTGAAATAAAATTTGATCCAACTTGCTCAAAATTGCCTATGGTGAGTGCCTGCTTCAAAAACAAATGTTATATTATTGGGACTGATACTCCTCTAAAGTGGAGCACCGCTGAGTTGTCCTATGTTCTTTCAGAGTGCGGTTCTAACTTCGATTGTGTATGGAGACTCTGTGCAAGCTACAGATACCTCTTTGTGCCAGCACCTGTACTACCCTGTGGGGTGATTACAAGATTTATTCCAAGGAACCACATGTAATTTTCATGGACTAAAAGCAATATCCAGGAGTGTGCATGAGCTACTTCATGTCTTTATGATCTTAGCTATTTTAAAATCATTTCTATTGAAGGTTGCAGCATTGCTTATTTTGATTGCTTGAGTTGCTTATATACTCAGTTCTCCGTGCCACCCTATCTTAAGTGTATATAGTATTGTTATTTTTTGCCTTACCGGATTATGTCACAAGTATCTGTTCCTATTTTGGATGATGCTACATTGGAAAGAGCCCAGAATGTTCTGGTATCTCTGACCGATGATGAGGCTGAAAAAGTACTTTTTCATCATTCAGATTTTCTATCTCTGCCTGACGATAAAGCTATAGATATTTATCATAAGCTATTAAAATTAAGAAAAAGAGAGGTTGATTTGACCTTGCACGGTCAATTTTTGTCAGACTATTACAGAAACAAGAGGATCCCTAGAGGCTTTAGGGTTAACAACACACCCACCATCGGCCGCGGAAACCTTGCGTTCTGTACCCGATGGTGTGGTGTGTTGAATAAGTGCTCTTTGGACCTCTTGTTGCTTGTGATAGAGGAGGTGGGGAGTGAACTGACTAAGATCAAAAGTGAGATTGAGCGGCCAATCCCGGCTACTTCCGGTTAGTCATGCGTTCCACGGCGGTGGAACGCATGTCACTTCCGGTTAGACGGAACTCGTTCTCCTTAGCGCTTAAACCTGGGACCTGTAAACTTCTTTTTTGGTGCTGTGCATTATTCACATTAGACGCTACCTTATCTTATATTGTGGCATTTTATATTACATTTATTGGCCCTATATTACATAGTTCTTGAACACTTCCTGGTATTGGAGTCCACAGGAAGTAGGTGTGTCTATCACTTACTCAGTGCTACCATAAATAGCTGAATTGGAGACTGCATTTGTACACTGCCTGGTGCTGCCTGTCCTGAGATGTGACCTACCTCTGTCTTGACAAAGATCCCTGTTGAGGATCGAAACGTCGACCAAACTTTTTTGATGTCTTGAAATAAAATTTGATCCAACTTGCTCAAAATTGCCTATGGTGAGTGCCTGCTTCAAAAACAAATGTTATATTATTGGGACTGATACTCCTCTAAAGTGGAGCACCGCTGAGTTGTCCTATGTTCTTTCAGAGTGCGGTTCTAACTTCGATTATATATATATATATATATATATATATAATATATATATAGCAGCAGGGGATGTTCGGCACTCCGGACGAAAAATAATTACCGCGGTGCCTTCCTCCACTTTGTAGTATAGACGGTAGACCAGGGGCTTATGGCAGGGCCCCTAAGAATGAGGCGGCACTCCACGGGTTTGCATAGAGATCAAAGGTTTTTAATGGTGTTAGAATCTATACATCGTGGTCGTCAACGTTTCAAGGCCGCATCGGCCTTTTCATCAGGACGTGCAAAGATGTGCATAAAGTGCCAGTGCCAGTGCAAAAGAAAGCAAGTCTCCTGGTTTCTGCTGATACCCCCGCTCCCCCCATGCCCGCTGGTTTAATTAACCATAAATCGCGAGTCTGCAGTGAGGGGGCCGGCTTAAATGACGCGATTGTGCCATTTTGCAGCATTTAAGCCCCGCCACCTCTCCGCGGCCCGCAAATCACAGCGTTTTTTTGGCCCCCTCCCCCCTGACGTGTTGCCTCTCCGGGCTTCTCCTGGAGAGGTGAAGTTAAAAGTAGGCAAGTATGATATATATATATATATATATATATATATATATATATATATATATATATACACACACATATACACAGAAAGAGAGTGAGAGAGAGAGACAGAGGGACAGATGTATTAAGCCTGGCGAGGAGATAAACTGGAGATAAAGTTGAGATAAAGTGGAAGGAGATAATGCACCAGCCAATCAGCTGTGTTTGAAATATGTCAGTTAGGAGTTCATTGGCTGGTGCGTTATCTCCTTCCACCTTATCTCAAATTTATCTCCAGTTTATCTCTTTGCCAGGCTTAATACATCTGCCCCTGATGCCCCTTTCCCACTGCAGGCTTTACACGGTAAAATGCCGTTTTTTTAGCCTTTTTCAACTGCTAGAGCTGCAGTAGGAAAGCTCCAGGTTGCTTTACACGGGTAACAAATACCGGTATTTGTTAACCGGGTAAAAAGCAGTGTTTTTACCGTGTAAGAGCCGTTTTTTTGGCAATGGGAAAGGGTTTTAAACGGTATTTAGAAATAATAATAAAGGTTAAGAACATGATTGGTGCATGTGATGTTTTTAATGACAGGCAAGGTTTACTAGAGAGTTTAAACGTGTTGCTTTGTGGTTTACACGGGTAAGTGTGAATGGGACAAAAACTGCTTTTAAACGTTATTCTAACGTTTAAAAGCTGCAGTGGGAAAGGGTCTTTGTGGCTATTACCCGGGTAAAGACACGTTTAAAAAAAACGGGTCTTTACCCGGGTAGGCAGTGGGAAAGCAGCATTAGATAGATAAGTAGATAAATAGAGATATAGCATTATTTAGAAATTGAAAGATAGATTTAATGTCATTTTTGTCTTCCACATATGAAATACACAATTGCTTCAAAATCTAGTCTGCTACCTTCTGTGTTTGTGCATGTGTGAAAAAGAGATGTAGTTTCACTCTCTGGCAGCAGATGGCAGTGTTTCGGTGACTCACAAACACTAGACATATATATTTGTCTGTGCGGTGGCACTCCAACTGCGCAGCTTGAAGTAAGATGTATAGCATACAAAATGGTGCCTACCGCCAGAGGCGTCACTAGGCGGGTTCGGGGGGTTGCGGCCCACACCGGGTTTTACTGCTCAGTGGGGTGACACCAAAATCAGCCGCACTCACACACCGCACCCGCCCGCCCACCTGGTAATGCATTGTCCACCATCCACCTCTTCCTGGCCGCGGCTTTCAGATCATTGCCGCGGCTTTCAGATCATTGCCGCGGCTACACGAACATGGCCGCCGGCCCCATGCACTGAGGACATGTCCTCAGTGCAGGGGACGTGAAGACGCCAATGCTGCCCACCCATGCATCTGATGTGTGGGGATTCGGGAAGAGCCGGCGGGCAGAAATGAGGATGGCGGACAGAAAGGCATTACTCGTAGCCACAGCAGCACCCAGGCAAAACTGTATGTAATGCTGTGCAGTTTGTAGATACATACTGTTGTGAATGAGTTTCAGGGTAATGGTAGTATGTTATTATGCAGGGGGAGCAGCCTGTGGTGTCCTCCTGTTATTATTCAGGGGGAGCAGCCTGTGGTGTCCTGGTATTTTTATACAGGGGGAGCAGCCTGCGGTGACCTGGTATTATTATGCAGGGGAGCAGCCTGCAGTGTCCTGGTATTATTATGCAGGGGAGCAGCCTGCAGTGTCCTGGTATTATATGCAGGGGAGCAGCCTGTGGTGTCCTGGTATTATTATGCAGGGGAGCAGAAGATGTGTAGGTATGTTTCCATGTCACCTGCTGTGTGGGCAGTGTCGCACGTAAGGACATGCCCTTCTGATAGGCCACGCCCCACATTTTTTGAGTGCGCCTCCGGCACACAGATTCTATATGCATGCCCGGTGTCACACTTTGATGTATTGGTGGGACTGGCAGAGAAGAGGCAGCTGAGGAAGTGAGTGGATGGATGTAGTGCTTTCCCATGTACAGTGGCGTAGCTACGTTTTGGGCGCCGCCCCCCCCGCCACCGCCCCGCCAAGCACCCCTACCCCCCCCCCGCCCCGCCACGCACCCCTACCCCGCCGCCCCGCACCCCGCCGCCCATGCAAACCCCCCCTCAATCCCCCACAGCCTTACCTATCGCGCTGGTCACGGCGGCTCCGTTCTTCTGCTGAGGACCACCAGAAAATGGCCGCCCCCATACAGCAGACAGTTTTAGAGAACTGTGTGCTATATGGGGGCGGCCATTTTGTGGTGGTCCTCAGCAGAAGAACGGAGCCGCCGGGACCAGCGAGATAGATAAGTCTGCGGGGGATTGGGGGGGGGGGGGGGTGTTTTAACTATAGCACCGCAGCTCCTGGCGCCCCCACATGCACAGCGCCCCCCCCCCCCCCCCCCCCCCCCGTGGTGGCGGGGGCTGCGGTGCTATAGTTACGCCGCTGCCCATGTACCCAAAGTACAGGATAAACGGAGGAGAGTTGAGTGAGGTTTAGAAGGTTTAATGGTAATAAGGTCTGCGGTACAGTCAATGAATAAACAGAAATAGCAACAAGCAACAGATACTGATAATGGAATGAATGAAGCAATAATCATAACAGTAGCAGTTTGTATAATAAAGATGGACTGTAGCCTAGAACTTGGATAAACAACTGTAAAGAGGTTGAAGATGACTGTAGAGTTTTGGAGACCACTGTAAAAGTTCGTAGAGGACAATGAGGACCTTGATGATAACTGTGAAGAACTGTGGAGACTTGAAGCAACAGTGAAGAACTGTGGAAACTTGAAGCAACTGTGAAGAACTATGGAGACGTGAAAACTGGGAGCTGTGAAGACTGGGATTAGCTGTAGCACTGGGAAACAACTGTGTATGACTGGGGCACTTGGATACAACTCAGGATAACTGTGGCACTTGTATGCAGCTTGAGAATAACTGAGACACGAGGCACTTTGAATACAACTCAGGATAACTGTGGCATTTGTATACAGCTTGAGAATAACTGAGGCACGAGGCACTTGAACATGACTTGTAACGCTGAGACACTTAGAGCTGTGAAGACTTTAAGCACTTGAACACGACCAAGGACAACCATAAGACTTTAGCATGACTTTGAGTAAATGAGACACTTGAACACAACTGCGGATAACTTTAGCACTCTAGTATGGCGTTGGATAACTGTGGCAATTGAACATACTGTGGAAACTTTAGCACTCTGGTATACTTGAACAGGCACAACAATTATTCACTAGGAATAATCAGGCGCTTAGACAGAGACTGTATCCCCAAAGAAGCAGCTGCTCAAATATGGGGGTAGTCACCCCCCACTTGCAATAAGAAGAAAAAAAAGGACAAGCTCAAGGCGAGTCGAGCAGCGCTGTAAATGAAGGACAATACCAGATGATTGGAATTGTTAACATTTTTACTCAATAAAATGGCATAAATTGACATAAAATATCAATAATACAATAAATAATACAAAATTGAATGAGGGGGGGGGGGGGGGGGGAATAAAAGTAAATTGGAATTAATGCTTTTAAAATCAATAGCCAGGCCTTGATGGATAGGTGTGGTGTGGGCAATGAAAAAGTTATTGCTGTTGGGGGGAGGGTAAGTGCACGTTACCAGATGTTGAGTTTCAATCCTTTCCGAATTTAGGCAAAATTGGTGTCCTCACGATGTCTACGGTTTGATGGATTACCGCTGGAGGGAAAAGGATGAAATGACGCTCACTAGAATATTCCGTCCTCCAATTGGGGTGAGCAGGTGGTCGTTTGTATCACCGGAGGAGTCCTCGGAGCGATGTGCCCAAATGCTGGCACTGGGGGTAGGTATTGAAAAGGCTTCTGTGCACAGTTAAGGTCTCACTGGTGCAGGTGGAGAATGGCATCCATAGTGGTCACCTGAAACTGCTGTGAACGGTGTCCGTCAAAATTCAGGAACGGGATGTTGGTTAGTGGAAAAGGCAGTGTCCACACCACAATGATGGTCCGCACACACTATCCAAGGCTTGGTACTGTCACCTAACGCGTTTCACTGCGTCCTGCAGCTTTATCAACAGGCTGTGGATACTTTAGCACTCTGGTATAACTTGAAACACACTGTGGATACTTTAGCACTCTCTGGAACATGACTTGTAAAAGCTGAGATACCTTGGAAACTGCTGAGAGTGGCTGTGGAACTTTGGAGGTAACTGAGAGGCATTGAAAGGCAATCCCAACAGGAGAGGGGTGGGTCCCCTGCAGCACGCTGGTAGGTCACTGCGGTACTGATACCTTTAAGGATCACCGGACAGGAACAACAGCAGGTTAGGCAGGAACACTGTGGAGCACAAAGCCACTGAACCACTCTCCAGGAGGTAGACTGAAGCACTGGCAGGGAGACATGGGCCAGACCCCTTTTATCAGGGAAAGACACACTGGATTGGCTGAAGAAACCCCTGGCAAGGGGATTGGAGAAACCTTGGTCTCCAACATGGCTGCCTCCATACCGGAGACACCACAGGGAACCAGGCACACCTCCTCTCTCAGTCACAGACACGCAGCAAGTCTGCCCCTCCACAACACTGTGCTACAATGTCCGCTGTCCGGAACCTGCCTCCTGTGCGCCCCTGCTCCCCGGCGTCCCGACCACACCACGCGGCCGACAGGACAGACAGCGCGACCCCCACCTGTGGTAAGCCTCTGAGCGCTGACACCCGGCTGTGTGTGTTACATTACTGCAGTGTACAAGGACCTGACGCAGTGCAGTGTGTCAGGCCCTCGTGAATAACACGCTTTCCTGCGTGATGCCCCGGGCCCCGCCTCCAAGTCCGCCCGCTTCTTCAGTAGAGTCAACTAGTTGCTGAGCCATCTCGGCAGCGCGCAGTCTGTACTGCCGCTGCGGCGCAGAGTTTCTTTGCCTGGTTATAGGCTCCTGTCAAGGTATACCCATCTCTAGTCTAGGGGAAAACATTGCACACACTGGGCCTTATTCTGATCGGTGCGGCCAAACGTGCGTACGTTCGCTATTAACGTACGCTAGCCGCACGCGGCCGTTGGGGTTAAGTCCACCCACAACTCAGCCGCATACGTACGGGCATAAACAACGTAGAAGGGGAGTGGCGTACAAATGAGCGTACGCCAACGTAGACGGACGGGCCAGCCCTTACACTCCGACAACTGGCGTACAACTGAGCGTACGCCGCCGTTTACGGACGTCTCTCGTCCGTCTTCCCACCGACTTCTTGCGCCTATCTGAGCGTACGCCAGCTTGCACGGACGGGTCCCTATTGTTTTCAATAGAAAACTCAGCTTATGTCACCGCTCGTGAGAGTAAGCGTACGTCCATGTACGCTGGCATACCCTTCATATATATGGACCTGCAAATCTTGCCTTTCAACTATAATTATGAAAATTAATTAATTGATTGAATTAATTAATGTGCAAAATAGTGGGCATGGGCTTAAAACATTGCTGAAACATCCTTTGTAGGTGTTAGATGTGGTTTATGTTATTGTATCCTAAATACAAAACCTATGTTTGTATTAGAGTGAACACGTTGACACATGTCGACTTGTGTAGATTGAGTGTGCTACTGTGTAAAGTCTATGAAAGCAGGTAGTGAATGTGTCTAACTGTTTAGCAAATAGCTACCTTAGCATATATAAGCAGGTCTTCAAAAGATTCTTACCTTAAATTAAACAAACCTTTAAATGTCGAGAAGTATAGAAAGATAAGCTTCCAATGTGTTTGAGTGCTGTGTGTGGCTTGCAGGTAGTGAAATCATGGTTTGGACTTAATAGACTGCAGCATTGCTTATTACATTCAGGTGTATGTGTTTGAGTAGGAATCAGCGTTAATTAGCAAACTCAGGCGCACGCTGGCATGCGGTATCTGTAGGGGTGGTTTGAGATGGCGGTTGGCGGCCGCCTGTTTTGTGTCCGAAATGAACGGTGCCTTAGTCGATCGTGCGGTAGTAGCACCGCTCATTTTTGGTGCACACCCCCGTGTACGCCCATATTTACGCCCATTTTCCCTCATTATTTCATCCGCTCCCCTCTTCACGCCCCTATGCCGCCCCCAATACCCGTACACTCGCGTACAGGTTTTTTCGCACGTAGAGACCCGTCCGTAAGCGTTGGTGAGTGGTCGCGCCTGCGCATTAGCGAATGTACGCATGCGCAGATCATAAAAAATCCCGGGACGTACGCGTACGGCCCGGCCGCTCCAACCAGAATAAGGCCCACTGTCACTATATCATCTTGTAATACTGACACTGATAGTTACCTGGAAGTCATATTATCAATGGCTATACCACACATTATCAATTTATCAATGGCTATACAAATTTTGTACCACACACAGCCATACATGGTAATCATCATCATCATCATCAATGGCTGCCAGGCCGTGCACCGTACTAGCTGGATATATCATATATCATCATATATCATCAATGTCTGGGGGTACAGTGTGAATTACAATTATATGATTTCGTTTCTTTCAAATCAAGGGGGTAATAACAACGGACTATCTAATATATTTTGGGGTAAAAGGTAAAAAAGTTCCATGACCCCTGATGAATAATAATTAAAGCAATTCCAGTAATGTGAATACAGATTATATCCAAGGACTTCATGCAGAATGTATGGAGAATATAAATAGAAAAGTATTGAGCAGAAGAATGGAGCGAGAATATGGCAATCGGGGACGTGTAAAGGAGTGATCCTGTGTTTCCAAAGAGCCGGTAATATTGGACAAATATTTGGACTGGGCAAACAGAGAGCGTAGTGACAATAGAAAGGAGCCAATAGCTTGCGTCACGTGCTTTTTAAAAGCTGCCCCGTTCATGTTATAGCAAACATGTTGTGCAATTACATATTTAAGCTAGGAGTGTTGGCGTGTATGAGTTTGCATTTAACACTTGAAGAGCTGGAAGCTATGTGCGTGTCTTTGTATTTTTGCACTATGCCTTTTAAACATACAGATGTAGCCGCACTGATCGCGGCTACATTGCGGCCACTGGTGCCCATTTGGTGCACCAAGTCGTACCCGTGGCTCAGTGCTGGATGTGCCGGGATGCCCGTAAAGGCTTACCTAATGGGACGTGGATGCGACAAAAAAGCACAAGCAGGCTGCTCACGCTATACATGTTGCCCCCATTACACAACAGCACCATAATGTGAGCGGCTACATCTGTACATAATGCAATTATTGCCACAACTCATTTAAAACATACCACGGAGGGAACCGAATGATGCTCAGCTTCCCTGGTGACACTAGCATCAAGAAGTAGGCGTGCACAGCGCTCTTCTGGGAGAGTCTCAGGGAAGATATGCCTGTTTCCAACACTTACCACACAACAGCGTATAATGACAGCACAGACACCCCTGATAAACGACCAATACCAGCATCACAGCATTATCCACAGCCTAAACATATATGCCCTGATGAAGTCCAAAAGATTTGATGAAACGCATTGGAGTGGGATTGGTTACTTACCTCGCACGCACCTCTATGACATGCACGGACTCTCAGCTCAGTGAAACTCATGCCGCCCCGGTCACCATAGCGATGCTATCAACAAAACAAAAAATATATAATCTATACAAATATTTTAAAAAATATTGACAACCAAACGGAACTAAATAACATTTTATAAAATACTTTGTTATCATCCATTAGCATATTCATAAAAAACAATGAAGCCCAAGGGACTCCCCGTTGGGGGGAAAGGGGTATATTCAATGCCAAAGGGCGAGTTATGATGGCGAGCAATGCCAATAGCTCGCTGGTCAGTATTCAACTGACCCCCTTCACACGCTGTTTCCACCTGCATTTGCAGTGAACCTCACCATTCTGGGGAATCCTTGCCGTCCTCTGGCGGCAAGGATTTCCCCGGAACATAGAATATGGCGAGCGGCCGGAGTGGGGGTTAGACGGCAAGGAAGGCTTGTTTTAGCGGTCCCCGCTGAAAACAAGCCATCCTCACCACACAAACAGGCATTGAATACACACACACACACACACATATATATATATATATATAATATATATATATATATATATATATATATATATATATATATACACATAGAGAGAGCATCCAAAGTGGAGAGGCACTCGCAGGACTTCACATTGAAAATAACACACAGACAACCCGATATATCAGCAACGTTTCGGTATAATTCACAACCGTTATCAAGCGGTGCCAAGCTGCTCACCTGCTCGGGGGGGTGATGCACCGCCGGGTCACCATCGCGCGCGCGGGGGGTTATGCGCCACCGGATCACTCCATGGGGGGGGGGGGGGGTTTGAGGGGAGACCGCCACCGGGCGGATGGCAGATGAGACTACGCCGGAGGTGATACAACTCGCCCATTTGCAGTCTCCCGGCGCCGTCATGCTCCTGGCATCGTGGGATCCCTGCACAGCCGCCGCTCCTCGGTGCTCCAGGGCCGCTCCCTCCTCACCTGGCTCCAAGGTGTGGGGGTGGGGGGGTACACCTGCTCTGTCCCAAGTGCCGCCATCCAGTGGCCGGCGCCCTAGGCAAATGCCTAGAGCTGGCTAGTGGTGGCGCCTGCCCTGAGTATATACAGGTATATGCAATAACATAAGGATTGCATTGGACACGGGCATAGCTACCATAGGTCCAGGGGGTCTGGCCATAACCCTGTACCCCTGCATAAAGATCTCCCCTCAAAAGGCTGAAGCTGGATACACACACAGTACAACATATGTACCCAGTGAGATCAGCAGTGACGGGAGCCTGATGGTCCACAAAGTTCTAGCTATACAGCTGATGATGGCACTAGTACCATTAGTTAATTATTAAACTGACATGTAAAGATATCAACCCTTTTAAATTTTATAGCAATAATGACTTCAATAGAAAATATATTCATGACGGGAGCATTTTGCGCCAGGCGGAATGGGTCATGTCCAAAGGTCCGAACTTGTATGTCGTTAAAGATTGATCCTCATAAACCCAGTGCGTATCCTTCTGAGTCGGCCAGTGTTTGCTTAAGCTCTGCTAAAAGCTTGTTCTATTTTAAAGCTTTGTATATGGAGTATTGACAAAGCAAATTAATGGATATATAACTCAGTGCTATAAATATTTCTGCTGGAGGCAGGGAAGTCATTGTACACGCTATGAAATATAACCACTATGACCCGGGAACTAACTCTTACAGTGTCTGTAGTGTACTAGAGCAGCGGTTCCCAACCTTTCTTCTCTTCTGTACCCCTTGATTAGGCTTTTCATTTATGAGTACCCCTCTTCTCAATTTGAAATATCCACAGTACATACGAGCAGTGGTGTCTCGAGAGGGGGCTGCAGCACAGTCCAAAATTCCAATAGGGGAGCCGCACCCACTGCCAGTGAGTCGGTTTGCAATGGCATTTGGTGGCAGGTGCTGTACCTCTCCTATTTGAATTTTGAACTGGGATGTAGCCCCTCCTCTGGAGCCTCCGCTGCTTACAAGTGGAGTGGGTGTGGGCGGTATGCGTGTCCTTATAGACAGAAGTGGCGGAGGAGTAGGGTGCGGTCAGGAATCGGGACCCTCTGTGTCTGGTCGCTGGCTGTGTACTGTCTCCAGGGTTCCCGTTAACGCCTGTAGGATTAATGCTGCTGCTTCCTCCATCCGTGTCAGCATGGGGCAGCTGATTGCTGATGTCTAAGGGCAGTGCGGGTACCTCCCAGTGGATTGCTGGTCAGACAAAAGCACAAGGAGACACTGAGGACGTTGTGGACGGAACCTGAGGTGAGGCAACGTGGTTCGTCTCCATGGCAATGGGAGACTTCTTCCGCCATCGGGAGACTTTTTCTTCTTCCGGCATTACAAATATTATTTCAAGTACCCCCAACTGGTCTACAGAGTACCCAGAGCCGGCCTTAGGCATAGGCCAACTAGGCAATTGCCTAGGGCATTTGGAATGCCTAGGGGCATCAGCAGCTTCTGCTGATTAAAATGATATGCAGCATGCCTATATTCTGTGTGTGAGTGAGGCTGTATCTGCATATGAAATAGTGTATTCATAGAAATCACTGTAACATAGCATTCCGTATGCAGGTTATGCTGGTCATAACAATGCAAATAAGACACATTTTTTAGCAAAAAAGGCACCCAACGTTAGCAGAACTGGCCAGGAGCTGCATGGCTTATTGAGTCAAGATGTATGAGGAAACATCTGTATTCCAGCAGAGGCAGAGGTCACAGTGTTAGCGGCTGTGCGAGTGCTGTCTGCGGGTGGGTTGGTTGTGCAATAGTGTTCGGCATATGTGTAAGGGGCACTATGTGTGTCATGTATAAATGCATTAATAATGTGTGACATTTGTGTAAGGGGCATAATGTGTGTCATATGTATAAGGGCATTAATAAAGGTTGGCATAATGTGTAAGGGGCATTATGGTTTTAAGGACATTAATAATGTGTGTCATGTGTAAGGGGCATTACTGTGTGGTATTATCAGGGGTGCCGAGAGAAAGGGGTAGGGGGTACAAATTACCTAGGCCAAAGTCTGATGAGAGGGCCCAGTGGGGGCCCCGGGCCCCATTCCCCTTAAGTGACAGCAGCAGCTGCAGCTCTTCTCCTCTGCCCAGCACACACTGCTTTGTGCTGGGTTGCAGTGTGGCCATGGAGGTGCTTAAAATACAATATTTTCTCAGGATTTTTTTCTACGGGTATAATGTGAATAATTTGAGGAGTAATGTATATAAGGTAAAGTGGTACTACTGTGTGATGTAACGTGAATAAGGGACACCATTGCATGATGGTGAATAAAGTTGTACTACTGCTGTGGCATAATTTGAATTGGGGGTACTATTGTGTGACCATGCCCCTTCCCAGCAAGAACACACCCCTGTTTGGGCTGCGCACCGAATGGGTACGCTGTTTCTATTTAAAATATTGCAGATAGGGGCACCAAAATGATGTCTGCTATGATGAGGGTTGATGGTGCTGGGAAAGGGGAGCAGGGTCAGAGACGGAACTAGTGGTGGTGCTAGGGGGCAACAGTCAAAATCTTGCCTAGGGCGTAATTTAGGCTAGGGCCGGCTCTGAGAGTACCCCCAGAGGTAATAGTACCCCAGGTTGGGAATCACTGTACTAGAGCAATGGGGGAGATAAAACTGATGTTCAATTCAAGCATTTTACTTTCTCCTACCATTGTTATGTGGCTTGCTGCAATTTCAATTTAACTCTCTATAGTCTGTCACTGAGAGGCTATTTCCGTTTTGCTTTCTTAGATACGATCAAATGAAAATCCATCTATTTTTATGGAAATAAGGGTATATTAGGTGGATGGTCCTATCCAGCGATTTCAGATTTTGTTTTGGAGTAGGTTGGATGGAAAAGTAAAATGTACACTATATTGTGGCTAAACCCTTAATTCATCTGAGCTATGAGGCTGATTCAGAGATGGAACATCTAAACATCAAACATAAAAACATAGGGTAAATTTTCTAAGATGGTAATTCTATTGAGGATGGGGTGTTGTCTATAACAACCAATTAGATTCTTTTATCTTCTTGATCAGTGATTTCCACCTTTTTTAACTCCACACCAAACAAGATTTTAAAATTACCAATGCACAGCATCAGACCCCCACAGGGAAAAACACATTCTTCCCCATGGGCAAAAAAACCAACACATTGGCCTCCATATGAAAAAAAAACAATCATATTGGTCCCAAAAATATACATAAACAAGAGACCAGTGAATAACAGTTGAACTGGTGGTAGTGGCTGTACACTAATGTGGACAACTCTTGATCTGGTGGCACACTTGAGAACATATCAAGACACACTAGTAGGCACGGCACAGTGGTTGAAAAATGCTGTTCTAGAAGGTGCTTAATAAATAAGAATGTGTCGATGGATAAGAACCACTTGGCTTGCCTAGAGTACCCATATACACGCACACCTACACACTAGGGTTAATTTTTGTTGTGAGCCCATTGCAACCAATCAGAATCTACTTATTTATTAGCACCTTCTAGAAGTTACAGTAATACTGTAGTAGATATGATCTGATTGGTTGTTATGAGCAACATATCATCATGAGTCAGCCAATGATCAACTGGACTCTCGTCTCTTCACCACTAATATGGATTGGAAAAAAACTGTTGCATAATGTGTACTGACAGCTCTACATGTGGCATAACAATGAACTACAGCACTTCTGTTTTTCATTAAATAAACTAGGGCACTGTTATAGGGCATAATATTGACTAGGAAACTATAGTTCAGAAAATGGGCACTATTATAGGGTATAAAATGAGTAACTGCTGTGTCTGAGGTGTCTCTCAAGAAGTATTGTGACATGGTCCCCTTCAAGTTGCTGTGAGGCCCACAAAGTTCTGGTTACATCCCTGGTTCTAGGTCTGCTTTATACCCATGTATACCCCTTTCACACTGCATCCTCGACCCGGGTTATTGCAGGGATGATGATGTATCAGCCCGGGTTCAGGTGCGGTGTGAAAGCACCATTTTAAATTTCCCGGATCCAGCAACCCGGCATTCCAACCCAGGTTAAAAGAAGGGTACATCACTGGTCGGACCGGGGTTTCTGTGCAGTGTAAACGGGTTCCCCGGGTCCTGTTCACACTATGGAGGAGGCAGTGCTTGAAGACAGCGTCAACTTCAATTGCCGCCTCCTCCCCCCGCCCTTGACGATGCTCCGCCCTGCCCCTGTTTGACGTCTAGTGTGGATACTCAATATGGTTAACAAGCCATGGTTAACTATATTGGCCGGGGCCAGGGGCGGATTGGCCCACGGGGAAACCGGGCCATTTCCCAGTGGGCCGGCCCAAAACTCTTTAAAAAGGGTCCGGCCGCGCTCCCCCCTGGGCTGGCTGGGCTGCGGGCAGCGGCCGCAGCACTTTACCCAAATCCAAAATGGCCGTGGGAGGCTGCTGCGCATGTGCGCACAGCACCTCCCAGGGCCTTCAAGCTGCCGCTCAGCACCTCACTGAAATAAGCCCCCCCCCGCGTGCATTGCATAACGCCACCCCCCGCGCACATTACATAACGCCCCACACACCCCCCTGCACGCATTACATAACACCACCCACCGCCGGGGCCGTTGACTGGTAATGTGTATGGGGCTTTAGTCACAAACTCCTTTTCTATTTACCGTGTAAGAAAACACAATTTAACTATATTTGTCAACTCTATGCTGATATCTTTATGTATTACGCCTCAGTTACAGAATGCTGAGGCCAGACAGGGGGTAAATAATATTTATATTTTAAGGAACTGAAACCATATCTCAGCCAATCAGTTGGTTCTTTTACCTCCACTAAGAAGAAATGAACGTCCATTGAGATATTTGCATCTAATATTCCATGTTACAGCTCTCATTAAAGGCTAGTTTCTATGCACATAACAACGTATGATTAGAATCTTGCAATTTCTAACTGAACTATAACAACTTCTGTTATTTTAAAAGTATTTTTTTCTTCTTTTAATTACATTTATGCTCGTTAAAAGTTCCTGGGGGACTAGAAACATAGAAACATAGAATTTGGCGGCAGATAAGAACCACTTGGCCCATCTAGGCTGCCCCTTTTTTAAACATCTTACCTCAAACCATATTTGATCCTTATTTTTTGTAAGGATATCAATATGCCTATCCCCAAGCATGTTTAAATTGTACTACTGTATTTGCCTCTACCACCTCTGATGGGAGGCTATTCCTCTTATCTACTACTCTTTCTGTGAAGTAATCCTTCCTCAAATTTCCGCTGAATCTTCCTCCCTCTAGTTTCAGTGCATGTCCTCGTGTTCTGTTGCTCTTCTTCCACCACTGTATTATTAGTCAAAATGCATGCATAGATACTTACAGAGCCGTTATCAGGGGGGTACAGCCGATACTAATGTACTGGGCCTGAGTTCTGAGGGGGCTGGAAACAGAGCTGGATAGAGCCTTTGGAAGCCCAGAGCATTTAGGACAGGGGGACCCGGTGGTGTGCTGGCATCGGTAAGTGCATACACAGGAACAAGCGAATCACCAATACAGTACCTGTCTCCCAACTGGGACCCCATTGCTCAAATCACCTCTGGGCACTGGCGAGGTCTCATGCTACTTTTTCTAGTGACTGAATCAGTCTCCTATGTACTTAGGATGTGATACCTGCTACTCTGCACAAAACTGGAGCAGAATATTAAAATCAGGGCTTTAACAATGGTGAAGCCAGAACTTATTTCTCCCTGTATATGAATATCCTGCTACTGCTGGACTAATGAAGAGTCTGTGCAAACTGTTCGACCCACCACACTGTTCTCAAAGTCCGCCCACTCATTATCTGACCCGCCCTATCATTTCAAAGACCTGCCTCACTCCTCCTCCGCCTTGCCTCACTAGTTCTCTGACCCGCACTACTTCTTTACTGGCATGCCCCACTCCTAGACGTGGCTCTGGCTGTGAGTGGTAGTAGAGTTAAATTGACTGACAGCATTGGGTGCCCTCGCTTCAATGGTAGAAGCAGAGACGGGACCCATAAATAATCAAAAACAATTAAGAACAATAAAACCTAAAGGAGACAATAGTCACAATTGCAGGGTTTGGTGTGGGCCTATTAGGTAATAACTTCCATGAGTTGTCCATTCCACCTAATACATAGGACTACCCTGGGTGGAATAGGTTTCTCCTGGAAGAAATGCGTGGTAGCAGCGGTCCCACTATAACTGTCAGGTCCATGCATTTTTCAGCCAAACCACGAGTGTGCCAGATGAGGCAGCCATGTTGTTCACACAATGAAGCTTATACTGTGGGAGATAAGCCATACAAGAACCCAAGGATATGGGGTGGAATTATGCCAGCATAGCAAAAGGTAGATTTAAAGAACATCATAAAAAAGCACCATATAAACCTAAAAATAACAGACAACCATTTTATTCTTTAATAAATAATTTGGACATTTTCCTTTGATACCCCTTGTCCATTTCAATTTCCTTTTTTTTAATTATTTTTATTATTGCAGTGGTTTCCAAGCGGTGTGCCTAGTCACCCTGGGGTGACTTGGTTGGTGGTCCTGGACCAATTAAAATTATTTATTGTGAATGTAATAAGAAAAACCAGTGCTTGTGGCTTCCAATCATAAAATATGAAGAAAAACATATGCAAGTGCTGTCCCTCATTACATAACTGATCCTAAGGGTAATGGGCCCCATACATCAGCAATCACAATTTATGGATTTCCAGATACAGGGATTTTTTGGCCAGATAAATGGATTTTACAATCTATCTGACTTGCCCACACATTACAGATTTATTTCAGTGATCGGCAGATTTTTCCATCTAAAGATTGCATCTTCATATCTGGAAATTGCCCAATCGATTGTCATTTCAGCTGTTCATAATGTAAATAGATGAAGAAGACGAATTGGGAATGCCCACACATATAAAAAAAGATCCGCAGATAATACCAGATTATTAAGCATGTTTAAAAATCTGATTAAGCAATCGATTGGCGATTTTGATTGGGATTGCCAAAAGGGGGAGCCCACACATCTAAAATTAATTGTGGCAATCATCTCCATATCTGAAAATTGTCACAATTATATGGGGCCCTTAACACATAAACACAATTTACTTGAGGATGAGCAAAAGGATGTATTTAAGGCAATGGTTTTCCCCCCGTATTAACAAAGATGACTTTCCTTTGTATGTTCTCTGTTGTAATAATACCTGCAGCTTTACATGGACAGGAGTGGAGCACATCAACCAGGTGTGCAAACGCTTTCTATGCTTTCATTTAATATGACTATTTTGGCCTAGAGGTGCTGTGAAAAAAATTCTGATACTCAAGAGCAGTGGTTTTCAAACTCGGTCCCCAGGACCCCACACAGTTCATGTTTTCCAGGTCAAATGACAGGTGCACTCATTACTACCTGACGCATTTTAAAAGATCCACAGGCGTAGCTAATTATTTCACTTGATTCTGTGAGGAGACCTGCAAAACATGCACTGTGTGGGGTCCTGAGGACCGAGTTTGAGAACCTGTGATATAGAGCGCCGTGATTCAAAAGAGTTTGTGAACCACCGCCGTAGACCATATTGTGAGGACGGTTTGCCATTCAAATCCAAATGTCAATTTAAATGTACAAAAACACTGTATGAAAATATTGAATGAAACTGAATTGCAATTTTATGGTGTATTAAACTGAAAATTACTAAAATGGGCAGACTATTTTTTTTTGGAGGGGAGGTGTAACTTAGGGCCTCATTTGCCTACATTAGTCATCCCTGTGATACACTGAAAACATGCAATGGGTCATAAATAGTTTAAGGGATGTCCACAACCCTGCTATGAGGTGCATGTCTGTATTGCTTCATAGCGTTTCCTTGGGTGCCGGATGGCTTCCTGACAGTCGGTATTTCGATGGTCAGTAGACCGACGACAGAATCCCAACTGCTGAAAGCCTGACAGTTGGGATCCTGACTTTCAGGGCTATTCTCCCTCATGGGGGTCTACGATCCCTCACCACCCTGTTGGAGTCCCAGCAGTCGGGATTCCAAACATCGGTCCAATGACTGTCTGAATCCCAACTGTTGGCAGCTCATACCACTCCCGTTGGGTGCCAGAGTTCCAAGCTATACCTTGGCACCCAGTAGGTCAGAGGTTGGGCCCTGCCTTTGTGATGTGTACTGGGCCCCGCAACTATTGATGACAACTCTGGAAACATGGTTCAAAGAACTATCACAGCAATAACAATGGTCACACATTCATTCTAAGCAATATATTCATGTATCCTGACATTTTTGTAATTTTTGTTCAAAACATTCCATTTAAAATAAATACTGCTTAATGGTTTTGTGAAGTCTTTTCTGAAACGTTAATTAGTGTTGATTTGCTATGTATTGGTCTACACCCTCAAACACTAATGACCAGCACAAATAAAGCCTTGTTTGCTAACTAGAGAATTGAGTAGAATAAAAAGTGCTTTTTTAATGGCTCTTTGGGCTGAATTCACTTTGGTTTCTGAAGTGTAGTTAAAGCAAACAGCTCTTTATGTTCCGCCGCCCTTTATGCTCCAGCAGATGACAGATTGCAGTGTGTACTGGAACAGGTAGATATACCAAGGAAAAAGACATAGCGAATGGTAACTGCAGTGGCGTAACGAAAACTTTTGCTCCCCCCCGCTGGGACAATTTTGCCGCCCCCCCCTTCTCCGGCGGAGATAGCGCGTTATTTCCACTTCACTGCAGGGACCACGGCCGGCAACATCAAACTCAGCGCCGCAGGCGCAGGGACCTCCAGGCTCTCCCTGAATACAGGTACCTCCGCGCCGCACGGACCCCCCTGCCAGCTCCCCGCTGCACCCACAAGCAGTGGGGAGCTGGCGGATAAAAAATAGCGCCCGCAGACCCCCGGCGCCTCCCCGCCACCGCGGGGGCTGCGGCCTTATAGTTACGCCACTGGGTAACTGTTCTCAGCTGAGAGGCACTGGGTCTAGCAGGGAAGGCAAGGGGAGCCTTAACAACGTGTGTCTCCTCCTACAGATTGCCTGCTGGACCCCAGCCGAGAGCCCATAAAAGTACCCTCTTTGCCCTAATCCATTAATCTCTCCTCTGGGAGGGTGGGGGCGATTCAAACCGTGCTGCACTGCAGGTGGGGCTGATGTAGCCAGTGGCGTAGCTAGGGTGGAGTGCGAGCTCTGGGCACACTGCAAACGGCATCCCTGCCCTGTATGCCGCCCGCCCGCTGTCTTCTGAATTCGTTAGAAGTCAAACACAGTCTACAGAAAAATGCCTGCCGGCCTCCTGCACTGAGGACTACTTCCAGCGGCTAGCAGGAAGTAGTCTGTGATCACAGGCTGCTGTGCGTTCCAACTTACTTCCGGCCTGTGCATTCCACCTACTTCACTGCAGCCCGCCTCGGTGTCCGGTGTCCAGTGATCAGGTAAGACTGTACAGGGGGAGCAGCCTGTGGGGTCCTGTTATTATACAGGGGGAGCAGCCTGTGGTGTCCTGTTATTATACAGGGGGAGCAGCCTGTGGGGTCCTGTTATTATACAGGGGGAGCAGCCTATGGGTTCCTGTTATTATGCAGGGGAGCAGCCTGTGGGGGCCTGTTATTATACAGGGGGAGCAGCCTACAGGGGGAGCAGCCTGTGGGGTCCTGTTATTATGCAGGGGAGCGGCCTGTGGGGGCCTGTTATTATACAGGGGGAGCAGCCTACAGGGGAAGCAGCCTGTGGGGTCCTGTTATTATACAGGGGGAGCAGCCTGTGGGGATAAGTTGTATAAGTATGAGTTGATGATGGCAAAGTAAAAAAAGAAGTGACAGTTTTCCTAACAAATATCCTTTGTGTGGAAAAAAAACCCCAGCAAAGTAGGTTCCGTTTTCCTGGCAATTCAATTCTGGTTAGGATGGGGGTAGGGGAGCAAATTCATCGTGTGCTCAATGTGTTGACAGGCGGCTTCAGCATGGGGTGTCGCACAGCCCTAACACCCACTGAGTGGATCCATGGGATGCTGTAGTTTGGGTTACAGCCTGCAAGACCCTTTTCCGGTCCCTGCCACCTCTGTCCTGGTGCCATCATCTCTGTCCCTGTCACTCCTGTCACCTGTTCTGTCTATGCCTCATCAGTCCAGGCACCATCAGCTGCCACTCCTACCTCCTGACTAGGGTTGCCACCTCATCCCTTTAAAACTTGAGACATATTAATTACACAGGTTCTGTGGCTGATTAAAAAAATACAGTTGGAATGAAGTCTTGAAGTGAGCCAGCCACAGAACCTGTGTAATTAATATGTCTCCAGTTTTAAAGGGATGAGGTGGCAACCCTACTCCTGACCCCTTTCTTCTGTCCCTGGCTTATCTCTCTGGGCACCATCCCATCTATCCTGCCCCTGTCACTCCTGTCTCCGGACCCCCTCTGTTCTGTCCCTGCCTCCTTGGCACCATTACATCGGTCCTGTCCCTGTCACTCCTGACCCCTCTGTTCTGTCCCTGCCTCCTCTATCCTGGCACCATCATCTCTGCCCTGTCTCTCCTGTCTCCTGGCCCCTTGTTCTGTCCCTGCCCTTATCTGTCCTGGCACCATCACCTCTGTCCTGTCCCTGTCACGCCTCTCTCCTGACCCCTCTGTTCTATCCCTGCCTCCTTTGTTCTGGCACCATCACCTCTGTCCTGTCCCTGTCACTCCTGTCTTCTTTGTTCTGTACCTGCCTCTTTTGTCCTCTCCCTGTCTCCTGATCACTCTGTCCTGTCCCTGCCTCCTCTATCCGGGCACCATCATATATGCCCTGTCCCTCCTGTCTCCTGTCCCACTTTACTGTCCCTGCCTTCTCTGTCCTGGCACCATCACCTCTGTCCTCTCCCTGCCACTCCTTTCTCATTACCCATTTCTTCTGTCCCTGCCTCCTTTGTCTGAGCACCATCACCTCTGTCCTGTCACTCCTGTCTCCTGACCCCTCTGTTCTGTCCTGTGCCATCACCTCTGTCCTGTCCCTCCTGTCTCATGACCCCTCTGTTCTGTCTCTGCCTCCTCTGTCTAAACACCATTACTGTATGTCTGCCCTGTCTCCTGACCCCCTGTTCTGTTCATGCCTTCTCTGTCCTAGAACCATCACATTTGTCCTGTACCTGTCACTCCTGCCTCTTGACCCCCTGTTCTGTCCCTGTCTTCTCTGTCCTGGCACCATCAATTCTGCCCTGAGCCTCCTGTTTCCTGGCCCCTCCATTCTAGAACCATCACCTCGGTCCTGTCCCTGTCACTCCTGTCTCTTGATCAAGACAATAGAATGAAGGTGTGCCTAGAGAATGAGGAATCGTCAAACTCTATGATAACATTAAAAACAGGAAAAGAATGAATTTTAAACCAAAAATGATATCACTTAATACAGACTCTGGACCCCTCAGTACACAGCATAAAACAATAACAACATCAGGATGCTATGGAAATATGGGAAATAGAGATGTTGACATTTCGTCAACACTTAAGAATGATCCCAGGAATACATACATACAAAGACCAGGATATAGAAGAATGTTTAAGCAATAACAATTGCAAAACATTAAAATCAAAATTACAATATACAGAGTCCCGGGTAAAACTAACTCTGAAATCATGATCCCGAGACAGTGATTGGTCAGTCCAGACCATGTGACGAATAGACAACGCACGACGCGAGTCACATGACCCGGAAATAGGGCAAAACAGACGGAGTTACCGTCTGACAACAGAATAAACTACAGCCACAGGATTGGCTTACGACAAGACACGTGACCGCGGTAACGCGGCCTGATTGGAGGAGGGAAACAAATAAATATAATCCTAAGGAGGCACTCGGTTGGTCTTGAAAATGCCTTATTAGGTGAAACGCGCGTCGAGCTAACAGAGCTCGACCTCTAGCTGCACTATATGATATAAATTATAGAAATATAAAAATGTATATGACTTGAATTAAGAGAATTTAAGGTGTGTGTGTGGGGAGAACCAGCGGTGATACCCACCAAGAGTGGGGAAAGCAATCGGTGTATTAACACAACAAATAAACGTGTATACATAAATCAGAACGCACTGCTCACCCAGAGTGGGAATGTAATCTATGAATGTATACAGAAACAAACAAGTGCGCATATATATAAAAAGTAAAATCTGCTGCTCACCCAAGGTGGGGAAAAGCAGTCTGTGAACTCACATACAAGCCAGTAAACGTGCATATAATAAACCTGTGTGGATACATAGAGAATCAGTATTAACCATCACCAAGACAGGGGATTGCAACCAAATTTGCACAGGGAAAATACAGAAAAAACAAATGCGCATATAAAAGGATATAACATTGCTGGACAGACTATTATCTGTATAGAAACTAATTAACAACAAAAGTATCAAAACAAACACTCCCCAAAGCGGAGATTGTAGCAAAGCTCCAACTGTTGGTTTAGACAGGAGATGCTTGTTGCAACTAAATGATACAGTGTGGTAACAAATAACAAGACCTACAAAACCAACACAGAATACAGTAAACTGACCGGCAAAACCTACAAATAAGCGCTAAGTAATTACCATAATATAATATGTGCAAATGAAGAGAGAACAAATGCATGCTGAAATTTAGTGGGAGAATCACTTAAAAAACCTCGAAAAATCTCTAATTGAAGATTGCAGCAAGGCTCCAACTGTCGGTCCAGGCAGGGACCCTCGCTGCAGTACAGAAACACATATCGGGGTGAAAAGGGATAGACCCACTAAACAGCCATGAAAAAATAAAGAAATCTGCAATCCTACAAACATAAAATGAAAGTTTAAAGGCGGTATGTGCAAAAGAAAACGACACACAGAAACCCCAAAAAACGTCAGAATTTCTGCACCAAAACCCTAATACAACTACCACTAGCTGGGGCAATATAACCTCAAGTTTTGAGGGAGCAAAAAACTAAAACAAACCCAACACACACCTCTCTCTGAAAGAGGAATATGCTGAATTAGACGCCAATAAAATTGGCAACAGTAATAACCAGCATATATCCCCATACTAAATACATTAAAAGAGGTAACTGGGCTAAGGCCAATTATAGGCAACAGTGCATAGACACAACAGACCCAGGAAAAACCTTTAAGAAATTTTAAAAAAATCAAATACAGTGCAGCAGACAACGGGCTCTGACATTCTTTTGTTTTAAATACTCTATTTTTCTACACTTTCTTATTTCTTTGTATGAGCACCATGTCTAAATGTATATGATTTTAATTCTTTATTTCACCTAGAAAAACTAATCCTCTTTTGTTCCTAAGAATATAAAGGAACAAAAACAAAGGGGAAATCTTTTTAAAAGCAAGTTTATTAAAAGTTAAATTTTATATGAACTCATCATTACAATACAGTAAATACAATTAAAAATATAATAAAAATTGTGTGCACTCAAACAGTGTAACTTCTTTCCTGCACAACCCTTTGTGCTACCACAGTCCCCTCTGTTCTGTCCCTGCCTCCTCTGTTTTGGTCCTTTCCACACTGTTATGACCCTGTCCTCAGAACTCCCTGTCTTACAGGGACTGTCTCCTGCTCCAAAATTGTGCTAACCACTCATACACAGAGGTCTGGGATGGTGCTTCCTTCCCAAAAGCAGCTCTAAGCCGGTCAAATCTCTCGTGCTGTTACAGACCACTCTTGTAGTCATAGAAGATCATGGTTCTCCTGTGGCCTCTGTTGAACTCCGTAACAAGTTTGTGCAGTGAACATACTATCTTCTTCATTGTGCCTTGACATTTAACATTTCACAGTTCACTACAGTTCACAACCAGATTATGTATACTATGCTGTACACATCCGAAAATGATTGCACAATGCACATACAGACGCACAGTTACTTTATAATTCCGATCACTTTAGGTTTCCAGGCTTGTGTTGGCATTGCATGCCCATCAGAAGCAGGTCTTGGGATGTAAGTAACTCATTATCCAAACCTGGCATTTACACCACCTCTTCCAAGGTGTGAGACTGAATATTTTCATGTACATATGTTTTTTCTACTTACATTCAGGACGCAAATGCATCCAGCAGCAAATGAGCCCCATTCTGTTAGAGATGCTTTGCATAATGGGGGTTATTCTGGTTCACTCGCAAAGGCAAATTCACTCTCTAATGGACAAAACCATGCTGCACTGCAGGTGGGCTGATGTAATGTGCAGAGAGAGTTAGATTTGGGTGTTATATTGTTTCTGTGCAGGGTAAATACTGGCTGCTTTATTTTTACACTGCAATATAGATATCAGTTTGAAGTACAAACCCCACCCAAATCTAACTCTCTCTGCACATGTTACATCAGCCCCACCTGCAGTGCATATGGTTTTGTCCATTAGAGAGTGATTTTGCCTTTGCTAGTGAACCAGAATAACCCCCAAAAGTATTTGCTCGGCTCAGTCCCGCCCTGTGGCCCTTATTCTGGTTCACTCGTAAAGGCAAATTCCTTCTCAAATGGACAAAACCATGTGCACTGCAGGTGGGGCAGATGTAACATGTGCAGAGAGAATTAGATTTGGGTGAGTTATTTTGTTTCTGTGCAGAGAAAATACTGACTGCTTTATTTTTACACTGCAATATACATCTCAATTTGAAGGAAAATCCCACCCAAATCTAACTCTCTGCACAAGTTACATCTACCCCACCTGCAGTGCACATGGGTTCGTCCATTTGAGAAAGAATTTGCCTTTGCGAATGAACCAGAATAATCCCCCTGTGCACATCTGGCTTGCGAATGGCTTCTGAAAATGAAGCAGCAAATCATTTTCCAGTATGTGCAGTCTGTGCGTAGCCCATGACTTACTCACTGGGGCTGAAGTTGATCGCACACACCTTCCCTTGAAACACCCGGGCACGCCTGCATTTTCCCTGACACTCCCAGAAAACAGGAGGTTACCACCCACAAACACTGGCTTCCTGTCAATCAACTTACATACGGCCAGTGATAAAATAAGTAGCAGGATTATATCGCAGGAAAGCCCCATACATGCAAATTCGCAGCCGAGCGATCAGGTCTGAATAACCCCCAGTGTTACGACTCGTTCTACTGTTGAAGTCACCAAATCTGACACTTATTACCCAGCTGGGGAATTTTCTCCTGTTCTACTGATAATAAAGTGCGTTTTCATTGCACATTACAGTGATTCATTCATTTTCATAGTTGGCCGTTGAGTGAAATAAAAGCGAAGGACAGGATTCCTGTATAAAGGTAACTTTTGCCTATAAAACTGTGTAACAGTGCCTTGCCCTTTTCTTTAGGACATAGAACCTTTAGCGTGGACAATGTATTTATTCAGTAAAGCTATAGGCGTGGCGCACATATTTGCTAAGATTTTCTTCCATGTAACCCACCCCCGTCTTTTTATTAGCAAACAGCCTCCAGGAAGGGTGGAAAAGTTATCTCATATTTTTGAACATGTTCTCCATGGATTGATGGATTACCCTGAAGCGTCTTTTTCACAGATTTAATGGGAGGAGGGTTGCATTCATTTATTAAGGAATTGTTTCCAAAACAAATTGAGTTTACTTTTAATGTATAAGGAGGAAAGTTTATTTAAAAGTATTGCCATTATGCAAGTTTAATCTATGAACCTACTGTACACTCAATGGTGCTTGTGATGTCACCATCTCCTTGTACCAGTTTATCAGGACTTACGCATCACTACTAGGGTCTATTGACAACATATAAGGCCAGATGTATCAAGATTTATAAAGTGATATGATGGAGAGTGATAAACAGCCAACCAATCAGCTCCGAAATGCCATGTCACAGGCTGGGTTTGAAAAAGGACAGTTGGGAGCCAATCGGCTAGTTGTTTCTCACTCTCCACTTTATTACTTTTGGAAGCTTGATGCATCTGGCCCTGAGGGAGATAATGCACTCTAGGGCATGCATGCATTTGCAGACCAGCTGACCTGGTTTCTATGGAAACAAACACACCTGTCCCCTCCTTTTTCACGAGGTTCTGTTCTTTGCAAACTGACTACTTCCTCTCTGATAGCTGTTCAGGTTGTCCAAGTCCCTATCTGATGGTTTGCCACACCCCATCTGGTGGCTGGCCACACCTCTTGGGCCGCTGCCAGTGCATTCTCCCATGTGACCTCCATGCCCCAGCCCGACACTGTTTTGGCCAATATATTAAAGATCATCACAAGGGCCAAAGCATCATCTAGATGTCTAACAGGTCCCCTCCTCTCCACACCCTCCAGACTATTGGCCTCTCTAGCTCTGCTGTGGCCTGGTTCATCTCTTACCCTACTAACCGCTCCTTTTTGGTGTCCACCTCACCCGCCACCACCAACCTCCCTGTCTAGATCCTCCAAGATTCTATCCTGCTGTGCCCTTTCTCTTTTTCTCTGTACGCCACTTACCTGGGTACACTCATAAGCTCTTTTGGGTTTTTATACCACCTCTATGCCAACAACATGCTAATATACCTCTCCCCTCCTGACCTCTCGACCTCTGTCCTCTCTCGAGTATCCGGGGAAACAGAAGGCCCGATTCAAACCTGATTACACAGCAGCAAGTTTGCATGGCAGATTATTATTTATACACAGCACATGCATACGATTTGCGATGGGGGAGGCTGTGCAGCAATTAAATCCTGCAACTAATTCTATACGCACGCCATTCGCAAGATGATTCACAGGTAGTACAGTAGGTGTCTGAGGTGGAAAACATCCATTTAGTTGGCGTGCTAAGAAACTGCAGGCATGCCAGACAAAGACACATTGGTAGTGTCCTGGAAATTGCTAGGCGTGCCTGAGCGTATTATGGGAGAGTGTCACGTCTGCTCCAGGCCGGATACCCCTTTTTCCATCGCATCTGCTGAGTAAGTCTCTGGCTATGCGGCGCCTGCGATGACTGGTGCTGGGGTCTTCGGGAACTATCGCTCCACTGCTGCTTGCCTTACCCCTCGTTGCCGCTTGCCATCGCGTCTGTAACCGGGACACGTAGATCTACATGTCTGCGGTCCCAGTGCTTCTCCTGGCTTGGCTCTTGCTGCTAATGAAAACTCTCCCTCACAAAATGTCCGCCCCCTTACAGCAGACAGTTTTTTAGGATGCTAGAGGAGGCAGCAGCCTCCTCTAGCATCCTTAGAAATGGTCTACTGTTAACTTTTCTTGGGGGGGGGGGGGGGGAGGGGTGTGTGCTGGCAAAAATTCCCGGCGGTAGGGGAGGGGCTATTTTTGAAGGTACTCTTTACCTAGAAGGGCGCCCGTCGCGGGCATCGCGGGTACATTTATGTATGGCCGCGACGCGACCGACGCGATGCCCGCGATTTCCCATTGAAACCAATGTTAAACATGGAAATCGTGTCGGTCGCGTCGCGGCCGGCCATAAATGTACCCGCGATGCCCGCGACGCGATGCTCCCGATTTCCCATAGGAATCAATGTTAAAAGGCGCGATGGACCCGATTTTACTGTTAAATGGCTCAATCCACCCGATTTGGCCATAGGAATCAATGTTAAATGGGCCACAGAGCCCATTAACCCTTAAATGTCCCCCCAAATTTTTAACGCCACCCCACGATCCACGCCAACCCGAAGCGTGGCGAGCGCAGCGAGCCCGCGAGGGGCGGCGGTACGCGTCCTCCGACCTTTTCATGCCCTACTATCCACTAGGGCGTGGTGTGAGAATAGAATAGTGTGGCGAGCGCAGCGAGCCACCGAGCCCGAAGCGTGGCGAGCGCAGCGAGCCCCGCGAGGGGACGCGGATACCTTCACAGGTAGACGCGTCCCCTCGCGGGCTTCACAGGTGTCCGCCTCGCCACGGACACCTGTGAAGCCCGCGAGGGGACGCGCATATCTGCGATTTTTACCCCCGACGACCGCGATTTCAATCGCTGGCGCCGTTCTAGGTAAAGAGTACCTTTTTGAAAAAAAAACAAAACAATTTCTGTGCAATTTTACACACAGGCAAGCGGAGTGTTACTGGGGTGGGGGGGGGGGTGGGGGGGGTGTGCTGAAAGATTGCATACACACTTAAGGACTAATTCAGCATGGACCGCTATTTAGAAATTCTCAAATCGAGTGATTATTGAATGGATGCACAGTCGCATTGCAAAGGGAATTAGCAACTGAAAATTCTAATTGATCGTAAATGCAATGTAGTCACAGTATGACTGACAGGTAGCCGTCTTTTGGAAGCAGTAATCTGGCGTATTCTGGGATGTGCCCAGTCATATTTTGGGTAGGGTGTCTGATGTCACCGCTGATCAAATCTACCCTGTCTACCATATTAGTGGTAGCCTCAGACCTACTCACATTTGCGCAGTCTCTTCAGTGTTTCAGGAATTGGATCTGCGAGTGGATGGCAATTAGTGATCCATTTGCAATTTACTTTCTGTCTGGGTGGCGGCTTTCTCCTCACAGTCACCGTGCTGAATTGGGCCCACAATCCCTCAAAATGGAGGCCAAATGCTGGATACATACTGGGCCATTCCGATACTGTTAACTATATTGGCGGTGATACAGGCGAACAATACAGCGCATACACAGTGACTGATATCATTAAGTATATCAGTCAGTGACATAATCACTGCGGGAGTGCGCACCTTTAACAGTATTGCGCACACAAGCTAGTCGATAATTGATATAATGTTAGCGATATCGGTATTATGCATTTCACTAATGATATATCGCCCAGTGTGTACTCAACATGCTCTTTTGGACAATTTGCACCTAGTGTGGGGCTGCTGCATGTTTTGATGGTGCAACTGATGGTTACCTAGAAAGACACATCTGAAGATGCTCTAAGTGGGCATCTTAGCCTGTGCATAATCCGAGTACACCAGGGTAATATTGTTACCCCATTGCAACAGGTGGCACATCTTCAGCACATTACCTGCAAATAAATAATTTCTGTGACCGTCATCACAAGACCTTTGCGGCACATATGCAGTGAAACTCAAAACACATGCGCAGTCAGCAGATAATGGACCCATATAACAGTGCAGTGTGAATTGTCCAACCCAGGTACTGCTTACAGTATAGGAAGAGCCAGGTTACCAACCCTTGGAGATGATGTCATCTCCAAGTGCCAGCAGGATAGCTAGTATTGCACCTGCTACTTAACTGAGAATAACTTGGGTTGGATCAAAGCTGTGAATGGGGACTGTCCTGGGACTGTCCCTGATTGAAACCATGGGCCTAGTTCAGCATGGGTCTCTAATATGGGAATTAGCAAATTTAGTGATTATTGTACAACTGCGCATGTGTACCGTATGCAATGTGCAGGGAGGGGGCATGGCCACGCCCCAGTGGAAAAAAAAACCTAGAGTGAGAGAGAAGACAGGCTGCCGCTGCAACTATCTCTCTCCCCAGATCAGCACTGAGCAGTGTGTGTTGAGCTGGGGAGAGAGCAGTGCCGGTGCAAGGCACCGGAGCGTCCCAGGCGGGTAGGGGGGTGGGCGCCCTGGTGCTCACCCTCTCCACGTGAGGTGGGGTGGGTTAAGCGGCATCAGGAGATGTGTGTTACTCCACAGGGGGGGAGGGGTGGCAGCGGGTGGCGGCGGGAGAGGCGTCGCTCCACAGGGGGGGAGAGAGGGACTGGAGCAGTGTCTCGCTCCAAGGGGGGGTGTTTGAGATGTGGTGATGCGCTGCAGCAACGTTCCACGGGGGGGGGGGCTAGGGAGAGAGAGGGAGCAGCTCACCTGATCCCAGAGAAAGGGAGCCGCTCACCTGATCTGGGGGAGAGGGGGCTGCTCCAATTGGCCGCCCTCCGGTGGCCGGCACCCTGGGAGAGAGGCTGTGCTGCGGGAGGAGCCTGTCATCTCTTTCCCCACTGCCCAGCTCCCTGCAATGAGGGAGAGAGACCTGGGCCTCTCCAGCAGACCAGGGACTGGGAAAAAAGTGCCTGTTCCCCCTTCTCCACTTGACGCCACTGGGCATGCCCAGTCAGAGATTAGTGGAAGCCTCAGACCCACTTACAATTCCCCAGATGGCAAAAACCATTAGATTGTTTGGGATTTGCAAATGGATTGCAATTAGCGATCCATTCGCAATTCTCTCGCAAGTTAGTAAGGGGCGTTTTCACTTTCTGTCTGGGTGGTGGCTTTCTCCTCGAAGTCCACTGTTTTTTCACATTAGCGATCCATGGTGAATTAACCCCGTGTTCGATATCCCAGTACGGCCCCTGGATTTTGGTGTGTGAGCGTTATAACTGAAGTTTTCTCTCAAGCTTTTAAAACAAGACAATTGCCTGTTACTGTGTTTTGCCTTTGAGCTTAAATTAAAAGCAATCAAAGTATCTCAAATTATCCAGTTATGTTAATGGATTAATAAGTCACTTATCTCAGGCAACAGACATTAGCTGCATTCCTTCCTGTAACTAAAAAGCACTGGAAATGGAAGTACCATTCAGGGAGCTAATTGTTTATCAGGCTAATTACTTTCAAACATCCTTGAAAAGTGAAGCAGTTCCGCCGAACTGATCAGCGCACGCGCTGGATGGGGGTTTATCACAGCTCTCGTCTACAATCAGATTTTGGATTTCAGGACAGGTTTATTGTTAGTGTATAGAAAAAGCAAAGACATACGGGTTGCTCTTATGCGTTCTTATGTAGGACAATATCTCGATCAGTGGTCTCCAAACTTTTTTGGGACGTGAGCTACTCCAGGCAAAATAAACCTCCTGAAGAGCTACTAATATAAAAAAAAAAAATCTGCATAATAATCGAAAAATGCCCTTTATACATTATGCCACACACTGTTGTACCCCTGACACATTATGCCATATTTAGAAAAAAATGAGCGCTGGTATAATAAGAGTGGATGGGGAAAAGGAGAGAGAGCGCGATGGAAGAAAAAAAGAGAGGAAAGGGAGAGAGATAACAAAGCGGCACCTGTAAAGAAAAGCGGGGTTAATGAAAAAGTATGTTACAGCTCCTTTGCAGGAGTTTGAAGGAAGTCCGTTGAGCGAAACCTATATACCTGTCCCTACCTCTATCTTCGCGTTGACGTGCAGGCTGCAGCAAGGAAGGAGTGAGCGGCAGGATGGAAAAGCCGCGTCTGAATAAGCTCCGCTGCTGCAGTGTGTCAGCGCGTCCCGTAACTCTCCGTCTTGTCTGATGGAATTCTTAGTGGGGTCCGGGCTACAGGGCGAGGTGATGGTATGTCGGTCTCCTCTTCAACGGGCAGCAGGATCTACGCGTTTCATGCGCCAAGCGCACTTTTTCAAGATGATTCTTGAAAAAGTGCGCTTGGCGCATGAAACGCGTAGATCCTGCTGCCCGTTGAAGAGGAGACCGACATACCATCACCTCGCCCTGTAGCCCGGACCCCGCTAAGAATTCCATCAGACAAGACGGAGAGTTACGGGACGCGCTGACACGCTGCAGCAGCGGAGCTTATTCAGACGCGGCTTTTCCATCCTGCCGCTCGCTCCTTCCTTGCTGCAGCCTGCACGTCAACGCGAAGATAGAGGTAGGGACAGGTATATAGGTTTCGCTCAACGGACTTCCTTCAAACTCCTGCAAAGGAGCTGTAACATACTTTTTCATTAACCCCGCTTTTCTTTACAGGTGCCGCTTTGTTATCTCTCTCCCTTTCCTCTCTTTTTTTCTTCCATCGCGCTCTCTCTCCTTTTCCCCATCCACTCTTATTATACCAGCGCTCATTTTTTTCTAAAAATCAATAAGAGAAAAGGGGGTTCTTCCCTTCTTTTTTCCCATTATTATTGAGCTGCTTTCTACATTTATTAGCGCAAGTGACCCACACCCCTTTGATCACATTATGCCATATACCGCAATGCCCCAGACACAATGGGGTTTATTCTGGTTGAATCAGTCAGAACACTTTTTTTTCACTGCGCATGCGTACCTTTCGCAATGCGCATGTGCGACGACAGCTAGCGGATGGGACTTACTGATCAAAAAGTCGAGCCCGATCACAGACGGACAAAGTTGGCGTATTGTGGGCGTTTTTATGGGAGAGGCTAGAAAACAGGGTAGAACTGGGCGTATCCCGGGGCGTACACGGGCGTGTGTACTGAAACTGCACTGTGGTGCATCTGCTTGGCTCGGCGAGCGGTCAGGACACTTTTGCCCCAAAACCATGGGTCCACCAAAAACTGCTCCATAGCACTCTTATACCATCTGGCTGAGTAGGTCCGCAATCGGTCGGCTAATTAACGCTCACCCCACCTAAAATACTGACACCTGAATGCAATACTGAGCAATGCTGCAGGCGATTTACTATAATTATCCAATTGAGCACCTGCAAGCCATACACACGCCAGATACACATTGGAAGGTTCACTTTCTACACTTGCCACCATTCCAAGGTAGGATTGTTTGCATTGTTTGGGAGCCCAAATACACAGGCTGGAATACGTGGAATTAGGTCTTTTATAAACACCCTTAATGCAAGTGTGTCTGTCATGTTAGGACCAGCACACACAATGCACAGGAGTCGACATATGTGAGAAGTTCAATGCGTTCTCCTCCCCTCAGAACGTAAGCGGCGGTGGACAATTGAGGAACGGGCGGGCGGCTGCAGAATGGTCGAGCCACCCGGATCGCTACCACAAGCTACCAGTAACTCGCGAGAGATGGGTTGGCAACCACTGATCCAGATGAACTTACATAAGCAAGGACAACAGTGCTGACACTCTCCTGTGACCTGTAGCTTTCGGAATCCCGGCCCGTTTTCGCACCACTCGACAGATGCTCGACAGGTGAAATTCAATGTTCCACCTGTCGAGGGTCGAAAAGTGGGCACGTCGGCAAAAACGGATGTGAATTCGACAATCCGTGGCCGTTTCCAACAAAACAGATCCGGCTAGTTTTGAAGTCGGATCTGTTTTGTCAGAATCCAACTTCAATGCTGTCAAAAACGGCAGCATTAAATAGGGGGCGGTGTATTTTCCCCAATGGAAACAGCGACCAAGACTGAATACCAACCTGTGTTTGCGCGCATGGAGAAATGTATGGAAAATGTATTGGGCATTCCTGGGCAGAGAGTCTTATGGGTGTGTTATGGGAGTGTTGAGGTTGTGTTTCCAAAATTGTTTGCATACGAATCTGTGTAATCGCTCAAATTGGAAGCCATACTCAGATGGAAAAGAAGTATTACACCTCTGCAGGCATGCAGGCTGGAGCAGGGCTGGTAACAGCATTAGAACATAGACAAAGCAGAGTAACCCCAATATGTCATTAACTTCTACTTTACAAATGTTTATTCTCAGTATTCCCAAATGGACCAACTTAGGCCCTTACTCAGATCTGATCGCAGTACAAATTTGTTCTCAAAATGGGAAAAACCATGTGCACTGCAGGTGGGGCAGATGTAACATGTGCAGAGAGAGTTAGATTTGTGTGAGTTATTTTGTTTCTGTGCAGGGTAAATACTGGCTGCATTACTTTTACACTGCAATTTAGATTTCAGTTTAAACACACCCCACCCAAATTTAACTCTCTCTGCACATGTAGCATCTGCCCCACCTGCAGTGCAGCGACGTAGCTTTGTTTGGGGTGCCCCCCCCCGCCGTTAATGGGGGGGCGTCCCCCTTCCCCGCCCGCCCGTCCGGCCGGCCGCCCCCCCGTGCCCCCTCCCCCCAGTGCTGCATGCTTACCTGTCCGCGCGTCCCGGCTCCCCTCCTGGCTTCAATAAATTCTATGCAGACGGACCACGATAAAATGGTCGCCCCCATACCGCAGACAGTTTCAGAGAACAGTCTGCTTTATGGGGCGGCCATTTTATCGTGGTCGGTCTCCATAGCATTGATTGAAGCCAGGAGGGGAGCCGGGACGCGCGGACAGGTAAGCATACGGGGGATGGGGGGCAGGGGGATTACTATAGCACCGCAGCCCCCCGGCGCCCCCATATGCACAGCGCCCCCCGCGACCGCGGGGGCTGCAGTGCTATAGTTACGCCACTGCTGCAGTGCACATGGTTTTGCCCATTTTGAGAACACATTTGTACTGCAATCAGGTCTGAGTAATGGCCTAAGACCATTAGCCATTGTATCATTTCCAAACTGCCCAATCACACCTAGCATAAGTAGTATAAATATAGATATCCAAAGGTGCACCCGCAGGATGCCGATGTCCTAAGATACTTGCGGGGTGAGGCGGCACTCCAGTCAGAATAAAATAGTGTGCCGAGCGTAGCAAGGCACCGTGCCCTCTGCTTGGCGAGTGCAGCGAACCTGAAAGGGGGAGCGATCCACAGCCCCCCCTCGTCGGCATTGCGGCGGTCGGGAGTCCGGCGCCGGTATTTCGACCGCCAGCATATCATACCGGACCCCATATATCCCTTAGACAAATCATGCAACACAATAGTAACCCCTTTATACTGTACACACCCCTTTATACTCTTACACATTATGCCACATGGAATGAGAAAAAAATTCACACTCACTGAGCCAAAATTCACACTATGGTTCACGGATTGAGTCAAAATTCACGTTATGCCACACAGATTAAGGCAAAAATTCACATTCTGCCACATGGATTGAGCCAAAATACACACTATACCAAACAGATTGAGCAATAATGCACAATATGATTCATAAAGGGGCATTGCGCGCCAAAGGTGTGCATTAAAAATTACACCATAATATCCATTACATGTTAAGCCACACACCATAATGTCCATTACGTATTAAGCCAAACACCATAATGCCTATTAAAAATTATGCTACATAAGTGCTGCTTACCTATATGCTCATTGCCAGGGGTTCCATGCTCATTGCCAGAGTTTCCATGCTCATTGCCATGTGGGATTACATGCTCATTGCCAAGGGGAATACATACTTGTGGTAACTGAGGGACAGCCGCCGCCATGCAGAAACGACAGCCATTGACAGCCGGACAGAGAGCAGGGGGCTGCCCGGCTGTATTCAGAGCAATGTAGGTCCCAGCTATTTGATATAATACCCCTTTCACACCAGAAAATGCAGGGATTTACCCAGGAATATTGACCCAGGATCTGCAGGGACATTCCCGGATTGGCCCCTTTTACACCAGCCTAGTTCCTGCATTTTCTGGCGTGAGGAGGAGAGAAAACTACCCTCCCCCCTTTAAACAACCAGCTATTTCTTCGGAACCAACTGACCCATTTACACAAGGGATTCGAATTATTTTCAAATTAATTTGGTCCTGTGAAACTGGGCCATTTGGTTCCAGAGAAATCTGTCCTCAAACAACATGAACAACCATGAAATTACATTTCAAAAATGAAAAAAAAAAAAAAAAAAAATCGGTTTACACGAAATATCTCTAGAACCAATGAACCCATATGGACCAGCCTGGTATCAGATTGAAGGCCCAGCAATTTGGGTTAGACTGAGATCAACCTTGAGCTTCTGTGATGCCGTTGGAACCAGGTGGGAGTCGGAATTTGTGGGTCTCATGTTATCCTATGGGGAAAACGTTCCAGCTTTGCCTGGCAGTATCTCCGGTTCCCGGGGGGGCTAGAGATGCGGGGCTGGGCTCGTTGGAAAGCCCTGACCCTCAGCTATTTAGAGAGTGGGCCTGGAGCTGTAGCTCCATCAGGCCCATTGTTAATCCGGCTCTGGGTACAGATGCACACTCCATATTTTTAATCAATCAATCAATAACAGAGGTTCTTGGTATATCAATTGGCCAAGAAATATTTGCCCACCAACCAGCTTCACAGTGACCTCATTTCTGGGGGGTCCCTAATACTAAGTTTGGATCTGGGGCGCAGAACCCCAAAAAGGCCAGCATAAGCAAGTCACCCCAGGGCAGCACACAAGTGAAAAAACTAAGCTAGAAGTGTGTTAATAAGAAAGTAGCAGAAGCTAGAGTTTAAAATGTGTAGTGCTAGAGAAAGTATAATATTAGTGAAAAATAAATAGTGCTATATAAATGTTAGGGTGTGCCACCCCGAAAGCAACTCAGCCACACCAACCCAAGGGGAGTCGCGCCCCAAATCCATCCCCAAGACTAGCAATAAGTGTAAATTTTTAGGTCTTACCTTCATACACAAGGAAACTATCAGGGAATATCTCGCTATCATAGCTGATGCATGTTGCTGTCATTAAACAGTCTTCAGGAACAGAGGGGGTTATTTTGGTTCACTCTTTCTGAGAAATTCCTTCTTAGATGGACAAAACCATGTGCACTGCAGGGGGGGCAGATGTAAAATGTGCAGAGAGAATTAGATTTGGGTGAGTTATTTTGTTTCTGTGCAGGGAAAATACTGACTGCTTTATTTTTACCCTGCAATATAGATCTCACTTTGAAGTAAAACCTCACCCAAATCGAACTCCCTCTGCACAATTAACATTTGCCCACCTGCAGTGCATATGGTTTTGTCCATCTAAAGCTGTGTACACACGGGGGCGATAGTGGCTGAAATCGCTGGAAATATGGTCGCTGGTGACCATATTGCCAGTGATGGGAGTGTGCCCCAGCGATAAATCGCCAGGTGCACGCTCCCGTTTTCAGCCCCATTCTAATCACTAGTCGCAGGAGCTTGCTCCTGCAACCAGCTGATTACCTCTGCGGCACCGCCGGCAGAGTTTCCTTCTCATCAGCGATCATCTCTGGTCGCTGATGAAAAGGAGACACTGAGCAATATATTGCTCAGCAATGTATTGCTAACAATAAATTGCTGAGCAATATATCTCCCCCCCCCCCCCCCCGTGTGTACGGGGCTTTAGAAGGAATTTGTCAGATAGAGTACCTCAAGTACCCTCAGCAGGTCAAGGTCACAGGATTCCTTTAGCCATACAGTGCGTCTGGAAAGTATTCACAGCGCTTCACTTTTTTCACACTTTGTCATGTTTCAGCTTTATTCCAAATTGGATTTCCTTAAAATTCTACAAACAATGTCCCCTTTTTATTAAAAATAAAAAACTAAGAAATCATACAGTATGTACATAAGTATTCACAGCCTTTGCCATGAAGCTCAAAATTGAGCTCAGGTGCATCCAGTTTCCACTGATCCTCCTTGAGATGTTCCTGCAGCATGATTTGGAAAGGCGCACACTCTTTGCAGAGATTTGGAAAGGTCCCACACTTGTCAGTGCATGTCCGAGCACAAACCAAGCATGAAGTCAAAATAATTGTATGTAGGCCTCCGAGACAGGAATGTCTCGAGGCACAATCTGGGGAAGGGTACTTTTAAGGTCTCAATTAGCAAAGTGGCCTACATCATCCGTAAATGGAAGAAGTTCAGAACTACCATGGCTCTACCTAGAGCTGGCCGGCTGTCTAAACTGAGTGATTTTGGGGGAAGGGCCCTAGTCAGGAAGATGACCAAGAAGAACCCTATGGTCACCCTCTCAGAGCTACAGCATTCCTCTGTGGAGGTTTGAGAACCTTCCATAAGACAACCATCTTTGCAGCAATCCACCAATCAGGCATGTATGGTAGAGTGGCCAGGTGGAAGACACTCCTTACTAAAAAAGCACATGGCAGCCCATCTGGAGTTTGCCTAAATGCATCTGACTCTCAGACCATGAGAAATAAAATTCTCTAGTCTGATGAGACAGACCTCTTCGGCGTGAATGCCAGGCGTCATGTTTGGAGGAAACCAGGCACCGCTGGTCACCAGGCTAATACCATCCCTACAGTGAAGCATGGTGGTGGCAGCAGCATCATGCTGTGGGGATGTTTTTCAGCAGCAGGAACTGGGAGACTACTCAGAACAGAGGGAAAGATCAATGGAACAGTGTACAGAGACATCCTGGATGAAAACCTGCTCCAGAGCACTCTTGACCTCAGACTGGGGAGACGTTTTCATCTATCAGCAGGACAACGACCCTAAGCACACAGCCAAGATATGAAAGGAGTGGTGTCAGGACAACTCTGGGAATGTCCCTGAGTGGCTCAGCCAGAGCCCAGACTTGGATCTGCATGACCATCTCTGGAGAGATCTGAAAATGGCTGTGCACCGACGCTTTCCATCCAACCTGCTGGAGCTTGAGAGGTGCAGCAAAGAGGAATGGGTGGAACTGCGTAAAGATAGGTGTGCCAAGCTTGTGGCATTATATTCAAAAAGACTTGAGGCTGTAATTGCTGCCAAAGATGCATCAATAAAATATTGAGCTACGGTTGTGAATACTTATGTACAGTCAGGTCCATAAATATTGGGACATCAACATCATTTTTATATTTTGGGCTCTATACACCACCACAATCGATTTGAAATGAACCAAAGAACTTAACTGCAGACTTTCAGCTTTATTTTGAGGGTATTTACATCCAAATCAGGTGAATGGTGTAGGAATTGCAACGGTTTCTATATGTGCCTCCCACTTTTTAAGTGACCAAAAGTAATGGGACAAACTAAACAATCCTAAATCAAAATCTGGAACGCATAGCCATCCCCAGACGCTGGGTTTCATCCCTGGTGATGCTCTGCCAGGCCTCTACTGCAAATGTCTTCAGTTCCTGCTTGTTCTTGGGGCATTTCCCTTCAGTTTTGTCTTCACCAAGTGAAATTCATTCTCAATCAGATTCAGCTCAGGTGATTGGCTTGGCTTCTACAGACAGATAGCCCCAAAACATGTCTTGTTATTTTATTTGAGGAACCCTGTATGTGAATAATAGTTTTTCTCTTTGGGGAGCAGTCCAATATCAAAATCACAAATAACAAAAACACCAACCTCTGATTGTAGTTGGTATCATCCTTTGGGGTTTATTCTAGTTCATTCTTTCTGACAAAATCCTTCTTAGATGGACAAAACCATGTGCACTGCAGGGGGGCAGATGTAACATGTGCAGAGAGAATTAGATTTGGGTGAGTTATTTTGTTTCTGTGCAGGGAAAATCCTGGCTGCATGATTTTACACTGCAATATAGATCTCACTCTGAAGTAAAACCCCACCCAAATCTAATTCTCTCTGCACAAGTTACATCTGCCCCACCCGCAGTGCACATGGTTTTGTCCATCTAAGAAGGATTTTGTCAGAAAGAATGAACTAGAATAACCCCCTTTGTGAGGTAACGTTACCAGTGTCCCAGTGAGTGATTAATCAAAGTATAGAAAGAGTGTACTAAAACTCTCAGCTGGCGAGGGGGTTAACCCCTTCCTGACAGAGCCAGTTTTTGCGTTCCTGACAGAGCCCTTTTTTTCAAATCTGACATGTATCACTTTTTTTTGCTTTTACTTATCCCAGTGATTTTGAGATTGTTTTTTCGTGACACATTGTACTTCAAATTAGTGGTAAATTTGGGTCGATACAGTCTGTGTTTTTTTGTGAAAAATACCAAAATGTCGTAAAAAAATGGAAAATTTAGCAATTTGCAAAATGTTAAATTTTCTGCTTGTGAGACAAATAATCATACCACTCAAAATAGTTAATAACTAACATAGACCATATGTCTACTTTATGTTTCCATCATTATTTCAACTTCCTTTTAATTTTTTTGGACACTAGGAGGCTTACAATATGAATAGCAAATTCTCAAATTTTCAAGAAAATTTCAAACACTGATTTTTTTAGGGACCAGTTCAGTTCTGATGTGACTTTGAGGGACTTGTATGTGAGACACCCCCATAAATGATACCATTTCAAAAACTGCACCCCTCACAGTATTCAAAACAGCATTTTGGAAGTTTGTTAACCCTTTAGGTGTTTCACAGGAATTAAAACAAAGTGTAGGTGAAATTTCAAAATTTCATTTTTTTTGCAGATTTGCAATTTTAATACATTTTTCTAAGGAACACAGTAGATTTTACTAGAGAAATGTGACTAAAAATTGATTCCCCCAATTCTTTTGTTTTCATAAATATCCTATATGTGGCCCTAGTGTGCACGTTGACCAAACCACAGGCTTCATAATAGAAGGAGCACCTACTTGATTTTGGAGCCTCCTTTTTATGAGATTATTTTTTAGGCACCATGTAGGTTTCTAGGCACCATAAGATGCTAAAATTTAGGAACCCCCCCACAAGTGACCCCATTTTGCAAACTACACCCCTCAGGGAATTCATCTAGGGGTATAGTGTACATTTCAAACCCCCAGGGGTTTCACCAATTGTGGTACAACTGGGCAGTGAAAATTAAAAATTAAATTTTTTACACAAAAATGCAGATCTGGCTCAAAATTTTTCATTTTCAGAAGGTATGAAGGAGAAAAAGCACCCCAAAAGATTTGCAATTTTAATACATTTTTCTAAGGAACACAGTACATTTTACTAGAGAAATGTGACTAAAAATTGATTCCCCCAATTCTTTTGTTATCATAAATATCCTATATGTGGCCCTAGTGTGCACGTTGACCAAACCACAGGCTTCATAATAGAAGGAGCACCTACTTGATTTTGGAGCCTCCTTTTTATGAGATTATTTTTTAGGCACCATGTAGGTTTCTAGGCACCATAAGATGCTAAAATTTAGGAACCCCCCCACAAGTGACCCCATTTTGCAAACTACACCCCTCAGGGAATTCATCTAGGGGTATAGTGTACATTTCAAACCCCCAGGGGATTCACCAATTGTGGTACAACTGGGCAGTGAAAATTAAAAATTAAATTTTTTACACAAAAATGCAGTTCTGGCTCAAAATTTTTCATTTTCAGAAGGTATGAAGGAGAAAAAGCACCCCAAAATCTGTGCCCCAATTTCTCCCGAGTACGGCAATGCCTCATGTGTGACCAAAAAGTGGCAGGACTCAGAAGGGAAGGAGTGATTTTTGGATTTTGCAGCTCAGATTCTGGTGGAATGTTGGTGGGTGCTATGTTGCATTAGCAAGACCCCCCAAGCACCAATACAGTGGAACCCCCCCACAAGTGACCCCATTTTGCAAACCACACCCCTCAGGGAATTCATCTAGGGGTATAGTGTACATTTCAAACCCCCAGGGGTTTCACCAATTTTGATACAACTGGGCAGTGAAAATGAAAAATTACATTTTTTTACACAAAAATGCAGTTCTGGCTCAAAATTTTTCATTTTCATAAGGTATGAAGGAGAAAAAGCACCCCAAAATCTGTGCCCCAATTTCTCCCGAGTATGGCAATGCCTCATATGTGACCAAAAATACCAGTTGGGTGCATGGCAGGACTCAGAAGGGAAGGAGTGATTTTTGGTGGTGGAATGTTGGTGGGTGCTATGTCGCATTAGCAAGACCCCCAAAGCACCAATACAGTGGAACCCCCCCACAAGTGACCCCATTTTGCAAACTACACCCCTCAGGGAATTCATCTAGGGGTATAGTGTACATTTCAAACCCCCAGAGGTTTCACCAATTTTGGTACAACTGGGCAGTGAAAATGAAAAATTACATTTTTTTACACAAAAATGCAGTTCTGGCTCAAAATTTTTCATTTTCAGAAGGTATGAAGGAGAAAAAGCACCCCAAAATCTGTGCCCCAATTGCTCCCGAGTACGGCAATGCCTCACATGTGACCAAAAAATACCATTTGGGTGCATGGCAGGACTCAGAAGGGAAGGAGTGATTTTTGGATTTTGCAGCTCAGATTCTGGTGGAATTTTGGTGGGTGCTATGTCGCATTAGCAAGACCCCCCAAGCACCAATACAGTGGAACCCCCCCCACAAGTGACCCCATTTTGCAAACTACACCCCTCAGGGAATTCATCTAGGGGTATAGTGTACATTTCAAACCCCCAGGGGTTTCACCAATTTTGATACAACTGGGCTGTGCAAATGCAAAATTACATTTTTTACACAAAAATGCAGTTCTGGCTCAAAATTTTTCATTTTCACAAGGAATGAAGGAGACAAAGCACCCCAAAATCTGTGCCCCAATTTCTCCCGAGTACGGCAATGCCTCACATGTGACCAAAAAATACCATTTGGGTGCATGGCAGGACTCAGAAAGGAAGGAGTGATTTTTGGATTTTGCAGCTCAGATTCTGGTGGAATGTTGGTGGGTGCTATGTTGCATTAGCAAGACCCCCCAAGCACCAATACAGTGGAACCCCCCACAAGTGACCCCATTTTGCAAACTACACCCCTCAGGGAATTCATCTAGGGGTATAGTGTACATTTCAAACCCCCAGGGTTTCACCAATTTTGATACAACTGGGCAGTGAAAATGAAAAATTACATTTTTTTACACAAAAATGCAGTTCTGGCTCAAAATTTTTCATTTTCATAAGGTATGAAGGAGAAAAAGCACCCCAAAATCTGTGCCCCAATTTCTCCCGAGTATGGCAATGCCTCATATGTGACCAAAAAATACCAGTTGGGTGCATGGCAGGACTCAGAAGGGAAGGAGTGATTTTTGGTGGTGGAATGTTGGTGGGTGCTATGTCGCATTAGCAAGACCCCCAAAGCACCAATACAGTGGAACCCCCCCACAAGTGACCCCATTTTGCAAACTACACCCCTCAGGGAATTCATCTAGGGGTATAGTGTACATTTCAAACCCCCAGGGGTTTCACCAATTTTGATACAACTGGGCAGTGAAAATGAAAAATTACATTTTTTTACACAAAAATGCAGTTCTGGCTCAAAATTTTTCATTTTCAGAAGGTATGAAGGAGAAAAAGCACCCCAAAATCTGTGCCCCAATTTCTCCCGAGTACGGCAATGCCTCACATGTGACCAAAAAATACCATTTGGGCGCATGGCAGGACTCAGAAGGGAAGGAGTGATTTTTGGATTTTGCAGCTCAGATTCTGGTGGAATTTTGGTGGGTGCTATGTCGCATTAGCAAGACCCCCCAAGCACCAATACAGTGGAACCCCCCCACAAGTGACCCCATTTTGCAAACTACACCCCTCAGGGAATTCATCTAGGGGTATAGTGTACATTTCAAACCCCCAGGGGTTTCACCAATTTTGATACAACTGGGCTGTGCAAATGCAAAATTACATTTTTTACACAAAAATGCAGTTCTGGCTCAAAATTTTTCATTTTCACAAGGAATGAAGGAGACAAAGCACCCCAAAATCTGTGCCCCAATTTCTCCCGAGTACGGCAATGCCTCACATGTGACCAAAAAATACCATTTGGGTGCATGGCAGGACTCAGAAGGGAAGGAGTGATTTTTGGTGGTGGAATGTTGGTGGGTGCTATGTCGCATTAGCAAGACCCCCAAAGCACCAATACAGTGGAACCCCCCCACAAGTGACCCCATTTTGCAAACTACACCCCTCAGGGAATTCATCTAGGGGTATAGTGTACATTTCAAACCCCCAGGGGTTTCACCAATTTTGATACAACTGGGCAGTGAAAATGAAAAATTACATTTTTTTACACAAAAATGCAGTTCTGGCTCAAAATTTTTCATTTTCAGAAGGTATGAAGGAGAAAAAGCACCCCAAAATCTGTGCCCCAATTTCTCCCGAGTACGGCAATGCCTCACATGTGACCAAAAAATACCATTTGGGCGCATGGCAGGACTCAGAAGGGAAGGAGTGATTTTTGGATTTTGCAGCTCAGATTCTGGTGGAATTTTGGTGGGTGCTATGTCGCATTAGCAAGACCCCCCAAGCACCAATACAGTGGAACCCCCCCACAAGTGACCCCATTTTGCAAACTACACCCCTCAGGGAATTCATCTAGGGGTATAGTGTACATTTCAAACCCCCAGGGGTTTCACCAATTTTGATACAACTGGGCTGTGCAAATGCAAAATTACATTTTTTACACAAAAATGCAGTTCTGGCTCAAAATTTTTCATTTTCACAAGGAATGAAGGAGACAAAGCACCCCAAAATCTGTGCCCCAATTTCTCCCGAGTACGGCAATGCCTCACATGTGACCAAAAAATACCATTTGGGTGCATGGCAGGACTCAGAAAGGAAGGAGTGATTTTTGGATTTTGCAGCTCAGATTCTGGTGGAATGTTGGTGGGTGCTATGTTGCATTAGCAAGACCCCCCAAGCACCAATACAGTGGAACCCCCCCACAAGTGACCCCATTTTGCAAACTACACCCCTCAGGGAATTCATCTAGGGGTATAGTGTACATTTCAAACCCCCAGGGGTTTCACCAATTTTGATACAACTGGGCAGTGAAAATGAAAAATTACATTTTTTTACACAAAAATGCAGTTCTGGCTCAAAATTTTTCATTTTCATAAGGTATGAAGGAGAAAAAGCACCCCAAAATCTGTGCCCCAATTTCTCCCGAGTATGGCAATGCCTCATATGTGACCAAAAAATACCAGTTGGGTGCATGGCAGGACTCAGAAGGGAAGGAGTGATTTTTGGTGGTGGAATGTTGGTGGGTGCTATGTCGCATTAGCAAGACCCCCAAAGCACCAATACAGTGGAACCCCCCACAAGTGACCCCATTTTGCAAACTACACCCCTCAGGGAATTCATCTAGGGGTATAGTGTACATTTCAAACCCCCAGGGGTTTCACCAATTTTGATACAACTGGGCAGTGAAAATGAAAAATTACATTTTTTTACACAAAAATGCAGTTCTGGCTCAAAATTTTTCATTTTCAGAAGGTATGAAGGAGAAAAAGCACCCCAAAATCTGTGCCCCAATTTCTCCCGAGTACGGCAATGCCTCATGTGTGACCAAAAAGTGTCAGGACTCAGAAGGGAAGGAGTGATATTTGGATTTTGCAGCACAAATTCTGGTGGAATGTTGGTGGGTGCTATGTCGCATTAGCAAGACCCCCAAAGCACCAATACAGTGGAACCACCCCACAAGTGACCCCATTTTGCAAACTACACCCCTCAGGGAATTCATCTAGGGGTATAGTGTACATTTCAAACCCCCAGGGGTTTCACCAATTTTGATACAACTGGGCAGTGAAAATGAAAAATTACATTTTTTTACACAAAAATGCAGTTCTGGCTCAAAATTTTTCATTTTCAGAAGGTATGAAGGAGAAAAAGCACCCCAAAATCTGTGCCCCAATTTCTCCCGAGTACGGCAATGCCTCATGTGTGACCAAAAAGTGGCAGGACTCAGAAGGGAAGGAGTGATATTTGGATTTTGCAGCACAAATTCTGGTGGAATGTTGGTGGGTGCTATGTCGCATTAGCAAGACCCCCAAAGCACCAATACAGTGGAGCCCCCCCACAAGTGACCCCATTTTGCAAACTACACCCCTCAGGGAATTCATCTAGGGGTATAGTGTACATTTCAAACCCCCAGGGGTTTCACCAATTTTGATACAACTGGGCAGTGAAAATGAAAAATTACATTTTTTTACACAAAAATGCAGTTCTGGCTCAAAATTTTTCATTTTCATAAGGTATGAAGGAGAAAAAGCACCCCAAAATCTGTGCCCCAATTTCTCCCGAGTACGGCAATGCCTCACATGTGACCAAAAAATACCAGTTGGGTGCATGGCAGGACTCAGAAGGGAAGGAGTGATTTTTGGATTTTGCGGCTCAGATTCTGGTGGAATGAATGGTGGGTGCTATGTGGCATTAGCAAGACCCCCGAAGCACGGTGAAATGATGAACCTAAAAATCCATAGATGTGTGGTATATTTTAAAACACTCCTTTATACATAGGCCGGGTTTGTCGGGGCAAGTGTCACACTGGAAAATAGTTTGCTTTCTTATTCCCTTTTTATAGCAAACTTTGCACCTTTTTTGTGTCCTGCCCTTTTTTCCAGTGGAGGGGATTTCATCAGGAAAATGCTGCCCTGGTACAATACGGGGGCCAGTACTAGAAGTACTGGGGCCCTCTGCCTGCTGGTTCCCAAATATTAGGCCCTTTATGACTTCCTCTTGAAAGTGCATAAATGTCCCCCTCTGGCCGGTAGAACGGAATAGCACGTAAGCGTTATACAGTGCCATTTGGATGATATACACGGCCAGCTTCTTGTACCAGATTTTTGTTTTCCGCAGGGCACTGTACGGCTTCAGTACCTGATCTGAAAGATCCACTCCGCCCATGTACCTATTGTAATCCAGGATACAATTAGGTTTTGAGGTGTGGGTACTGGTACCTCGTACAGGGACGGAGGTGGTACTGTCTCCGTGAATTGTTGTCAGTATAAGGACATCCCTCTTGTCCTTATATTTGACCAACAACATATTTTCGGTGCATATTCCCCTGCTTTCACCCCTTCTCATTACTTGGGCAATGTGCGTTTTTGGGAGGCCTCTTTGGTTCTGGCGCACAGTACCGCAAGCTGCTGTACCTCTTGAACCAAGGGCCTTAAACAGGGGGATGCTGGTGTAAAAGTTATCCACATAGAGGTGATAACCTTTATCCAGGAAGGGGTGCACTAAATCCCAGACAATTTTTCCACTAACACCTACGAGGGAGGGGGGGCATTCTGGCGGTTCAATTCTTGAATCCTTCCCTTCATATACCCTAAACCTGTGGGTGTACCCTGAGGTGCTTTCACACAGCTTATACATTTTTATGCCATACCTTGCCCTCTTACTGGGAAGGTACTGGCGGAATTTAACCCTTCCTTTAAAATGTATAAGGGACTCGTCTATGCAAATGAATTTATCTGGGATGTACATCTCTTCAAATTTGGCACTGAAATGATCAATGACCGGCCTGACTTTGAATAGCCGGTCAAAGGTGGGATCATCTCTGGGTGGGCACTGTGCATTATCGTTGTAATGCAAAAATTTAAGGATCGTCTCAAATCGAGCCCGGGGCATGGCCATACGGTAAAATGGGGTGCTGTACAGAACATCTGTACTCCAATATTGCCTAATTTCTGGCTTTTTTACTATGCCCATATGAAACACCAGACCCCAAAACGTCATCATCTCTACTGCATCTACAGGGGTCCACCTAGCAAATGATGACATGGGGTTTTGAGCAATAAACTGCTGGGCATATAAATTAGTTTGGTCCACCATTAAATTTATAAAATCATCAGAGAAAAATAATTTGAAAAAGTCAATTTCTCTGAGACCTGTGGAATCAAATTGGATTCCTGGCATGGCCAAAAACTCAGGAACCTGGGGCTCAAAATTGTCTGGTGGTGGGGTCCATACGAGATCAATTATTGGGGGGGGGTCTCAGCTGCTCTACGGGGGCGTCTTTGAGGGGGTCCCTCATCACTAGAGGAGGAAGAGGAGCTTAAGACGAAGCCTTCAAATTCCCCGCTTGCATCACTGGCTGTGTCAGAGTCAGAGGCAAGCATGGCATATGCCTCCTCCGCTGAATACATTCTTCTGGATGACTGGGATGACATTTGGGATGACATTTGGGATGACATTTGGGATGCCATTTTTATTTTTGTGTTACTGGTAGTGAAATGTTTCAACACGTGTATAGTGTAGGGGGGGGTACAAACTTTATTTCAACCCGGGGGGTATGTAGTGTGTAGTGTGTATGTAGTGCAGAAAAAAAAAATACTTTATACAAAAAAAAAAAATTGAAGGGGTTAAAAAAAAAAAAAATTGAAGGGGTTAAAAAAAAAAATTGAAGGGGTTAAAAAAAAAAAAAAAAAGGTCCTGCGCCAAAAATTGAGCACAGATGTTGGTCAGTAACGTCCGTCACTGAACAGCGCTCAAAGGCAACAGGAATTTGATCAAAAAAAAAAAAAAAGATCAACCCTGTGCCGAAAAAGCTGATCAGTGATGTACGTCACTGATCAGTGCACAGTGGCCACAGGACACCCACAAAATCACAGTGTGTGTAAAAAAAAAATTAAAAAAAGACCCCACAGCAGCCTCAAAAAAAAAAAAAAGGTGATCAGTGATGCGACACTGATTACCAGTGAGGGGCAGCAGGTGCACAACCTTTGGTGCAACTGACAGTGCAACTGGCAGCAACTGACAGGTATATATAAAAAAAAAAAAACCTCTGCACCCCCAAAAAGTTGCTGATCACCTCAGATATAGTGATCAGCACAAAAGGCGGGGGCAGCAGACACATAATTTAGCACTCTCTATCACTCTCTGTCACTATCTCTCTCTATCTCTCTATCTCTCACTATCTATCACTCTATGACACTGCAGCAGCAGCACTGACAGTTATATATATGAAAAATAACCCCTGCACCCCCAAAAAGTTGCTGGGGGTGCACAAAAGGGGGGCAGCAGACACAAAATATAGCAGTCTCTATCACTCTCTGTCACTATCTCTCTCTATCTCTCTATCTCTCTATCTCTCACTATCTATCACTCTATGACACTGCAGCAGCAGCACTGACAGGTATATCTATCTAAAAAAAAACCTGCGCCCCCAAAAAGTTGCTGATCAGTTAATTTATACTGATCAGCACAAAAGGGGGGGCAGCAGTCAGTTATATAAAAAATATATAGCACAATCTGTCACTATCTCTCTATCTCTCTCTATCTCTCTCTATCTCTCTATCTATCTCTCTATCTATCTCTCTATCACACTGCAGCAGCACAAAATATAGCACTCTCTGTCACTAGCCCTCTCTATCTCTCTCTATCTCTCTCTCTCTATCTCTCTATCTAAAACTCGATGACACTGCAGCAGCACAACACAGCACAGCACAACACTGGAAGTCACAACAAGTAGCAAGATCCCAAGCAGTGATCAGGTAAGTATTTTGCAAGGTTCTGGTCAGTATATCGCGGCAGCTAGGCACGGTGACCGCACTGCACGCAATTCCAGACCGGAATGGCGTCTGCAGTGCAGTCACCGTTAGTTTAAACCCCCCTCCATGGCTGTGATTGGTCCGTCGGTCCGACGAACCAATCACGGCCTTTGGGGGCGGGCGGGGTGAGGTGGGGTGACACCAGTGTCACCCTTACACCCCGCGGTGATTGGTGCTGTACTTTACAGCACCAATCACCTCCGATCCCGTGTCACCGGCGAACGTTATTCGCCGGTGACACAGAAAACGCTGTAATTGGCTGTTCACACTGAACAGCCAATCACAGCGATCGCCGACGGGGGGGGGGGGCGGCATCGCAGCCCCCCCTGGGCATGCAGGGACATGTCTGCTGTCAGGGACAGCAGACATGTTTAAACTGTCACCGCGTCTATAGACGCGGTGACAGTTTAAAGCCATGACGTACATTTACGCCATGTGTCAGGAAGTACTTCCCGACCATGACGTAAATGTACGTCAAATGTCGGGAAGGGGTTAAACAATGGGGATCGCCGAAAACAAGCGACCCTTGCCGTTTAACCCCCACGCAAGCCGCTCACCCTATTCTACGTTCCGGGGAAATCCTCGCTGTCAGAGGATGGTGAGGATTCCCCCAAACAACAAGGCTCGCGGCTAATGCAGGGAGCCAGCTGCATTTAGCCGTGAGCCTCACTGTTTTAGCGGCTGCACACAGCGTTTTCCCGTTGCTGCAAAAACCTAGCGAAGGGGAAACGGCGTGTGCAGGGGGTCAGTTGAATACTGACCGTGCGAGCTGTGACAGGGAGCAGTCAGCAATGCTCGCTGCCACAGCTGGCAAAAGTCATTGTATACACCCCTAAGTACCGATCTAGCATTACTCAGAACGCTCATCTCCCCACATGGCTACGTGTGTAGGCCCCTTAACCCCTTCCCGACATTTGACGTACATTTACGTCATGGTCGGGAAGTACTTCCCGACACATGGCATAAATGTACGTCATGGTTTCTAACTGTCACTGCGTCTATAGACGCGGTGACAGTTAAGAGATGTCTGCTGTCCCTGACAGCAGACATCCCCCCTCGCCGCCCAGGGGGGGCAGGGGTGCCCCCCCCGGTCGGCGATCGCTGTGATTGGCTGTTCAAATCTGAACAGTCAATCACAGCGTTTCCTGTGTTACCGGCGGCTAAGCCGCTCGGTAACACAGAAAACGGTGGTGATCGGTGCAGCACCGATCACCACCGAGCGGCAGCACCCCCCTCCCACCCGCCGGGCACTCACCCGGCAGCAGCAGCAGCTCCCCCGGCTCCACCGCTACGTCCGGAGCGCACGCTGCGCTCCCCTCCTCCCCCCTCCCCCCCGCAGCAGCAGCAGCAGCAGCATCATGCTGCTGCTGGAAAAGTTAAAAATAAAATAAAATAAAAAATAATGTGCAAATGTGTATATATATATATATATATACACACACATATATATATATATATATATATATATATATATGTGTGTGTATATATATGTATATATATGTATATATATATATATATATATATACACACATATATATATATATATATATATATATGTGTGTGTGTGTGTGTGTGTGTGTGTGTGCGTATACCGCACCGATCACCAACGATCGCCAGCCCCCCCCCCCTCCCACCCGGCAGCCCCCCTCCCTCCCACCCACCCGGCTGCCGCAGCGCCAGCGCCCCTCCCACCCCCCCGCCAGCCGCAGCGCCAGCCCCCCTCCCAAAGCTGGTGACCAAAATGGGGTCACTTGTGGGGGGGTTCCACTGTATTGGTGCTTCGGGGGTCTTGCTAATGCGACATAGCACCCGCCATTCATTCCACCACCAAAAATCACTCCTTCCCTTCTGAGTCCTGCCATGCACCCAACTGGTATTTTTTGGTCACATGTGAGGCATTGCCGTACCCGGGAGAAATTGGGGCACAGATTTTGGGGTGCTTTGTCTCCTTCATTCCTTGTGAAAATTAAAAATTTTGAGCCAGAACTGCATTTTTGTGTAAAAAATTAAATTTTTTTACACAAAAATGCAGATCTGGCTCAAAATTTTTCATTTTCACAAGGAATGAAGGAGACAAAGCACCCCAAAATCTGTGCCCCAATTTCTCCCGAGTACGGCAATGCCTCACATGTGACCAAAAAATACCAGTTGGGTGCATGGCAGGACTCAGAAGGGAAGGAGTGATTTTTGGATTTTGCAGCACAGATTCTGGTTGAATGACCCCTGAAGCACCTATACAGTGGAACCCCCCCACAAGGGACCCCATTTTGCAAACTACACCCTTCAGGGAATTCATCAGGGGGTATAGTGTACATTTCAAACCCCCAGGGGTTTCACCAACTTTGATACAACTGGGCAGTGAAAATGAAAAATTACATTTTTTTACACAAAAATGCAGTTCTGGCTCCAAATTTTTCATTTTCATAAGGTACGAAGGAGAAAAAGCACCCCAAAATCTGTGCCCCAATTTCTCCCGAGTACGGCAATGCTTCATGTGTGACCAAAAAATGGCAGGACTCAGAAGGGAAGGAGTGATATTTGGATTTTGCAGCTCAGATTCTGGTGGAATTTTGGTGGGTGCTATGTCGCTTTAGCAAGACCCCCGAAGCACCAATACAGTGGAACCCCCCCACAAGTGACCCCATTTTGCAAACTACACCCCTCAGGGAATTCATCTAGGGGTATAGCGTACATTTAAAACCCCCAGGGGTTTCACCAATTGTGGTACAACTGGGCTGTGAAAATGAAAAATTACATTTTTTTACACAAAAATGCAGTTCTGGCTCAAAATTTTTCATTTTCACAAGGAATGAAGGAGACAAAGCACCCCAAAATCTGTGCCCCAATTTCTCCCGAGTACGGCAATGCCTCACATGTGACCAAAAAATACCATTTGGGTGCATGGCAGGACTCAGCAGGGAAGGAGCGATATTTGGATTTTGCAGCACAGATTCTGGTGGAATGAATGGTGGGTGCTATGTCGCATTAGCAAGACCCCCGAAGCACCAATACAGTGGAACCCCCCCACAAGTCACCCCATTTTGCAAACTACACCCCTCAGGGAATTTATCTAGGGGTATAGTGTACATTTCAAACCCCCAGGGGTTTCACCAATTTTGATACAACTGGGCTGTGCAAATGAAAAATTACATTTTTTACACAAAAATGCAGATCTGGCTCAAAATTTTTCATTTTCACAAGGAATGAAGGAGAAAAAGCACCCCAAAATCTGTGCCCCAATTTCTCCCGAGTACGGCAATGCCTCACATGTGACCAAAAAATACCAGTTGGGTGCATGGCAGGACTCAGAAGGGAAGGAGTGATTTTTGGATTTTGCAGCACAGATTCTGGTTGAATGACCCCTGAAGCACCTATACAGTGGAACCCCCCCACAAGTGACCCCATTTTGCAAACTACACCCTTCAGGGAATTCATCAGGGGGTATAGTGTACATTTCAAACCCCCAGGGGTTTAACCAATTTTGATACAACTGAGCTGTGAAAATGAAAAATTAATTTTTTTCATTTTCACAGCCCAGTTGTATCAAAATTGGTGAAACCCCTGGGGGTTTGAAATGTACACTATACCCCTAGATGAATTCCCTGAGGGGTGTAGTTTGCAAAATGGGGTCACTTGTGGGGGGGTTCCTAACTTTTAGCATCTTATGGTGCCTAGAAACCTACATGGTGCCTAAAAAATAATCTCATAAAAAGGAGGCTCCAAAATCAAGTAGGTGCTCCTTCTATTATGAAGCCTGTGGTTTGGTCACCGTGCACACTAGGGCCACATATAGGATATTTATGAAAACAAAAGAATTGGGGGAATCAATTTTTAGTCACATTTCTCTAGTAAAATCTACTGTATTCGTTAGAAAAATGTATTAAAATTGAAACTCTGCAAAAAAAAAAGAAATTTTGAAATTTCACCTACACTTTGTTTTAATTCCTGTGAAACACCTAAAGGGTTAACAAACTTCCAAAATGCTGTTTTGAATACTGTGAGGGGTGCAGTTTTTGAAATGGCATCATTTATGGGGGTGTCTCACATACAAGTCCCTCAAAGTCACATCAGAACTGAACTGGTCCCTAAAAAAATCAGTGTTTGAAATTTTCTTGAAAATTTGAGAATTTGCTATTCATATTGTAAGCCTCCTAGTGTCCCAAAAAATTAAAAGGAAGTTGAAATAATGATGTCAACATAAAGTAGACATATGGTCTATGTTAGTTATTCACTATTTTGAGTGGTAAGATTATTTGTCTCACAAGCAGAAAATTTAACATTTTGCAAATCGCAAAATTTTCCATTTTTTTCCGACATTTTGGTATTTTTCACAAAAAAACACAGACTGTATCGACGAAAATTTACCACTAACTTGAAGTACAATGTGTCACGAGAAAACAATCTCAAAATCACTGGGATAAGTAAAAGCAAAAAAAAGTTATCCCCACTTAAGTGAGACATGTCAGATTTGAAAAAAATGGCTCTGTCAGGAACGCAAAAACTAGCTCTGTCAGGAAGGGGTTAAGATTTGCTCCACAGTTAATAAAATATGCTTGCTCTAATAGAACATCTTGCAGTGCCGGTTACTGGTTCATTTACTAATAATACAAATGCATCTTTTCATACGTCCATTGCATCATCAGTTGTAAGTACATCAAGGTGAATGAGGCTATAGTATTGGTTGGGAAGGTGAGGCTGTGTGTCAGAAGGCCAAGGCTTATTTACCTGCCTGACAGGTAACAATTAGGGAGTAATAGCTTGCCGAACTGGAATGTGTCTGGGATGGACCAGCTTCCATTATCTGGCTTATAGATATAGGGCAGGTGTGGGCTACAAAGACAGGGAATTGGTATGTACATGCAGAGAATTCCGTGCAAGTAATTGTCTCTTAAACACAAGTCTAGCCCCAGGGGAAAGGGCTGGGCGGAAGAGATAATAATGCAGTATGAAGATTAATATTATGGCACGCTCAGAATCATTTATATTGGACGCGTGCACCGAACATCTCAGCCAACAAGGACATAACTCCTCTGGGCTTCTTGTTCATATACTGGGCCGGCTCATTATTCCTTCTTCCGGGATTGGAACAAAATACTAGAGAAACCGGTTTGTCGGGAGAGGAGGAAAGCAGTTGATGTTGGGCATGTTGAGGGAATCACCTGTATCGGGTGGCGGCTGCATTGCCACTGCCGACCAAACATTGCATGCGGTGGGGTATGTGTGTGGGGGGTGCATTACATAGAACATTGCATGTATGTTTGTATGTATGTGTCGAGTGCCCCACCATGGAATTGAGTATAGGTGTTCTTCACTGTCTGTAGTTGTACCCTACCCCTAATTGCCATCCGCACACTACAATTGAGCACAGACCAGGGGCCAGATGCACTAAGCTTCAAAAGTGATAAAATGGAGAGTGATAATCAACCAACCAATCAGCTTCTGCCTGACATTTTTCAAACACAGTCTGCGACATGGCAGTTAGGAGCTGATTGGCTAGCTGTTTATCACTCTCCATTTTATCACTTTTGAAGCTTAGTGCATCTGGCCCCAGGGGTGGCTCCAAAAGCAGCACAGTTCAAAATTCAAATAGGGGAGCCACACCCACTACCGCCAACTGCCAGTGAGTCAGATTGGAATGACAGTTGGTGACAGTTGGTGTTTCTTCCCTATCTGAATTTTGAACTGAGCTGCATCCCCACTTCTGGAGCTGTCACTGGCACAGACGCCAGCTTGCTTGTCCATAAAACTCCCATGATACTCCAACAAGATGGGACATTTCCATGGTTGCTGAATAAACAAATTATTTATCTCCCGCCCTCCAAACAATGAGTGTCAGTTTGTTGCCAGGTATTAAATCTCTCACCATAGATCTCCCCATTTATTACACATAAAGCTTTTATTAATCAAAAAACATACAAATACTGTAGATAAACGATATCTTGTATCCACCATAAAGTAAGATATTAGTATACAGGAGTTATGGGGCATATACGCCCATCACATAAAGTATATAACAGCTGCATAGTTCCTGAGAGTACAGAATCTGGTAAACTGCAGGTTCTGGTAGGCTGCGGAACAAGTCCACCGACACATTTCAACCTGTATTGACATTATGAACACGCCAACAGGATGTCGGCATGTTGCCGGTAGAGATTTTGTGACGGTTGAAATTGAGGTGTTGACCCTATGACTGTCTGCATGGTCAATCTTGATCTTAATGCTGCGTACACATGGTTAGATATTGCTAAACGAATTCGAATAGAAATCACACAGTGTAAGCCACATTCAATCCCAATGAGCGCTCCTGTTTAGTCTAAATCGAATAGACTGTGCAGAGAAGACTATATAGTCAAATTGAATGTGTATTCTGCTCCGTGTGTTTCGATTCCGACCCAATCAGAACAGAATCTCAACGTGTGTACTCACCTTAAGACGGCATCCCCTCAGAAGTCGCTTTTGTAGGTTACATAAAATTGGGTCTCAACTGCCAGATTGACCGGCAGGACTTTCCAAAAGATCTATCTACATTTGTTTATACTCATGAAGGTGTTAGGAACCAACTGCAGTTTGTACTGTGCCATCGATGCCTAGTGAATGTGTCCCAGGAGATTTACTTTAAAAAATATATATGTGCTAAGAAAATTAACTTTTATTGAACAAATAAATAATTGGGCGTGCTCGAAAATTAGATCCTTAGAGTAGCCCCCCTAGACTAAAGCCCCAGAGTTTGGGGGAGTGATGATTTGCACACACATAGAAACATGTGGAACAGCCAGAGATTCCTGCCTTATATCACCAGTGCGGTTAATGTTCCCATCTTCGTTCTGGAAAGAAATCTCGAGTTGTATTTAACATTCTGCAAAACAGAAAGTTATTTGATTACTTGCCAACAGTTCCTGCCAAAGTAAACTGGGATTATTATTTGGTAAAGTGCTGTGGATGAAGGAAATCCTGGTGTCATTCGAAACACATACTGTACATAGGGCTGGTTTTAGACAATGGGGGTCATTTGAACACTCAATGTATATGAGCACAGGTGCTGACTGGCATTCATTGCCCGTATACATTTTTATAGTACTGTTGTCCTAGTAAATATAAAATCCCTGATCTCAGAATAATGCATATTATTATTATAATAGAACCAGCATTTTTATTTATTGAAATGACCTTCTCATTAAGGGGCCCATTTACTATTCCATATTTGCAGCTAATTCTGTGAAAACACCTCACTGCACATTACACCACACAACAGTGCCCATTATTCACATTATATCACACAGTAGTGCCACTTGTACACATTGTGCCATGTACAGCACTTATACACATTGACCTGGAAGAGTCCCTTAGACATATTGCACCAGGTAGAGCCTTTTAATCAAACTGCACCAGGTAGAGCCCCTTATACACACTGCACCAGGTAGAGCCCCTTAGACACTCCATAACAGGCAGAGCCCATTAGACACACTGCACCAGGTGCAGCCTCTTATAAACTCTTCGCCAGGTAGAGCTCAATAGACACACTGGGCCAGGTAGAGCCCCTTAGACACTCTGCGACAGGTAGAGCCCCTTATACGCACTGCACCAGATAGAGCCCCTTAGACACACTGCACCAGGTAGAGCCCCTTAGACGCTCTGCGACAGGTAGAGCCCCTTAGACACTCTGCGACAGGTAGAGCCCCTAAGACACTCTGTGACAGGTAGAGGTCCTTAAACACAATCAGCCAGGTAAAGCCCCTTATACACACTGTGCCAGATAAAGCCCCTTTAACACACTGCGCCAGGCAGAGGTGGATTTTCCACAAGGCAACCGTCTCTTGACTAAGGCCCAGCAGAACCTAAGGGGCCCCATAAAGATACCCTGGCCATCCAAAACATGGCCAACAGACAACTAAGTCTCCTGACTAGGGCCCAGCAGAACTGAAGGGGCCCATAAAGATACCCTGGCCATCCAAAACATTCCCAGAGGAACAAACAAAAGTTTTGTACCAGCGCCGGCTGTATATAGTGCAAAGGTAAAAGGTGAACGGTTTCTTCTATAATATATCAAGAATCAAATTTATACAGGAAAAAACGATAGTATAACTATACACATTTGAAACATGTAGAATTCCATAAAATAAATTACAATCATATGAATGAATTAATAAAATTATTACATAAAACACATGCCCACTGGATACATTTTGTGAAGAATGGGATGGTATATTAGGACTTTCTTCAGTACCAAATAAGCGTCATAGTGATTTACCAGGAAGCCGTCATAGTTACATAGGGCCTTATTCTAGTTCACTCAATTTTTTCCTTCTAAGACAGTGGTTCCCAAACCTGGTCCTCAAGTACCCCCAACAGTGCATGTTTTCCAGGTCTCCACACAGAATCACAAGTCATATAATTAGCTCCACCTGTGGATCTTTTAAAATGTGCCTGAATAATCTGTGCACCTGCTGGTTGACCTGGAAAACGTGCACTGTTGGGGGTACTTGAGGACCAGGGTTGGGAACCACTGTTCTAAGAGAACAAAATCTTTTTTTCTTCTATTCTGAACTCGTGCCCTCGTGTCCTAGAGTCCTTCCTTGTAGTAAAAAGGGCGCTTGACAGTTCCTTATATTGGCCCCTGATATATTTGTACATGTTAAGCATGTCCCCCCTTAAACGTCTCTTTTCTAGCATAAATAATCCCAATTTGTTCAATCTGTCCTCGTAGCCTAGATTGGATATTCCCTTTATTAGCTTTGTTGCTCTTCTTTGGATTCTTTTTCCAGTTCTATGATGTCCTTTTTATAGTGTGGGGCCCATGTTGTACTCCGTATTCAAGGTGTGGTCTAACCAATGCTTTGTACAGTGGCATAAATACTTTTGAGTCCCTCGTTTCCATGCCCCTTTTTATACATGCTAGTATCCTGTTGGCCTTGTTTGTTGCTATGTGACATTGAGCACTACACCCCAGTTTGTTATCTATTTGGACTCCTAGATCCTTTTCAAGTTCTGAATTACCCAATGCCTCCCCGCTTAGGTTATAACTAGCACACTGGTTATGTCTCCCCATGTGCATAACCTTAAATTTATCCACATTGAACATCATTTTCCACTTTTTTGCCCATTCATCTAGTTTATTAAGTTAATTTTGAAGCGCGGAGACATCCTCGGTTGATCTAATTACTCTGCTCAATTTTGTGTCGTTAGCAAAGATGGAAACATTGCTGAGTATTCCCACCCCAATATCATTAATAAATATGTTAAATAAAATGGGCCCTAGTACCGATCCTTGTGGCAATCCACTTAGTACTGGTATCATATTTGATACTGTGCCATTCACAACCACTCTCTGTTCTCTATTACATGACCAGTTCCCTACCCATCTACAAATTCTTACCCCTAGTCCCAGTTCCTCCATTTTGTTTATCAGCCTCTTGTGTGGCACTATATCAAAGGCCTTAGCACAATCTAAGAAGACCACGTCTACGGCATTTCCATTATCAAGATTTTTACTGACATCCTCATAGAAGCCTAGTGAATTTGTTTGGCATGAACGATTTTTCACAAACCCATGTTGGTTGATACTAATTAAACTATGAGGATCTAAATATTCCTGGATACCATCACTTAAAAATCCCTCAAATAATTGACCCACTATTGATGTTAAGCTCACAGGTCTGTAATTTGCCGGGTCGTCCCTTTTTCCTTTTTTGAATATTGGCACTACCTCTGCTAATCTCCAGTCTTTTGGTACCTTACCCGATGTAAGTGAGTTATCAAAATGTAATGCAGAGGGGTCGCTAATTCCTCCCTTAGGGCCTTATTTTGGTTCATTCTTTCTGACAAAATCCTTCTTAGATGGACAAAACCATGTGCACTGCAGGGGGGCAGATGTAACATGTGCAGAGAGAATTAGATTTGGGTGAGTAATTTTGTTTCTGTGCAGGGAAAATACTGACTGCTTTATTTTTACACTGCAATATAGATCTCACTTTGAAGTAAAACCCCACCCAAATCTAATTCTCTCTGCACAAGTAACACCTGCCCCACCTGCAGTGCACATGGTTTTGCCCATCTAAGAAGGATTTTGTCAGAAAGAATGAACCAAAATAAGGCCCTTAGTTCCATTAGTACCCTAGGATGAATCTCATCTGGTCCTCATGATTTGTTTGTTTTGATTTTGCTGAGCTGCAATTTTATTTAGTCTGTTGTGGAAGCAATATTAAGATCTGGCTTGCTTGTTCCATTTTTGGTACCTGTGCGTTCCACTGTCTGTTCTCCCCTGGTAAACACTGATGATAAAAATTTGTTTAACAGTTCTGCTTTTTCCTTATCCTCTGTAAAGCTTTTACCATCAATATTGGTTAATGGGCCTATGTTTTCTTTACTCATTTACTATTTATATGTTTGAAAAACTTCTTGGGGTTGGTTTTACTCTCAGAGGCTATGCGCTCCTCATTTTCCCTTTTAGTTATTTTGATTACCCTTTTACAAATTTTATTTAATTCTTTGTATTTGCTGAATGCCTCATCATAGTCCCTTTGAAGATGGTAGAAAGGGGTTGTAATTCCCACAGCTTGGCGAGGGTAAGAAGATGGTGAACCTGGATGTACCTGCAGTTCTGTGGTCACCTCAAAACAGCCTCCGGATGGTTATGGTGCAAATGCTGTGAGATGGTAGGTCCAAATGGGAGTCTTGGTTAAATAGAGTTTCCAGTGGTATAGGTGTGGATAATGGACCAAGGAGCTTCCCTGGGGGTCAGTCACCCAGGTTCATCAGGAGCAGAATGAGCATGTTGGGCATGTATGGATTTAAATGTGGTACTTGTTTCCTAGCACGGCCACAACGATCATGATCGTGGGCATCATAAGAAAAAATCGGGGTCATCGCGGCCATCGCAAGCACTAAAAAATCGGGTGCGATGGCCGCGACGCGATGCCCGCGATTTCCCCATAGGGAACAATGTTAAATGCCTCAATTTAGCCGCGATGCCCCCGATTTGTTATAGGGAACAATGTTAAATACCTCAATTTCACCAAATCATCATAGGGAACAATGTTAAATGGGCCATAAACCCCCCAAAACACCCCTGAACAGTGAAATGTCCCCCCAAAAGTATTTAACGCCACCCCACGATCAACGCGAACCCGAAGCGTGGCGACCTTTTCATACCCCCACTATCCACGTTGGCGTGGAGTTGAGAATAGAATAGTGTGGCGAGCGCAGCGAGCCACCGACCCTGAAGCGTGTCGAGCGCAGCGAGCCCCGTGAGGGGATGCGGATACCTGTGAAGCCCGCGAAGGGACGCGTTTACCTGTGAAGGTATCCGCGTCCCCTCGCGGGGCTCGCTGCGCTCGCCACGCTTCGGGCTCGGTGGCTCGCTGCGCTCGCCACACTATTCTATTCTCAACTCCACGCCGACGTGGATAGTGGGGGTATGAAAAGGTCGGAGGACGCGTACCGCCGCCCCTCGCGGGCTCGCTGCGCTTGCCGCACTTCGGGTTCGCATTGATCGTGGGGTGGCGTAAAGTACTTTTGGGGGGACATTTCACTGTTCTGGGGTTTTTTGGGGGCTTTCTGGCCCATTTACCATTGATCCCTATGATGATTTGGTGAAATTGAGGTATTTAACATTGTTCCCTATGACAAATCGGGGGCATCGCGGGTACATTGAGCCATTTAACATTGTTTCCTATGGGGAAATCGTGGGCATCGCGTCTGGACCATTTAAGCCTTTTTTAGCCGCATACGACGCGACCGACGCGATTTTGACTTTTTTCAATGCATTTCAATGGGAAAATCGGGGGCATCGCGTCGGTCGCGTCGTATACCACTAAAAATGACACCCGATGCCCGCGATTGTGGCCGTGCTAGGAAACAAGTACCTTAAATGTTAATTACATCATAGTTAACATCTGTACAGGCATTAAATGAATAATAGAAACCATTCTTTAAAACATATACTGTAGCTAAACAATTACTTGGAGGCAAATCTATATGAGCTCTTAAGTAATGTATTATATATTTATAATGCTTTTTATTAAAGAAAATATTGGAAAGTAAAGTTTGAGTGCAATCAGGATTTGACCTGTATTGCGGTCACAAGACCACGTGTCCCATCCGCCACCCCGAAGTGCACACGGCACAGCGGACAGGGCGCGAGATCATCAACATGTTTCTCGTAAACTTGCCACTGGGCGTATATTTATACTTATCTGATTTATACGTTATTCACCTATTGTTCTGATGGCATAATATCAATACTATACTAAACTGCTTATATTTATATTATTTATAATTATTTTTCTGCTTCTTATATTATTTATAATAATATTTCTTTGCTACTAATCTTCCTTCTTTTCTTTCCAAATGAATGTCTGTTTTACAATCCTCTACAGTGGCATTGGGTTCATCTATATGGCATTTACAGCAGTATTTTGCAAAGAAATGCAAAAATGGGTCTTAATTTGCAAACCTTCCCAGACCCCAACGTCTTTTCCATAACACATTATTACTATATACACACGGGGACAGTGTAATGCAAAGAACATACAATGAATCATTGTGAAGCATTTCCATGCTTTATGCAAATCCCCAATACAATGAGACAGGTGTTACCGTTTCATACAGATGTTCTAAGATGATGTGAGAATGCAGCGACATAAAGACCCCAAGGCAATATATTGCTAAACCTGTCACCCCCAGATCCAATGTCACTAGTATCTTTTACCGGATTACCGGATCGGCGGACGAGATGCATCTTGTCAGAATACCGATACCAGCATCTCATTAGAGACCTAACATTAACCTGCACTGCATAGTTACAGTATGTTCCGGATGGCGACAGTCATGGTTTCCGTGTCGGTATCCATGTTGGGATTCCGGCGCCGATCTTCTGCCGGTAACATGGGATGCTGATGTTGTTATCCTGATTGCCAGCATCCCATCTACTACAGTAGGATGTTAATGGCAACCTCTTTTGCCATATCACACTATCTACAGTAAGTAGGGAGGAGCCAGATGAGAAGTGGTCCGTGGCAACCAATCAGCACTGAAGCATCATCTAAAAATTTGCATAATATCAAATTATACAGAGCAGCTGATTGGTTGTCATGGGCCACTTCTCCTCTGGCTCACTTCTCCTCCCTTATCACTGCTTTATACATTTAGCTCTCACTCTATACATGCCCCCGACTTTCATTATAAAATATATATCCACATTATACTTTTCCACTCATACATTTTGGAGAGCTCTCCCAGAGGGCCAGATGTACTAAGAAAAGTTATAAAATGGAGAGTGATAAACCACCAGCCAATCAGCTCCTCCCTGCCATGTTACAGGCTGTGTTTGAAAAATGACAGGTAGGAGCTGATTGGTTGGTGGTTTATCACTCTCCATTTTATCACTTTTCAAGGCCTAGTACATCTCGCCCAGTGAGTAGACCAGTCTCCCATATAATGAACGCATTCACAGAGTTGCCGAATATCTATGAGATCGATGATACTGTACAGTACTGCCTACTCTCCTGCAAAGTGCCGGGAGACTCCTATTTTACCAATCAGCCTCCTGCACCCATGGAAGAGTGGGCAGATCTCCCGCATCATGTTTGCTTTCTAGTGAAGCAAGCAAGATAAGGCAATTTTAAGGAGAATTACGGGTCCACTCTGCAGACAAGAGGTGGGGCTTAACATGTAGTCCCACCCCCTCCTTACTAACCCCCAAATCACGACATTTGAGGGCAAGGTCTAGTTATTGACAGTTCAGCCCTCCAATGGTGCGAGCAGCGGCCACATTCCCATAACACAACTCATCTGTCATCCCACCCACAGTCAGTGTCACACACACACGGAATGGTAATTACTTACCAAACTATAACACTGTAAAAGCTTTGCCAAATAAATATAATGACTTATGTAGATCTGTTTGCACAGGTTCGAATGCGGCCCGGCCCTGATTGTGGGGGTCTGCGCATGTACATAGTTGCACATGCAAACTCCCGGATCGAACACCTTCGGCTAGTTTTCCACTTGCAAAATGATTGGCAGCCAGGGAAAGTCCTTCGGTTCTGCCCAGCATTTCATGGGTGCACCCACAAAAATGGTGGGCGCACTCAAAGAAATGCTGGGTGTACCCCTGTGAATGCAGGTGTGGCCATGACTGCTTGGGGCAGGCGGATGACAAGATGTGGGTGCCCGCCCCCAATTTGTAGCACTGGGATTCAGTCGGCAGGCGTGTTCATTCGGCGGGGCAGCGTTTTCCAGATTAATTTGAAAAGCTCTTTTACATTTTTAGCCAGTCTGTTTATGAAGTAGTCATATGATGACCGGTTGCTTTGTAGCTTTGACGGGATTATCACCGCTTCCACAGGGAAGCCGCGGAGGAATCACTGTCCTCTAACAGTCCCTGAATTTGCTTAGTCCCGGTTGCTTTGTAGCTTTGTCGGGGTTTTCACCGCTTCCACAGGGAAGCCGCGGAGGAATCACTGTCCTCTAACAGTCCCTGAATTTTTTTTAAATATCCTCAGAATCTTTGAAGACCGATCAAATATTCAAATGGCGTACCCGTCTACGCCTGCGTATTCCGCGGAAATCCAGCAGAGAAAATCCCGCCGAGGTGCAGTGTTTTCACTCTGACTCCATACAAGCTGTTCTAATAATCTGTATTGCCACGATAAGCAGTGATAAAGATTATCAGCTCGCACATTATCGACATACACAGATCCCTAGGTTTCTGCGGTGCTTTCCAATTTCCCAGATTCTCCACGGGGCCAATAATAGAACACTGTAGAAAGAACACTTTTTAATGCTTCTTATTCTTTGCAATTGCTTTTCAACAATTTAATTTCCTCTGAGGGTAAATGATAAATCAAAATGTTCAAGATAGTTTGATAACAGGAACCAAAGAGAAGTTTCGGGGAGGAAATCTATATTCAAATTCAAGTCTGGGACACAGCAAGCCTCAGGTACTGAAGGCAGGACAATCCATTTCCTAGCACAATAAAAAGGAAAGTTAACATTTAGTAACAAACTGTCTTAAACAATGATGCCAAACTTTATATTGCTACAATTACCAACATTCGTATGGGGAAACTTGGATCAGAACGTAAAGGGGCATACACACGGAGCGATTTTGTGCTCTTTTCTAAGCAATCTGACTAGTAAGCACAGATCTCTCCGTGTGTATGCCCCGAGAGATGAATTATCTCCTGCTAACTAAGTCAGTGCATGCAGTGAAAATCTAGTCAGATTGCTTAGAAAGTGACTGCAAATATCTCTGTGTGTACAGAATGAGAGATAGTGAGAAATATGACAGAGAACCTGAGAAATTGCAATTAACAGGTCGAATGTGGACTGCTGCTTTGAAGTTGGATATCTCCAATTCCCCAGGGTCGATATTCAAAATTCTGCTATCCCTGGAAAAAGGGGATCCTCGGCTATCAGCATTTGGCCCTTAGACACCTGGGGCCCCTGGGCAAGTACCCATTAAGCCCATACAAAAAGATGGCCCTGATCGTGGTCGACAGTCATTAGGTCGACACCTTTAAGTCGACATGGGAAAAGGTGGACATGGGTCTAGGTCAACATGGGAAAAGGTCGACATGGTTCTAGGTCGAAAGGTCATTAGTTCGACAGGTCATTCGTTCGACAGGTCATTCGTTCGATCGGTCATTAGTTCGACAGCATCTAGGTTGACAGTCAAAAAGGTCGACATTGGGTTTTTCACAGTTTTTTGAGCCCATATGTGCCGACAGGCGGTATTTCATACCCTACCATCCACAAGGGCGCGGCGGGACAATAAAATAGTGTCCCGAGCGTAGCGAGGCCCCGTGCCCGAAGCATTGCGAGCGCAGCGAGCGATGTGAGGGGATGCGGTGCACTTTAAACTGTGTCCATGTTGATTGTGTTCACATTTGGGTCAAAAAACCCATGTCGACCTTTTGACTGTCGACCTAGACAGTATTGAACTTATGACCTGTCGAGCTAATGACTTGTCGAACTAATGACTTTTCGACCTAAAACCATGTCGACTTTTTCCCATGTCAACCTTTTCCCATGTCTACCTAATGGTGTTGACCTAATTTTATTATTTATTTATTTACAGTTTCTATCCAATTAGCCCAGTGGTGCAAGTAAAAAAAAATCTTGGTGGTACTGATAGCCTCCACCAAAAATGGGCGTGACCATGTGTCTGAGGGGGCGTGGTCACAAAAAGCTAGAGGAGTGACTAAATGACAATAGTGGCGTGGCATCAGGAGACAGGGAATGAGAAACAGGGAATGACTGGGGGTGGGTTGGCTCTTGCTTGGGGGAGAGCCGGGCAGCTTGTGCTTACAATTGTGGAGCCTGCTCTTCATGCTGTCGGCGCTGCTGATGCCAGTCAGTGTGACAGGCTAAATCAGCAGTAGCCGGTAGCTGCATACAGCACCAATCATAACACTGGGTGGGCGGGCTGCGGATGCATTATATTTAGACTTAAAATAAAAATAGAATTGACAGTGGGTCAGGGGGTAAGTGGTACTGCGTACCTGCAACATATTTCTTACAGGTACTTCGTACCACGCCGTACCCCCTTACTTGCAACACTGAATTAGCCCCAATACCTGGCATTTATCGGGAATTATGCTTATTATGCTTAATCCGCAAAATACAGCCCTCAGAGTCACATAACATATGGGATCAGAAGCTTATCCCGTATCCCATGTGTTATCGGACGAAAAATGGGTAATTTTTCTGAAAATTAAAAAAAGCTATAAGCTGTATAGCCCATTAATGACTATCCGGCTAAAAGCAGAATAAATGTAATTTTTTTGTTTTTGCCAAACAATTATCGCTTCTGATTGGATCCGCAAAAAAAATGGTATCTTGCTGCTATTATACTAAATCGTTTTTTTTTTAATGAAAGTAACAAATGCTGAACACTAAAGTAACATTTATAGCACTGCAAACTTTAGTATTAGTTATTAATCAGTCATTTTCCTCCAATTAGGCAGATACACGTGTTTCTCTATCTATAGCCCCATCTTCTTTACCAGGCAGACATCCCGAAATTAGACGAGTATTGTTTTGTTCTCTGCTGCCTCTTTCCAAATAAAATCTGAAATGTTAACAGTGACTTGTGCCTCCGGAGATTGGCTCTTGTTAAAAAGAGGATGTTTGCTCTTTCTGTCCTGCTCAGCTCTCATGCTTTAATCAGTCTGCAAACTAGGAGAGCAAACTGTAGCACAGCTGTATATTCCCATAAAGGCGTACTAGCACGGTTGCAGAGTGACGCTGTGCTCTTAATGGGCCCCAGTGTCCGGATCACGGTGTGGATCTGGCTGTAAAGGTGTATGTACTCCGGTCTACTACACAAACCGGATCCCATACCAGTGGTAACTCCAGAGCTCTGGAACCGCCACTGGTCCATACTGAGCCAGTGTTGGCAAATATAGTACAATGTGTATGTGGATCACCAGCATTTGGTGCTGTCTGAAGATATACTGTAGTTTTACTTTTTTTTAGTGAAGTGACACATGATGGACCATTATAAAATAAGCATTTTTTATAAAATAAGCATTATCTTTCTGTAACCACTCTATTTCTGTGTAGAGTTTGTATATTCTCCCCATAATTGGCTCCTACCAAAAAATACCTTACAGGTATACGCGTCCCCTTGCGGGCTTCACAGGTGTCTGAGTCCCCTCACGGGGCTCGCTGCGCTCGCCACGCTTCGGGCTTGGTGGCTCGCTGCGCTCGCCACACTTTCTTTTCTCCACTCCATGCTGACGTGGATAGTGGGGGTATGAAAAGGTCGTAGGACGCGTACCGCCGCCCCTCGCGGGCTCGCTGCGCTCGCCACACTTCGGGTTCGTGTTGATAGTGGGGGTGGTACAGCCTCAAAAATGCCATTTGGGGGCCATTGAACATGTTTCATAATCATTTCAATGCATTTGGATGCTTTTCTGTTAAAAATCGCATGCGATCGCATGTGATCAAAACGCATGCGATGCGATCACATGCGATGCGATTGCATGCGATTTTTGTCAAAAACCGCATCCCATCGCATGCCATCGCATGCCACTATATATGGCATGCGATGGCATGCGATGGGAGCCGTGATAATCCACAAGTACCGAAGATTTTTCGCTTTCGTTCTCCATCCACAGTCCCTGAGCTGTGTGTTCTCTGAAGTGAGCGCCCCAGCCTAACTGACTTGCATCTGTAGTTATAATTTGAAATTGTGGTAGATAAGAGACAGTGGGGCAGATGTATTAAGCTTTAACAAGAGATAAATCCAAGGGTGATAAGGAGAGATAAATGTCCAGCCAATCACCTGCTAACTGACATGTTACAGCCTGTGTTTGAAAAAAGTCAGTAAGGAGCTGATTGGCTGGACGTTTATCTCTCCTTATCACACTTGCATTTATCTCTTGTTAAGGCTTAATACATCTGCCCCATTGCCCTTTCGCTTATGTAGGGTACACACCAGGACAACCACCGTCGTATACGACCGATAGACGACCATGGAACGATTTCCCTTGGACTTCCCGGGAGCTCCCAGGCAGTCCCCAGCAAACGATTAGCAAAAATTGTGGGTTTTTTTGCAGAACGATCTAGATCCGATCCCGATGCACCCGCGATGGTCGTTAAGATGGTCGGATCGCTGGTTTTTGTTTTTTTGCAAGAACACATGCGACCGTCGTCAGATTGGCCTTTGAAATTTGAATGAAGGGGCTGGACTAGCAGAGGGGGATAGGAATAGCAGCAGCCATTTTAAACCAGTGTATTTCTGCTTTGTTACTAGTGAGGCTTGGATTATACCTGCTGAACGCTGGACATAGCTATTTTACACATTACTTTGTTTTGCCTGCCATTACAAAGTGTCTTTTAACCCTGCACTATGGAGAATGCAGTGATGGGTAGTCACCAGCAACAGTACCTGCTCTATTATGCAGTGCTGAAGCTCAGGCGTCAGAGAGCCCAGCGCAGGAGAGAAAGATCATGCTGGACAAAGCAGTGGCTACTTCAGCGTCAGACTCGTTCGCACATGCCACTGCTCAGGGACATCAGGGAAAATAACCCAGACGATTTTCGTAACTTCTTGAGGATGGATGATGCCACATTCCAGGAATTGCTGCGTCTGGTGACTCCCCACATCGAGAAGCAGGATACCAAGTATCGCATGGCTATCCCTGCTGAGGAACAGCTGGTGGTGACCCTGAGGTTTCTGGCGACAGGACGGTCTCTTGCTGACCTAAAGTTTGGATCCCTCATCTCCCCGCAAGCTTTGGGCCTCATCATCCCGGAGACCTGCAAAGCCATTGTGAAGGTGCTGCAGTACCAGTATTGCAAGGTAAGGATGAAAAATACACCGTACACTTTATTGTGCAAACAAAATATTTTTATTTATAATTTAGGCCTAGGACAGAAACAGGTTTTTTAGGCCTTTCATATGTAAAACATGTAAAATAGTAAATAGATTTATTGTGTCAACACAAATATATTATAATACCATATATAAAAGATATTGTACAAAAACACACACTATATATAAACATTTAAGTATGTATGACCCAGTTTAAACTTTCCCAATAAGTACGGGCTACTGTGTGGCAGAGGATGTCTGCCGCAGATATGTAAAGGCTGCGGCCCACATGGCGCATGGCGCAGATGCAATGGTCCCGGCCCCATTGATGTGCGCCATACGACATGTGAGCAGTGGCCATAACATACCTGCAGCTGAGACCATGTCGATGGTAAATGATAAAATAGCCTATTTTTTAAGACAGATCCTCAAAAACAGGAGACTCTGGATCTTCTATTAGTAAAGAACTGTATAATTGACGGTACTGGGGGGGTTGAGAAGGCTGTGTAGGTGTTGACTGGGTGTGTGTTGGAATTGTGCTCGACTGGCCTGGTACGGTGGCAGGCGGAGTAGGCACTGGTGATTCTAATGACAGTGGTGTGTCTGGTGCACTACCCATGCCAACTATTTTAGTGCCACTGTTGAGATACCCTAAACTGCCATTATACACCAACTCCATGCATATTTTTTCAAAAGTAAGTTGCTGGTCCGGAGCCATGTTGCGAACACACTCTGCCACATAAGTGAAGTAGTTGTCATGTTTGTCCGGGTTTCTTTGCAGGACTCGCTGTGCCCGCATCATAAATTCTTCATGTGCTGCTGCTTCTCCTTTTTTTCCTTTGCCACGCATTTTTTTGGCACGGGGGAGTGGGGGAGTGGTGGAGTGGGTTCCAGGGTGGGTGGCGGTGTGCGTGCCGGAGTAGGAGCTTCGCTCGATGTGCATGCATTATCAGATAGGACAGATAGGTCTGGGGTTGCAGGTGGGTAGTCACCAAGCTGTAAAAAAATTGAACATGTTTACTTCTAATTTCAGTTCCCTACCAGCGTGAATGAATGGAAAGTCATCGCAGAGGAGTTTGAACAGCGATGGAACTTTCCAAATTGCGGTGGAGCCATTGATGGCAAACATGTCCGCATAGCCCAGCCTATCAATAGTGGTTCCTACTACTTTAATTACAAGGGCTATTTTAGCATTGTACTAATGGCTGTTGTTAATGCGAACTATGAGTTTATCTTCCTGGATGTAGGAAGGAATGGCCGTGCATCGGATGGTGGCACTTTCAAGGACACAAAGTTCTACGAAAGGCTCATAGCGAACACCCTTCACTTGCCGTCTGTCCAGGAAACTAAACAGGGGCTTAACTTTGTTTTTGTGGCAGACGAGGCTTTTGGCCTGCACGAGCATGTCATGAAGCCATATGCGCAAAGGGGCCTGAACCATGACAAAAGGATCTTCAACTACAGGCTATCCAGGGCACGGCGTGTTGTGGAAAATGCTTTTGGCATCCTGGCTAGCCGGTTTCGCATTTTCCACACTGCCATTAACCTGAGGGTGGACAAAATTGACTGGGTTGTCACGGCGTGCTGTGTCCTGCACAATTTGCTCCGCAGAAAAGCCACACAGCAAAGGGCTACAGGCACAGCACTCCAAGAAGACCAAGATCTGCCAGAGGAGGTAGTGCAGATATCCTCCTTGCAAACCCCAACACAACACTTCACAGGGAGTGCACGAGCCAAACAGGTGAGGGAAGAGTACATGGCCTACTTTACTGGGGAGGGGGCTGTGGATTGGCAGGAGGAATCAATTAGATAGCCCAACAAATAGACTCACCGATGCAGACTGCGAATTCTCCTCCTCCTGCGCCGTGACTTCTTGGTTTTCCTGTTCGACCATCAGGACTACTCCTGTCCTCATCGACTCCTGGCTGAGGGTGAACGTCAACCTGTCGTAGTACCAGAGCGATGTTTGATACATCTCGTCGACTCCAGCACCAGACTTCTTTGCAGCCTCCACCTTCTTGTGTTCCTTTAAGAACACCGTGCGCAGATTCTGGATGCGTTTCCGCACCCATTCTACATTGGCCTCTGGGTGAAATGGGAGACTGTAGCGAGACAAGTCCTCCAAGGCTTGGGTTCTTTTCATTTTGTTCGGATACTCTTTTGATTTTGTTCGCCACAGGCATTCATGGGAACGATATTTCTCAATAAACCCTTCTAAAAATTCTTGTTCCTTTGCGTTGGACATTGGGACTGTAAAAAGATAAAACCATTTTAGTTGATATAGTTATATCCATGTTTTGTTTCATATTTCAATTTTTATAGTTATAGTTATATCCATGTTTTGTTTCATATTTAAATTTTTATAGTTATAGTTACCAGTTTACCTATGTTTGAAGTAGAGATGTGCGGCGGCCACTTTTTCGGGTTTTGGTTTTGGTTTTGGATCTGGATCTCCCTTCGTGTTTTGGATCTGGATTGGTTTTGGCAAAACCACCCTTGCGGGTTTTGGTTTTGGTTTTGGATCTGGATTTATTTGGAAAAATGCTAAAAATTGCTAAAATAATAGTTTTCGGGCCTGTTTTTGCCCCTAAAGTGTTATTAAGCTCAATAACATTAGTTTCCACTCATTTCTAGACAATTTTGATCACTTCACAGCTCACAAAATCGTTTTCATATACTGTAGTAGGGCCATAAGGTTATCCCGAGGTAGCCGGATGACTAAGCTAGGCGACAGCAGTGGGCATCACATACATGTGGACCTTACACTTCCAACCTGGCACATGTTGGAAGCAGAGCAGCACTACAGGGGTAGACAGGGTGGCAGTTTAATAACCCCCCCCCCCTTGTAGCTGCGCTCCTCTGTTAGAACCTCCACACAAGTACCAAGAGCCCAATGTGGATTGATTTTGCAGTTTGGCATGTGCAGCCAAGGAGCAGTGGGTGTTTGGTGCAGCATTGACTGTGTCTGTCACGCTGGACACAGGATATATGTCGTCACACTGGACACAGGATATATGTCGTCACACTGGACACAGGATATATGTCGTCACACTGGACAATGGATATATGTCACGCTGGACACAGGATATATGCCGGAACACATTACATGTCACACTGGACACAGGATATATGTTGTGACTTGTGACACTGGACACAGGATGTATTGTCGTCACACTGGCCACTGGATATATGTCGTCACACTGGACACAGGATATATGTCGTCACACTGAACAATGGATATATGTCGTCACACTGGACACAGGATATATGTCGTCACACTGGACAATGGATATATGTCGTCACACTGGACACAGGATATATGTCGTCACAGTGGACACAGGATATATGTCGTCACACTGGACAATGGATATAGGTCACGCTGGACACAGGATATATGCCGGCACACATTACATGTCACACTGGACACAGGATATATGTCGTCACACTGGACAATGGATATATGTCACACTGGACACAGGATATATGTCGTCACACTGGACACAGGATATATGTCGTCACACTGGACACAGGATATATGTCGTCACACTGGACACAGGATATGTCGTCAGTCGTCACACAGGACAGGACACAGGATATATGTCGTGAGTGACTCGTGACACTGGACAATGGATAAGATATAGGCCGTCACACTGGACACAGCTCCTTAATGCTGCCCCTGTACACAGTGTACTACTCAGCAGCACTAGAGCCCCTGCGTGTGAGCACTGCAGCACTGAGTTAGTTAGTTAAATCACAAAAAAAACACAGGGTTCAGGGCTAAATAAAATTAATCACAAGGGCTTAGGGCTAAATAAATCACAACAGGGCACGGGCCACAGGACAGCCCCTGGACAGTGGACACTGCAGCCCCTGCGTTTGAGCACTGCAGCACCTAGTTAGTTAAATCACACTACAGGGCTCAGGCCACAAGTCTACAACACAGGGCAGTGAGGGCAGGTCATGGAGCACAGCACGGAGCACATGGCACGGAGCACAGCACAGGGCAGTGAGGGCAGGTCACGGAGCACAGCACGGAGCACATGGCACGGAGCACAGCACAGGGCAGTGAGGGCACAGGTCAGGTCACGGAGCACATGGCACAGAGCACAGCACGGAGCACACGGAGCTTCCCAACCACCCTCTTCCCTCTCCAAGATTGGAGTGAAGATGGCGGGGCGCGCGTGCGTCTTTTATAAGATCCCGCTCCCGCGAGAATGACGTTCGGCCTCGTTATTGGTCCGGAATTCAGGCGGGAACTCCTGAGCTGGCTCGGATCTGGCCCGGATCCCCGATATTCGGATCTGTCGGATCTCGGGAATCCGGACCCGCTCATCTCTAGTTTTAAGTATTTAAAATGTTAATAAACTTTTATGAAAACCACTATACATTTTATTGTGCAGATTGCTATTCACACAAACAGGTGAATGGGGCCTAGCAGAGAGGAGTGCATGGAATACTGCAATGGTGGACAATTAGGGTTACCACCTTTTTGTGGAGAGATTCCCGGACAGTGGCCCGCCTCTTGACACACCCACTGCTCCGCCCATGTCCCGCCCCCAGCTCCGCCCTTTGACCCGCCTTATGTTGATTTTTTTTTTAACCTTTGCTTCAATTTCATTCTTGATTTTGCATACCATAATGGCAGTTACATGTTACATCATACACAGTAATACCCATTACACGTTATGCCAGACACCGCAATGCCCATTACATGATATGCCAGGACTGAAATTTTTTTTGTAAAGGAGGGACAATACAGACAGTGCGCGCCGTAGGCGCGCGTCAAAAATTTTCAACATAATGCTGATTACACGTCACACACCCATTGCATAGCATATAAAATGCCATAGTATATCACATGCCATAATGCCTATTACATGTTATGCCACACACCATGATGTCCATTACACAGTATGCTTATTACTTGTTATGCCAGAACTGAAATTTTTTCTAAGATAGGGACAACACGGACACCGTAATGCCGATTACACATCACACACCCATTGCATAGTATATCACATGCCATAATGCCCATTACACGTTATGCCACACAGCGTGATGCCTATTATATGTTACGCCATACACTACAATGTCCATTACACAATATGCCAGGACTGAAAAAGTTTTTTGTAAAGGAGGAACAATATAGACAGTGCGGCAAAATTTTTCAACATAAAGCCGTTTATACGTCACACACCCATTACATAATGTACAAAATGGCACAGTATACCACATGCTATAATGCCCATTACATGTTATGCCACACACCATTATGCCCATTTCACATTATGCTTATTACTTGTTATGCCAGGATAGAATTTTTTCTAAAATAGGGACAACACGGACACCGTAATGCTGATTACACATCACACACTCCTTACATAGTATACCACATGCCATAATGCCCATTACACATTATTCCATACACTGGGATGCCCATTAAACATTATGCCAGGACTCAATAATTTTTTCTTAACAAGGGGCAATGTAGACAGTGGACGCCGGAGGCGCAGGCCAAAAATTTACACCATAATGCCTATTACACATCACATGCCCATTACATTTTATACCACTTGCCATAATGTACAATACACGTTATGCCAGGGCTTGACAAATTATTTTTCTAAATAGGGACAAAAGGGACAGTGCGCACCGGTGGCGCGTGGCAAAAAATATTACACCATAATGCCTATTACACGTCACACATCCACTACATATTATACCACATGCCACACGTGGATGCGGTCAAAATCACAGCGGTCGGAATCTGGACGGTCGAAATACCGACACCGGAATCCCAACCGACGCAATGCTGACACTTTCACCCTCTATGGGTGTCCACGACACTCATAGAGAGAGAATAAAATAGTGTGCCAAGCATAGCTAGGCACCGGGCCCACTGCGTGTTGAGCACAGCGAGCCTGCAAGGAGGGGGCGATCAATGCCCCCCTCTTGTTGGCATTTCATACTGAATCCCACACCATAATGACCCGGATCATCGGCGGTGTAATTGGGACACGCTGTGTCCCTTTACACGGGACTTCTACCCAGGTCCTGACCTGGGTAGAACACGGCCAGGACCTGGGTAGAGGGCGGTGTAAATGGGTACGACGGGTCATCCGACCCGGCTCCCATTTACATCAATGGGGAACGTCCAATCTGCGGACCACAGCGTCCGCAGGTTGGACGGGGGGGGGGGGGCCCAGACAGCCTGCGCTGCTGTCTGCTATACACTGCAGACAGCAGCAGCGAAGGAGGTGAATGGATGCCTGTGTCCATTCCATTCACCTCCTGGGGGGCGCACGGGGACTGGGAGCAGTCCAGCACATCACCTTAGTGCCGGGCTTGCCCCCAGCGCAGCGGTCCGGGTCCCAGCGGCGGGGATCGGCGCTTGGAGATGATGTAATCTCCAATCGCCGGCGGATCTGGAACCGCCACGCCGGGAGGGGGTGATTTAAACGGGACAAAACGCCGGGTGCACCAGGCTTGATCCTGGGTCCAAAAAGCTGGGTGCGACCCAGCGTTTTGGTGTAAAAGAGGTATTAGTTATCTGCAAGAAGAGAGCACTCTAGAACAGAAGAACCCCCCCCCCCCCTTCCCCCCCCAGTAACACAATCTCCCTTTAGCAATAAACCCCCCCCCCCAAATCAGGCAGATCAGGCAGACCTCTCCCATTCAGAAATATTGACTGCATCTAGTAATCCAATTTTCGCTTCCTCCCCTTAGCACTAAATAGTCCACCTCCAGCACAGACCGATCAACTCCCCCACCACCTTTCCTCCCTCCCCATATTCACACACAGTAAAACTTTTTTTTACACTCACAGCGGGTGCCGGTCGTGGGCTGTGTGCTCAGCTGTTGGCTGCTCTCTGCCCGGTTGCGGACTGCACTGGTGTCCTGGCGCCACACCACACCGCCACACCACGTCCAGCCAGGCAGCACTCGAGTCGCAGGTCACAGGTCATATGGTGGCCGCAGCCCGCAGGAGGAGCTGGCGGATGAGTGACACACTCACACTGTCTGTGTGTCCCGCCTCCTCCCAGCCAGCCAGAGCCGCAGCGGAGTGTCATCACAGCAGACACTGAAGGAGGAGTTAGGAGTGGGAGGACGGTGAGATCTGAGTCACTCATCGCCGCCCCGCGACCCTACCGCCCTCCCTCGGCTTCCTCACGTGGGTCACAGGCGGCTGGGTATGTAAACAAATGTCATGTTGTCAGCCTCACTGAATGTGACTGACAGTAATAGATGGTGGCGGTGCCGGCCGGGCGGGGGGGATCATCAATTACCGGACAAAGTATAGTCCGGGGCAGCCACCCTTCCGGACTCCGGACGCCGGTCTCAATTACCGGACTGTCCGGAGTAATCCCGGACGGGTGGTAACCCTATGGACAATGGTTTATGTATATATATATCTATATATACACAACCACACACACACACACACACACAGGTAAATGGGGCCTAGCAGAGAGGAGTGCATGGAATACTGCAATGGTGGACAATGGTTTATGTATATATATCTATATATACACAAACACAGGTGAATGGGGCCTAGCAGAGAGGAGTGCATGGAATACTGCAATGGTGGACAATGGTTTATGTATATATATATATCTATATATACACAAACACACACACACACACACACACACACACACACACACACAGGTAAATGGGGCCTAGCAGAGAGGAGTGCATGGAATACTGCAATGGTGGACAATGGTTTATGTATATATATCTATATATACACAAACACAGGTGAATGGGGCCTAGCAGAGAGGAGTGCATGGAATACTGCAATGGTGGACAATGGTTATATGTATATATCTATATATACACAAACACAGGTGAATGGGGCCTAGCAGAGAGGAGTGCATGGAATACTGCAATGGTGGACAATGGTTATATGTATATATCTATATATACACAAACACAGGTGAATGGGGCCTAGCAGAGAGGAGTGCATGGAATACTGCAATGGTGGACAATGGTTATATATATATATACACACACATGGGGCCCACCCGAGCAAACAGTGACATGGTCAGGTGCCCGGTTGACAAACTAGTGCTCTATACAGACTATATACATTGGTGGCAACAGTGGGCATGCATAGGAGAGCATTGGGAGTGCAAACATACCAGGTTGTTGTTCTGGGAGATGAGACAAGAAGGAGAGTCCAACTGCTGCGCCAGCACTGTTTGCTATGTGGAAAAACATGGCGCCGGGGGGAGTGTTTAGGAAATGCCACTCAAATAGGCTGGATCAAACGACGGACGCACCGACGGACGGCCGACGGAGGCGGCAAAAAACACTCACGATCTGCATACGATTGACGGTCGGTCGGCCTGGGATTGCCGGATCCTACCTGCAGCCCGTAGGACCAAAGATGCAACCAAACGAGTGGCGTGTACGCGCATCGGATCGGAATCGGATCAAATAAATGACAAAAACACACAAAAGTACATACAATCTGCATACAACCGGTCGGAATTGGATCTAAATGGACAGAATCCTGCCCTAGTCGTCCTGGTGTGTACCCAGCATTAGATCTTCCTGTGACCACCACTGTAGGGATCTTCTTACTGATATATCCAGTTTCACAAGCCCCGAGTTGAGGTTTCTTCCTTTTATATGCGGTAGAACCGCCCACTGAAACTTTCTCATCCTCCATTGCGCCCATGGCACGACACCGATTGAGGATGACATCATACCTAGGAGTTGGGTACACACCTTTAATGGTACTGCCTTCTTTTGCGCCACTTCTCTTGTGAGAGTTATAATTTTCACACATCTTTCTCTTGACAGTAGTAGCCTGAAATTGTCTGAGTCTATCATGACTCCTAAAAAATCTTCTTGCTTGGGATTAACTGACTCTTTGGAAGATTTACTAACCATCCATGATTCTGGAGTACTGACCTCACAGTGTCTAAGTCTTTTAAGACTTTTTCTACTGACGGAGCTGCAATTAAGAGGTCGTCGAGATAGGGCCAGATTTGGATGCCTTGCCTTCTTAGGTGTGCAATCAGAGTTACCAGTATCTTGGTAAAAACCCTCGGAGAGGTGGTGAGCCCGAAAGGTAAGCACGTGAACTGGAAAGGCCCCCATACATTAGGCCGACTTGTCCTAGGGACAAGTCGGACCCAATTTACCTGCGAGCCGCCCGGCAGCTCCCCGGGAGGCTCACATACAATTTGGCACTTGATGTGCCATTTTTTACATGGGATAAATCGCATGCGATTTATCCCATGTAAAAAAAAAAACCGGGGAGCTGCAGGGCGGTGAGGAGTAGTGGGGGCGGGCAGCGGCGGCGGTGGTGGTGGGCAGCGGCGGCCAGCGGTGGTGGGGGCGGGCGGCGGGTGCGGTGAGCGCTGCTGACCTGGCCGGGCATTGTACTTACACATAGCAGCAGCGCCGGGGACGGGCAGCGCAGTGGCGGCTATTATATTTTTAAAATACTTGTCAAATGACCGGCCGCTCTCTGATTGGCCAGAGAGCTCTCAGCCAATCAGAGAGCGGCTGGTCATTTGACAAGTATTTTAAAAATATAATAGCCGCCACTGCGCTGCCCGTCCCCGCTGCTGCTATGTGTAAGTACACTGCCCGGCCAGGTCAGTCAGCAGCACTCGCCGGTGCTCAGGGACCCGCTGCCCGCCCCACTGCTCCCCCGGTGTCTGCATGCATATGCCTGTCAGGTGGCAGGCATATGCATACAGGGAGGTCGGACGTGATCGTATGTACGTCACCGGCGCGCGCGCGCACTCGCGCAAAGCACTCCTGGGACCGCTGGAGACGCCGGAGAGGATGCTGAAGGCCTGCTATGGACGCCGGAGGACTTGGTAATTCGGATACGGGATGCCCGGATACGGGATACCCGACCTGTACTCCTTTAGGATAAATAAAAGCATATCACCCTTCAGGTGTCTACCTCTCCAGGTATACTAGACAGCTCCTCTGTGCACAGCTTCCATTATCCTTGTACGCTGTAGGTTTAAATAGCCGCCACTTAATTGCAGAGTACGCCCACAGAAGTGTGCATCCGCAAGGAATTCTGGAGTTTGTAGTCCGGCGCTATCTGCAACGTTTGTTCATGAACCAGAAACGCTGTCAAAAATGCAGAGTGCGCTCCCGGAAGCGTGTGTTTATTGTCCGACTCTGGAACTTGTAGTCCCGTATCTTTTAGTGGTGCTGTGAAGCAGAGTGCGCTCCCGGAAGTGTGCGCTTACCAGAGGGAATCCTGGGGATTGTAGTCGCCTCCCCCGCCGCGGCCTGAACGACATCCGGCCGCGAACCCGGAACACGCTCCACGTGTCTCCAGGTACTCTGGGAAATGAAGTTCCTTTCCCCGTCTGCCCGGCGCTGCATAGAGACGCTAGCCTGATCGAGGGAGAGACCTCCTTGCTGCAGCTTACCACGCTGAGTCAGGTTAGTCAGTAGAGACTTACAGCTTCCCATGCTCTTACCTGGTCATGAACCAGGGGGACCCATGGACAGAAACCCCACCGGGGCCAAGCTCCCATGTTGCTTCTCCCCAAAGTGAACCCTGTCTCTAGAGGTGAGCCCAAACAAAAGTAACACTGTTATCCTTTCTAACTACCATGAGACATGAAAAAAAGACATGGAGGAATGGGAGGAGCAGGGATTTATACCAAGAGGGGGAGGTTCCTAGTAAAAAAGTAACCTGTCTAACTCGAGGCTGCGGGATGAAATCCCAAGGTATTAGCTGCCATGGGGATCGTAGAAGAAATATGGTTGCTGAGCGACCATATTGCCAGCTATGGGAGTGTGCACCAGTGATAAATCGCCGGGTGAGCGCTCCCATTTTCTGCAGCTCATTTCCACTGCCGGGCTCCCCCGGCAGTTTCTTTTTCATCAGCGACAATCTCTGGTCGCTGATGCAAACGAGATACCGAGAGATATATTGCTCAGCGTGAGAGATATATTGCTCGGTGATATATCGCCCTGTGTGTACAGGGCTTAAAAGAGAGCGGTGAGCAAATGAGCGATTAGTGAAAAGATCCGGTTCTTTTGGACAACTCACTAGCTCGCTTTGAAAGATAATGGTTATTTACGGTTTGAGTGAACTACTGTAAGTGTAGTATCTGTTCTCTTTATTTACATTTCAATTGATTCTAGTAATGTAAAGCAAATTTCATACATTAATCTCACAGGTGGCAGTGCTGAGTTTAGACATGGTCAGGGGCGGATTGGGATTTAAAACCAGCCCGGGGAAATTTCTCAAAGCAGCCCTTATGGGGGGGGGGGGTATTTGCTCCCCTGCAAGCGATGGAAAGCTCCGGCTCAGTGGCGATGCCCATTACACATAATGCCATGCACAGTAATGCCCATTACACATAATGCCATGCACAGTAATGCCCATTACACATTATGCCAGGGCTTGACAATAGGGACAGTGCGCGCCGAAAGCATGCACCACAAGTTTACACCGTAATGCCTATTACACGTCACACAGCCATTACATAGTATACCACATGTCTTACACATTATACCACTCACTGTGATGCCCATTACACCTCACACTGTGATGCCCATTACGCTTCACACCATTATACCAATACATACCATAATACCAATTACATATTAGGCCACACACCGTTATGCCAATTACCTATTACATTCCACACCATAATCCCCATGACATATTACGCCCCACACCGAATTGCCTATTACACATTATGCCATATACTGTAATGCCCATTACACAATATGCCACACACCAAATTACCCATTTGACCACTTATATGTTGTATAATTGTATACATTACATATTATACCATGCACCATATTGCTCATTACACATTATGCCACACACCATAATCCCCATTACATATTATGTCATATAAGTGCTTACCTACATGCTCGATGTCAGGGGTTACATGTTCGATGCCAGGATTTACATGCTCCATGCCAGGGGGTTACATGCTCCTCCACATGGGGAGAGGGGGGGGGGGTTGCATGCTCATTGTCACAGGGAAAACATGCTCATTGCCAGGAGGGATTATATGCTCATTGCCCACATATAATGCCACCCTTAGTTCTACATACACAATGCCCCCCCGTAGTGCCACATGCATAATGCCCCCCATGGTGGCACATGCATAATGCCCCCCATAGTGCCACATTCATAATGCTTCTGTAGTGCCACACACAATGCCCCAACAGTGCCACATACATACTGCCCACCATAGTGCCAAACACATAATGGTGACCCTTTAGTGCCACATACATACTGCCCACCATAGTTCCACACACATACTGCAGACCTTTTATTGGCACACACAATGCCCCAACAGTGCCACATACATACTGCCCCCCCCCCAATAGTACCACACATATAATGCCCCTGTAGTGCCACATGCTTAATGCCCCCCTGGAGTGCCACACACATATAATTAATGCCATTGTGCTATATACACAGTGGCATGCCACTGCTGCGGCGTGTGGGGACAAAGAGGAGGGAAGGAGGCGCCTGGCATGCGGAGGGGAGATGGGGGTGATGGGCGGAGGGGGAAGGAGCTCAGATCATGAGCAGAGGAGGAACAAAGTTGCCGCTGCCGCTTTCTGGCAGACATGTAAAGGAGGCGCCAGAACCCGGAAGCATCCGGCCAGGGTAGGAGGTGGCGTGGAGGGTGCATCATTAGGAGGTGCCCTGTGCACCCCCGGCCGGCACCCCCAGTGCACACGCCAGTGGCATGTGGAACTAAGCAAGCCGAGGTCCTCCATTAGGATCTGCCGACTGCCGAGAGGGCCTCTGTTAGGGTCCGCCGGCTGCCGAGTGGGTCTCCGTGAGGGTCTTCCGGCTGCCGAGAGGGTCTCCGTGAGGGTTTGCCGGCTGCCGGGAGGGTCTCCTTGAGGGGCTGCCAAGCTGCCAACAGGGCTAGGAGGAGAGAGGTCTCCCAAACGGGCTGAATCAGGGAGGACACCGAGACTGTCCAGCATGGATGGTGTAATGCTTAGCATTGCCCCCACACCCCACTGAGGTCTTTGGTTCAATTACCCCTATGGTGCTAACTGTGTGAAGTTTGTATGTTCTCCCCCTTGCTACTTGTTCCAGGTCAGATTTCTGCTGTTCATTGGAATGGGTGTGAATTATTTGAATTATTTACGTGGAGGGTTTCTTTAAATAAGACTAATATGTGCTGTACTCTGCAAGCGACAATGGGTTTGACAATTGTGTAAACTGTGCAGTTTATGGTGTAAGTAGACAGAAGTACATAATCTCATAGAGTCTGTCTGGAATTTCCCACCCTTTTCCCGCTGCACTCCAACATGTCATAACACTTCTAGCATTACGCTGCACAGTGATGGGATCAGACAGGGGCAGGGAACAGCGGGAGGTGAAATCAGTGTAGTTTTTAGAGAATGAAAATAAACTGCACCTTTGTTTAGACTTCAAAATAATTTTTAAAACAGTCTGGTAAAAATAGAGATATCTCCATACAGTTCGGGCAATGTATATTTTATTGTGTGTAAAATTATAACGTTTGCGTCACGCTCAGGGGAGGCAGATATTTGGTTCGCTGGACCATGCAATATGACAGATAATGAGCCATGCAACATCACATGACTGCCAAGTAGGGCTGGATTAGGGCAGGCTCAGGGGGTCAGTACCCATGGGCCCCCCCCTATCTAGGGGCCCCCTGTAGTTGGCATGTATTTTTTAGCAAAAAGTTTTGAGCATGGGAGTGGGGATGTGCTGCAGCTTCACCTATCTGGCAATGTGACAATGATTAATGGTGCTGAGCATCGAGAGCCAAGGCCCACTGATAGCACCAGTGTGAAGTGCATTACTGGGAGTTGACTAAGTCCCATGAGATTTTGCACAAGAGGTCAGAGGCTAAATGCTGAGCTCTGCTTGGTGGAGCTCATCATATGCTTCTCAGGCCAATGGAGGACAGCAGCAGCAGCGCCTCGTCATGGGAGGGTTTTTAATCAGAGGCAGCACTAAGCATGTCAGGGCTCCTGCAGAGTAAGGTACAGAGGGACAAACACAGGCTTTTCATGTGGTAATATATATATATATAAGTCACCCGGGCCCCCCAAAGGCTTCATCCGGCCCTGTGCCAAGGTTGACACTACCAACTAGGAGGTTACGTAATGTCATGTGTTCAGTATTTTTACTGTCAGCCCTGTGTTTTTTTTACTGGGCACCAACTGGTGACCAATAACCGTCTGTTTCTTATCTGAAGTGTGGCGCTGGCGCTGGGCCATGCTGTCACAGCCCAGTCACACTCTCCCATGAGGAGAAAATACCATCACACCCCAGGAATAACTGTAACTGACAGTTAAAGGGTGGTGCAGTGACTGACAACGCCAGGAACCAATCCTGTACGGTGGCAGTGCTGTGTGTGTGGTATTAGGAAATATTCTGTTTTCTACGGTACCTAGCTTGTGGGATTTGTAACCGGGACTTTGGGACTCTATCAGAGTTGCAACCTAAATATTATATATTGATCCCTAAATTAATCAGAATGCATTAAGGGGCTAATTTAGTATGCCATGCAAAAGTGCAGAAATCTCTATTCAGCGATTTCCACACTTCAGCGAATGCGCATTTCCTTCACCTGCGGTCGCATTCAGGAAAATGCTCAGCGTTTTCATGGGGACACCCATAAAACTGTGGACGTTCCCCTACCCCAGCCCCCTTCCCTGCCTGTGCAAATGCCTCGGCGAGTATCACGCATCAAAAGGGGCTGAATTCCGCACTGACAGATGAAACCTGAATCAGTCCCATGATAATGCAATAGCTGAGAATTACTAATCAGAGTTCCAGCTTTCAAAACGCTACAATATATAGCACAATGCTGCCACCTGCTGGCGGAAAGGGAAAACTGTGTTTATATGCATCACACACACAGACCTATATTATTATTATTATTATTATTATTATATTTAATCAGGCTTTGGCCCTCCAGATGTTGTGAAACTACACATCCCAGCATGCCTTGCCATAGTTTTAGCATACCCTTATAGCACAACTGTGGCAAGGCATGATCGGACTTGTAGTTTCACAACAGCTGCAGGGCCATAGTTTGGACATGCCTGTATTAAATGGAACACATACACACACTGATAACCAGGCTGAATATGTTTTCACTGGAGAAACGGAGGTTGAGAGGTGATATGATTAGTATGTTCACATACAGGATTGGAATCATGGAACTGGGAGATCATTTGTTCACTAACAGGCCTATACATAGGATACGCGGCATGTACTGAGGCTCGAGGAAAAGAAATTCCGTACTGAATTAAGAAGAGGATTCTTCACCATTAGAGCAGTAACATTCTGGAACTCATTGCCGGTGGGGGTGGTTACAGCGACTACTGTTAGTGAGTTTAAATCAGAACATTATACATTTTTGGGCAACAAAGGAAATCATTTAGATATGATAGTCAAGTCAGTAGTTACAAGTCAAATAGGTTGAACTCGATGGACTTACATATTTTTTTCAACCTTAATTACTAATTTACTATGTAGCTCTAGCCTCTAGCCAGTCAGCCTTCTGTCTCTCCAACCAACATCCCTTCTGTCTCTCCAGCTAGCCCCATTCTGTTTCCCCAACCAGTGCATCCAGGCAGCTCATTTCTGTCTTGCCAGCCCCCATTGTCTCCCTAGCTCAGCCAAACCCCTTTCTGTGTGTACAGCCAGGCCCATTGTTTGTCCAGCCAGTCACCTTCTGTGTCTCTAGCCAGCACCATATTCTGTGTCTCCAGCCAGAACCCCATTCTGTGTCTCCAGCCAGCACCCACTCCTGTGTTTCCAGTCAGCGTCCTTCTGTCTTTCCAGACCCCCATTGTCTCTCTATCTCAGTCAGCCCACTCTGTTTGTACAGCTAGACACTTTATGTGTCTCTATACAGAACCGTATTCTGTATCTCCAGCAAGAGCCCCCTTCTGTGTCTCCTGCCAGCACCCACTCCTGTGCCTCCAGCCAGATCCCCTTCTGTGTTTCCAGCCTTCTGTCTATTCTGTGTCTACAGCAAGCTCTCCTTTTGTGTCACCAGCTTTCCACCCTTCTGTTTCTCCAGCAAGTGCCCCTTCTGTATGTCCTGCTGGTCCCCTTTTATGTCTCCATGTGACCCCCTTTCTGTGTCTCCAGCCCGAAAGCATGCTGTGTGATGCAGCACTCGTGATGTCATGACGTGCATGTGCCTTGTTTCAATTTAATAAAACCTAAATCTTTAGTCATTGTATAAGGCAGCCACCAGTAAATGCCAGCAGCTTCCCAGCTCCCCACCACACAGCACACACAGTAATAGATGGGTCCATCCATTTACACTGCAGGATGAACTTAAGGTGGCCATACACAGTCCATTCACGGCGGGTCCGTTTTGTACTTTATCGTACAGTACATCGTACAGTACAAAAACTATGTGCTGCACATACTTTTTGTACTTGCTTTTCATCGCATCGCAATGCATGCACAAGGCATGCGATGCATGCTATATAAGTACAAAACGGATCCGATAAACGGACCGTGTATGGGGACCTTTAGAGTTTTAAAAACTGATACATATGGTTTACAGTCAAACTGGGTCAAAAACAACGATTTCTTCAACTTCCTTCTACTGTACTCCAACTGGCGCCTGGAAATCACATCTGACAGAAACTGGTAAAAGAATAAATGCAACAACTTACCTGCAAACTCAGACATCTGTCTATATATTAAGCCTTGAAGAGAGATAAAGTACACACCAGCCAGCTTCTGTCATTTTTCAAACACAGTCTGACCAGCTTAGCAACAAAATTATGTTTCATTATATACCATACCTTATACATCAGCCTTATTTGATTGGTGCACCTATATAATCGTATACATCCATCTATATGTGTGATAAATCTTTAATTACAACTAGAGATGTGTTGGTTTTTTTTCGTGAACTACGAACACACTTGGGGTTGGAGTCAAATCGAGTCCCAGTTCAGAATTACTATGGGCGTCTGAGTGGAACTGAGTCCTGTTTCAGATCTTTTAAGTTCGGAACTCTGGTTTTTGGATTTCACGGAAACAGGTCCAAATTACACATTTCTATCTGTTTTTATCATTTTTTGTTGATATGTTTGAATCAATGTTTATGGATTTTTATTGATTTAAAAAAAAAATCCAAAACCAAACCAAAAACTGAATCCAAACCAATACACTTGAGGGTGATTTTGCCAACTCCAAAACCATACTTGCCCACCCTCCCGGAATGGCCGGGAGGCGCCGCAAATTGTGTCCTCCTCCCGACAATTATTCAACCAGTCACTAGATACAAGTGCAATTCCAGAGGACTAGAAAAGAGTGTGTGTAGTTCCATTGCACAAAAGTGGAAGCAAGGAAGAAGAGAGGAACTACAGACCAGTTAGCCTTACATCGGTAGTAATCAAAGTAGTGGAAACACTATTGTAAGAGATTAGTGAAATATTCGGTACTTGTGTATTTTGGTGGCGCCCATCGCATCGCATACCATAACATATACGATGGTACGATGCGACGCGATATCGTACGATAGTGCACGATGGCATACAATTTTCAAATTGTATGCCATTGTACATGGCATACAATGCCATACGATGCGATGCGATTAAACATTGTATAAGCACCCTAATGTTAAGCACCCTAATGGGTGCTTACAATGTTAAATGCACCCCCACGCCACCCCCCCCACTATAAACGTGAACCCGAAGCGTGGCGAGCGCAGCGAGCCCGCGCGGGGCGGCGGTACACGTCCTACGACCTTTTCATACCCCCACTATCCACGTCGGCCTGGAGTTGAGAATAGAATAGTGTGGCGAGCGCAGCGTGCCACCGAGCCCGAAGCGTGGCGAGCGGACGCGGATACCTGTGAAGCCCGCGAAGGGACGCGTTTACCTGTGAAGGTATCCGCGTCCCCTCGCCGCGCTTTGGGCTCGGTGGCTCGCTGCGCACGCCACACTATTCTATTCTCAACTCCATGCTGACGTGGATAGTGGGGGTATGAAAAGGTCGTAGGACGCGTACCCCCGCCCCTCGCGGGCTCGCTGCGCTCGCCACGCTTCAGGTTCACGTTTATAGTGGGGGGGGGGTGGCGTGGGGGTGCATTTAACATTGTAAGCACCCATTAGGGTGCTCAAAAGAACCCTTTAGGGTGCTTATACGATTTTTGATCGTATAGGGGGGTCAAAATCGCGTTGCATCGCATCGTATGCCATCGGGTACATGGCATGCGATGCGATGCGATACTATCATCGTACGATGCACAAATCGGGCGCCGCCAAAATACACAAGTACCAAATATTCTAAATCAAACAATTTGAAGGATCCCAAACCACATGTATTTACTTGTGGGAAATCATACCAACTAAATCTTATTGACATTTTTGACTGACTAAAATAATAGATAAAAAGGGGGGCTGTAGATGTGGCATATCTAGATTTTAGCAAGGCATTTGACACTGTCCCACATCACGGGCTGCTAAACAAACTGGAATGCATGTGACTGGATAATAAAAAGTTTAGTGCATAGGAACCGGCACCCAGCTAAAATATCAGCGCAGCACAACAGTTGGGTGCTTCATAGAGCCATGGTCCCACTGGTCTGTGCTGGTCCCCCAATAGGTCCTTGACAATTTTTTATTTTTCTATTCCAGGCTCATGTGGCTCCCAGTTGGGCCCTGGCTAGTGCAAATGAGCGGTCTTCATAACTCTGTGCCAGGACTGTCCATGTATTCATGTACCACCAGTATACAGCATTCTGGTGACATTTCTGAGACAAATCATTTCAAGTATGCTTATCAGGGGGATGTAACATGCAATCACTACACCAGTGCTTCTTAACCTTGTTGGCGGTACTGAACCCCGCAAGTATCATACGTGCATTCACCGAACCCTTCATAAGAAGACTCAAGTCGAGTTCCCTGAAGCACAAATATCAAGGCCAAGTGAGCAGCCAATGATGGCCATGCTGAGTGTGACGTCACGAATCACACGAGTGCGAGTGAACGGCAGAGTTGGCAGGTTGACATTTTTTGCCATAAATGACGCAACAAATTTTAGAATTAGTATTGTGTGAATACCAAAAGTATATTAATGCACCTGGTGACCCTGGCGAACGGAATGGACACACACCTCCACCGAACCCCTGAGACTGACTCACCGAACCCCTGTGGTTCAATGGAACTCAGGTTAAGACCCGCTGCACTAGACCCTACAGTAACATTATCTTGGTGGATGGTTTATTTCTAATTCCTCTGGAGTCTCCCAGTATATTTTTCATTGACGGGTGAGAGTCAATTTTGGGCTTTCAGTTCTGGACTCCTGCTCAATGCAGAGTTTTTTTTTCCTAAGTACTGTTTATTGAGTGAATCACAGTAGAATGACAGATATAATATGTGCTAGCAGGTTGACAATGAATTAGAATACAACAAAGTGATTCAGAATTTTATAACTAAGGAAGAGAAGCAAATACCTCGCTTTGGTGGTGTGGCAGGCCACCCGTAGTAGCGATTCGGCAAGGTAATTAGAGAAGTGAAAAGAAGAATAACATAGAAGTTACCAGGAGTAGTAAGTAAGTAAAATAAAGTAAGAAGAGAGCAAGAAAAAGGGGAAGAAAGGAAGAGAGTGAGACAAAAAGGGGGGTGACCTCCTCAAGGGGTAGCACCAGGGCCGGCGCTACCTGCTCAGCAGAGGATGCAAAGCAGGTAGGCGCCAGCATAGTAGAGGCACTCTACCCTGCTGTACATCCCCTGCTGTCCTCTGTGGCTGCCGGCTACTGCGCCTGTCACACTGCATGACAGGCAGCAGCGCCGACACCACAGAGCTCCCTCCGGGCACGTAAACAGATCAGGTCACTCAGCTCAGCAGCACGGACTGATAAGAGGCGGGGCTATATGGACGGAGGGGGCGTGGCTACATGGGGTAGAAGCGGCGGGGCTACAAGGAGCCAGACTGGCGGTGACAAAAGGAAACAGGATGATGAGGAGGATGACCTGCAGCCTGCCAGGAGAGTAAAGTGTGAGTGTACTATTGTCAGCAACTGGTGTGGGCATGTGTATAGGCAGCACTACTACTGTCAGCAACTGGTGTGGGCATGTGTATAGGCAGCACTACTACTGTCAGCAACTGGCGTGGGCATATGTATAGGCAGCATTACTAATGTCGGCAACTGGTGTTGGCACATGTATCGGCAGCGTCGCTACTACTGTCAGTAACTGGTGTGGGCATATGTATAGGCAGCGCAGCTACTACTGTCAGCAACTGGTGTGGGCATATGTATAGGCAGCGTTACTAATGTTGGCAACTGGTATGGGAATATGGTTACACAATGCTACTAATGTCGGCAACTAGTGTGAGCATATGTACAGGCAGCGATAGTACTACCGGCAACTGACATGGGCATATATATAGGCAGCGCTACTACTACCGGCAACTGGTGTGGGCATATGTATAGGCAGCGCTACTACTACCTGCAAATGGTGTGAGCAAATGCATAGGCAGTGCTACTACTACCGGCAACTGGTGTGGGCACGTGTATAGGCAGCACTACTCCTGTCGGCACCTGGTGTAAGCATATGGTTATTCAGTGCTACTAATGTCAGCAACTGGTGTGGGCATATGGTTACGCAGTGCTACTTATGCCGGCATATGGTGTGGGCAGTGTATAGGCAGCGCTACAACTGTCGGCAACTGGTGTGGGCCTATGTATTGGTAGCGCTAATAATGTCGGAAATTGGTGTGGGCACATGTATAGGCAGCGCTACTTCTGTAGGCAACTGGTGTGGGCATATGGTTACGCAGTGCTACTAATGTCAGCAAATGGTGTGGGCAGTGTATTGGCAGCGCTACTACTGCCGGCAACTGGTGTGGGCACATGTATAGGCAGCGCTACTACTGCCGGCAACTGGTGTGGGCATATGTATAGGCAGCGCTACTACTGCCGGCAACTGGTGTGGGCACATGTATAGGCAGCGCTACTACTGCCGGCAACTGGTGTGGGCATATGTATAGGCAGCACTACAACTGTCAGCAACTGGTGTCTGCACATGGTTTTGCAGTGCTACTAATGTGGGCGTTACATGTAGGCAACTAGTGTGGGCGTTACATGTAGGCAACTAGTGTGGGCGTTACATGTAGGCAACTAGTGTGGGCGTTACATGTAGGCAACTAGTGTGGGCGTTACATGTAGGCAACTAGTGTGGGCGTTAGGTATAAGCAGAGCTACTACTTTCGGCAACTGGTGTGGGCACGTGCATAGGCAGCGTTACATGTAGGCAACTGGTGTGGGTGTTACATATAGGCAGCGCTACTACTGTTGGCAACTGGTGTGGGCACTATATATAAGCAGAGCTACTACTGTTGGCAACTGGTGTGGGCATAATGAATAAGCAGTGCTACAAATGTGGGCATATGCAGAAGTACTCGGGGCATTATGTGTAGCATAATGTGTGTCAATGTCATATGGGCATTATGGTGCATGGCATATTGTGTAAGGGGAATTACGGTGTGCGGCATAATGTGTAATGGGCATTATGGTGTGCTGCATATTGTGTAAGGGACATCATGATGTGTGGCATAACGTATAATGTGCATTACTGTATGTGGTATAATGTGTAATGGGCATTGAATTGTGAAGCATAATGTGTTATGGGGATGACAGTGTTATTGGTAATTTTAAGTGACCATGCCCCTTCCCCATGAAGCCCCAATCCTACTTTTTTGCGTGCGCTTATGGCGCGCACTTTCCCTGTTTTTTTTTTGTTTTTTTGTGGTGGGGTAGTCACCAGTTCCCTTTATGACACATGGCAACAAAATGGGTAGTTACGGCACTGGTGCTGTGTAATGCGAATAATATTGTGGTACTGTGTGGTGTTATTTGGAGTGGGAGTACTAATGTGTGTGCGCTATCCCTTTGTAAAGTTTGGGTGGGCGCAAATTTATAGTTTGCAGGAGGGCGGCGGACACCCTAGCACTGGCCCTGGGTAGTACATACCAAGGGGGTAAAAAAAGGTTGTTAGATTATAAAGTTACTAGGGAGAGTAGTTCAGGCACTAAATGGGGATGAGGTATTCTGAGAGGTGAGCCAATGGAGCCATATTTTATTAAATGTTTTCGAGGAATTCCGTATAATAGCGGTTATATACACCATTCTGTAGACATACCAAATGCGAGATATGATTGCTTGCATGGAAACTGGGGAGGACTTTTTCCAGTCAACAGCAAGTTGATATGTCATTGCTGATATTATATGAGAAGAGTTTATTTTGATGGCGGTTTGAGTCGGGACTGGGAGGGTTAAAGGAAGTAGAAAATATTTGGGATCAAGGGGGACTCAATGCAGAGTTTTTAATAGTGAAAATGTACATTATGTGTTCTGTGTAGGATTTAATGCAAGTCTGTTTAGTTGTCAAATCTTGCATGCTTTTGCACTGCGTATGCTCTGCAGCCGAGAACATGCAACTACGGACAATGCAAGTTGTATGTAACTCCGATGTATCTCCAATTTCGATTGGAGGGGTGCAACTGTGTGGTAACGTAGCATCACCACTTACGCTAGATTCAGGGAGGATGTGATGATGGGATTGTGTAATGTGTGTGTTATTTACATCTGTTTTCGGACGGATGCACCAAGGATAGGACTGGATCACGTGCGCACTGATAATCAACATTTATGTGTCACAAGATCCATTCTGTGCATGTGCAGAACAGGACTTGTGATGTCACCCGCAGCCCCCTGTCAAAAGCATTGATTGATGCATGTCGTCCTACTCTGAAGGCACCACGTTCCAGGGTCGGGTGTGGTATAAATCCCCGACGGTCAGGATTCCGACAGTCATTAGTCAGACGTCGGAATCCCAACTGCACAGCGGGGGGAGTGCAATGAAGCCCCTTGCGGGCACGGTGGTGAGCTGAGCTTGCCACCTATTTTATTTTCCCTCTATGGGGGTCGTGGACCCCCACGAGGGAGCAGTCGGGATTCCGACGTCGGAAGAATGAATGTCGGAATCCTGACTGTCGGGGAGCCATCCGGCACCCCCAAGGTCTGCGTCATCGTATTTACTAGGCCTGGGTAAGAAAACTACAATGGTGAATCATGCACTGTTGGGTAAGTTATATCAATTTATACTCCGAATAACACTGCTGGTATAATGATCCGTCTTGAGAAAGTTTCCCGGTAACAAAAGAAACGAAACGCGTTGACGTCATCACTTCTGGGTGTTCGGGTCTCCTGCTACTCCTCATACCACAGCTGCGTCTATCACCTTGACGCTCTTTTTATACCCCCCTCCGGCGTGGACATCCACAACCGCCGCTCTGGACAGTTTGGCCGCACGTGGGGAAGCACAGGCTGCCGGCATATGCTGGGGGCACCCCACTCGGGATTAATACCGACTACCATCAAAGGAACCACAGCGGCTCAGCAAACGGCACTGGCCGTCATCTAAGTGGTGAGATAATTGCACCGGCACCTCTTTATATAGCTCTGAGCTAAACCTACCAGTGAGCGCTCTAAATGAGCAAAAGGAACCTTGCACGTATTATTGCATATGTATTTGCTCCTGCACCTTTTCTAAAACGGCTGAATACTTTCAAAATTGCGTGTTTGCCTACATGCTAAAAAGACTGCCATTCATTATGCATACCCTGCAGCTCACTTGTTCATTGGACTCTGATGCTATGTACTAACAGCTTGTGGATAAGTATAATAAAATTATCCATACAAATACCTATTGGATACAAAAATCAAGCTTTATTTAATTTGAGGAGACCCCAAAATGTCCATTGCTACTAAATAAGTTTTGAAACTTACTTTTTTTAATTCAATTGCATCTTATAATTGTTTATGTCTTGTGTCTTATAAATGTGTTATATTTTTTATGCTACATTTTCTGATAAATTGTTACTAAATACAAACAGTGTGTCCGGCTTTCATTTTATACCAGCAGTGTTATTCGGAGTATAAATTGATATACCTTACCCAACAGCGCATGATTCACCATTGTAGTTTTCTTTTTCTGTGTGTTTTTAACGTGGGTACGTCATAACCCACAGGTGATATCTGCAGCAGCGGGCAATCAAGATATTAATAAATACCCATTTTTTATATATACAACCCCACTGAAGCGCCAGGTCTTTTTTGTAATCTGGAGATAAGATTTTATATCTGACGCCAGTGACCAAAAACTTTTTTCTTACTAGGCCTGCGTGTCCAGTTCCAATGGCCAGTCCGAGTAAGCTTCAATAAGAACTCTTCTTCTTTCATTATTTCATTATGTATCCCCGGTCTCCTGAAGAGAAATGAGATAACAGCAAGATATGCCATAAACACGCTTTAAACTATTTTCAGTAAAGAATTCAAATGATCCATTAGGGGGCGCTGGTGCTACACTATTACAAGCAAGTACAGCCATATTGTACTGACAGCTCTGCACTCAGTCAGTCATTAGCAACATTGCTGGTTGCTGAGTCAGTATATTGGAAGGAAGAATGAATGTGAGATATTCATAGTTCTGGGATTTTCCTATTGTTATATGACTTCTGTGCATATAAATATTAGTGGCTGTTTCTGAGTCGCACTCAAAATTGTACTCAGCTGTGTCTACTAGAATTTGTCCGTCTATAAGTTATGCAATTGCTATGCAATGAAATACATATTGGTGCAAAGACTGATTCTGTGTACACACGGTGCGATTGTACCGTGTTTACCCGTACCTGATCGAGATTCGAATGGTAAGTCGAAATAGAATGCACAGTCTATCTCTGCTATCTCGGATCGAGGGCCATGCTGCTAATGCAGCATGGGCCCCACTCCCCCCAGGCACTGTCCCACCCTCCTGTCCTGCCAGCGGATGCCGGGACCCTGCTGATCTCGGCCCCGTGTGTACACACCATAAGACATACCTCCCAACTTTCAGTCACCATGAAGAGGGACATATGCGCGTCGAAGGCGCGCCCGAAATTAGGGGACATGGCCTGTCGGAAAGGGGTGTGGCCTACAATTCACTTCATTCCAGGAGGCAACGCTCCCATTTTGCCAATGAGCCTCTACCCATGCCCCCAGCCCCTCTGGCTGCGCGAATAGACGCTGTGCGCATGCGCACAGTGTCTATTTAGCGCTGCTCAGCGAGTGACAGGGGGGACTCCCAACTGCTCCTCCCGTCGTGGGACACTGCCGGTCCCGGGCGGGACGCGGGAACGTCCCTGAAAACCGGGACGTTCCCGCGGAAAGCAGGACAGTTGGGAGGTATGTAAGATGCCTACTTTTAGGGCACATCAAAGGCGTTTCTATAAAGGGTGCAATGTGTACGGTGCACACGAGCTCCTGAATCCCAGGGGGTGCCAACATTGCACGCACTATACCCATGGTTTAATATTTACCTCTACAGATTCCCGCACCGGCCGCTGCATGCGCACCAAAAATCGCCACCAAAATGGCCACCGCACATGCACAGTACTGATTTTAGTCTGTGAAAACATTGCTGACAGAGGGGCCCATCTGGAGATTGCACACAGGCTCCCTCCTCTGTTAAAGCGCCCCTGGTTTATTTGCAGCATTAAAAAGTGCACCAGCCCTGTGCAGTATCTTCAGGGTATGTGGTGTGCGGCTGTAAACGCATTGACACGCCTGCGACACTCCCACAATGTTCCCACTGCACCGCCCATTTTGTGCATCTACTATAATCATCTCCCAGTCACTGACCAGGAACACCAATCACTTTTCTATCTAATTTCTGAGGCACCTTTGTGTGTACAGTCCGTGTAACGCTTGCTTCATTGGGATTTCCAGATCTGGTCATTTGCAAATAATTGCTACTTTAACATTATGTGTGAATTGCGTGTGACTCAGGCCTTATTTGTATGATCATTTGAACAATTAGAGCAACAACCAGTAGTGCATTATGATTAGGGATGTCAATCTTGGGATTGGGATCAGTGGGATCTTGGGTTTTAGGCCCAAAATTGCCAGGATTTCAATCCAATTCATTGTATGTAGCATCTATTACAGGATCTGTGGCTCTTATTGGATCTGTTTGACATTAGTCTCACAGCTGTGATCAAAAGTTCATAGATGATTATCTGCAGAAAAACGTCCCCAACTGCTAAATTGTTGGTGCACTGATGTAACGCTCTAAAGGGTTGGTGCACTGATGTAACATGCTAAAGTGTTAGTGCACTGATGTAACGGGCTAAAGTGTTGGTGCACTGATGTAACACGCTAAAGTGTTGGTGCACTGATGTAACATGCTAAAGTGTTGGTGCACTGATGTAACGGGCTAAAGTGTTGGTGCACTGATGTAACACACTAAAGTGTTGGTGCACTGATGTGAGTATTGAGCACTGATGTAACACGCTAAAGTGTTGGTGCACTGATGTAATGTGCTAAAGTGTTGGTGCACTGATGTAACGCACTAAAGTGTTGGTGCACTGATGTAACGCGCTAAAGTGTTGGTGCACTGATGTAACGTGCTAAAGTGTTGGTGCACTGATGTAACGCACTAAAGTGTTGGTGCACTGATGTAACGTGGTAAATTGTTGGTGCACTGATGTAACGCGCTAAAGTGTTGGTGCACTGATGTAACATGCTAAAGTGTTGGTGCACTGATGTAACGCACTAAAGTGTTGGTGCACTGATGTAACGCGCTAAAGTGTTGGTGCACTGATGTAACGTGCTAAAGTGTTGGTGCACTGATGTAACGCACTAAAGTGTTGGTGCACTGATGTAACGTGGTAAATTGTTGGTGCACTGATGTAACATGCTAAATTGTTGGTGCACTGATGTAATATGCTAAAGTGTTGGTGCACTGATGTAACATGCTAAAGTGTTGGTGCACTGATGTAATGCACTAAAGTGTTGGTACACTGATGTAACGTGCTAAAGTGTTGGTGCACTGATGTAACGCGCTAAAGTGTTGGTGCACTGATGTAACGCGCTAAAGTATTGGTGCACTGAACACCAAAGAATGTAATCTAAGCTTCTGAACTGGAAATTAGCTTGAGAGATATATAAATGAATACAGTAGACCAGGGATGGATGTAAGTTTGTTACAAACAGATATCCCATTCCGTAGGACTCAAGAAAAGGGCAGGAAGAGCAGCAGAGTGTTGTGAACAAGGCACTGGATGGACATGTTTGATGAAAGGTTTTAATATGGAAAGAGCAGCATGAGCGGATACTAGACACTGTACAAGGCCACCATGGGCGTTTAGTTGGAGAGGTTAGTGGCACCCACTGTAAGTAAGAATGACTAATGAGTCCCAGGGAGGTTTTTCGTTTTGGGAATACGAAGCTCATTTCAGGTTGTGTCTCATCCAGTTGAGTCGTCATTGAGTATTATTACCAAGCTTCAATGGGGCTGATCGAAGAACTTTCATAGCGGCAGCGTGAGATTTGAAATAGCTGGGAGTCCGGGACGTGCAGCACTGTGAATACAGCCAGGCATCCCCGGCTCTCTGTCTGCCCGGCTGTCAGTGCATTATGCATACAGTCCTTCCCCGCGACGGCAGTGGTGGCAGCTGTCTGTCGGGGGGGGGGGAGAATGACGGGGATGCACCTGCCCGGGTGCCCCCCCCCCCTAAATCCGCCCATGCCGATGTAAAACACAATAGACGAACAATGCCTGACACGTACTGTATCAGTGACTTTTCTTTCTCTTACTAACTGCTTTGGGGCTCATCTACATTTGGATATAAGTAATTTTAAAAGATTCAGATGTAGCAGTGCACACCCACGCTTCTAGGTGCCACGTTCACAAGCTCTTTTCACAATCTCTCCATATATGGAACTAGACACGCCCTTTGGGTAAATCCTGACACGCCCCCTCAATGGGACGCTGTGCAAAATTCTACCACCAACTATAATCTCCCTGAAACTAGTTTTCAAAAGTAGACAAGTATGGTTAAGTATGGAGGGAGAAAAGGGGATCATCACCAAAAATCACCTTCTAGAAATAATATATATGATAAGGAAGATATATACACATTCAATAGTGCAGTAAAGAGAACAACCATGCCAAAAGATTGAGACATATCTTTCAGCTTCCAATATCCCATGACACATCTGCCCGCCCCCCTCCCCCTGCAGTGCACATGGTTTTGTCTATTTGAGAGAGAATTTGCTTTTGCGAGTGAACCAGAATCAGGCCCCTTAGTTTGTTCATCTATGGTGGATTGTGAACCAATTTCTGAAGTAAGGTTCCATGAAACTCTGACACCTAGCTGGATCAGAGATGCAATATTAGGAAAGATGGGCTCTATATATACAAATGCTCAGATTACTAGGAGTCAGGGCCACCGACAGGGGGGTGCCAGGGGTATAGCTGTCCCGGGCCCCGGCCTCTGGAGGGGCCCGGGCAGCTGGCCACAGTGGCACGGCACCACCCCCATCACCCGCACAAATCCCCCCACCCGACGGCCAGGCGCGCACAATACACAGTGAGTGCTCCGAGTCCCATAGGGAGAAGATGCTGCGCCGCCGCCACCACTGGTAAGTAATAGTAATTGGGGGGAGGCGGGTTGCCGGTGTGCGAGGGGGAAGGGGGTTCTGGCGCGCATTAGGGGGGGGGGGGGGCGCCGAGTGCCCGGGCTGAAGGTCAGTCCCGGGCCCCAACATTACTAGTGGCGGCCCTGCTAGGAGTTCTTTCTATCTATTATATGTTCTGTAAACAAAGGCTGATATACTACCGCCGGTAACTGCCTCTACTCCTGCTAGATGGTTGGGTGCATCATTGTCCATCCCAGAAACTCGTCAAGTATTAAGATGTTAAAGAGGATTTGTCCAAATCCTCATCACCTGCTGATCTATGGGTTTCATTTAATTGAGGGGGAAAAGTTTCTCCACCCGTGCATTGATTATCAAGATATTGACCCAATCACGTGAAATACTGATTCATAAATTTTCACCAAGCATGATCGTTGTGCAGTCTAAAAACTGATTAAAATAAGTTAAAGCAGCATTTGAGCATCACGACGAGCATTAAAGGTACACTGTGATGCTTTCTGACCTACTGTAGACAATTATCCACCAGTCTGTTAGGACGTTCATCAATGACAGGTGATGGGGTCTTCCCATATGGCATCGTGTGTGCAAAGGGTCTCTGAGACAACAAACTTTATGCTAAACTCGAAGATCCTGAGCTCTGTTTAGTTGACCTTTAACCAATCTTTGCCAGCTGCTACAGACATTTGCCACACTGTTCTGACTTTAACCCTGACCTTAGTGTGTTTTCTGACCACCCTTGTGATAGTCATAGCTGTCCAGGCTGAGACCCATGACCTGCTAGTTCCCTTCAGTTATCTAGAGATCTATGGAGGTGCCTGAAGTTTCCATCAGTTTGTCTTCCAAGTAAGCTAGTGCAATATTACCTCTCTTGTCATGGATGGAATCTGAATAGGGGACCGAAGTATACTTACCTCTTCTTACCCTAACCCTCTTCTCTAGTGCCAAACTAACTCCTACTCCGCACCCTAAACCTAAACCTCCCGCCACCCTCACTATCCATAACCCCCCCCTTCTCCCTGCAGCTTAGCCCTAAACTTATCTCCCCCCCCCCCTCCAGCCCTACAGCTTAACCCTACATCCCTTGCTAGTGCCTAAACCAGACCCCCAGCCTCCCGACCTAACCCTAACCTGCCCCAAATACTTATGTCCAGGATGCCGGCAGTCGGGATTCAAGCGTTGGCATCCTCATGGCATCCTCATTGATATTGGGATTCTGGCACAGGTTTTGTGGGTGAAAGTGGGATCGGTAGTCTGACTGCCAGCATCCCGTGCACCAGGATATTATCCGCATCCATCTCTCTCCGCAGGACCACATCTGGAATAAGCTTTACCATAATTTGCTCAAATCCAAGGCAATTGCAACCATTCATGTGTGGCCAAGTTGAAAAAGTGGTTGGATAAACCTGTATTATGTTCAAAACATCTGTATTATGATCAATACACATTCCATTAAAGCACTGTACTAGCTTGAAACCTGTGGTAGACGTACGGAGGTCCGGCTGTGACAATGTCCGTGGAGCAAAGTTATACAGAATGATTGCTCTAATTGGTGGTTCATGGAATTGGTCCACTTGTGGCTATGGGCAAAGGCATTTAAAGAGTGGGCCTCCTCTCTGACTGGCAGTCTACTGCTCATGGGCAGCATTACCGGGGACACCTCTATTTCACATGTGGCGGCCATTTTACCAGTGATTTTTGCTGCTGCTCAGCCAGCACAGGACCAGCAGAGAGGTGAGTAGAATTAAATGGGTGCAGGGTGTGCAGTTTGTGGGTACCAGGGGACCCTATGCACCACACACCTTGCACCCATTAAATATATCCAATTGGCTATAGGGGGAGATTTTTTAAACCTTGGGGAGTGATAAAGTGAAGAGGGTGTAGGTGCTGATTGATTAGTATTTTGTCTGTCTCCACTTTGTCTCTCTCTCTAAGGTGGCGATTCAGATGGTGGGGAATTGCGTATGTGCAAGGCCGGGAAGTGAAAGCATTCTGAGAGTTTTACACCCGCCAGTGCGTTCACTCAATGGTGGGTGGGAAGGGGGTGGGTATGAGGTGGATGCATGAGCATTTTATGGGCGTGCACACAAAAACGGTGGCCGCGCCCATGGAAAGGCTGGGCATACCCCTGCGAACGCAGGCGTGCCCATCATCCTCAGGGTGGGCAGGTAATGTCACATGATGCCAGTGCCCGTCCCCAAGTATTGACTAGCTTTTCAGAGCGAAGGCTGGAGAAATCATTTGATCAATCACTCAATGATCAATCAATGATTTGATTTGATGACATGCTAGTTCGGGGATACACTCAGCAGAGGGGGAGGGGGAAGACCACACGGAATGGAGAAGAGTGAAAGGTTATTTATCACACATACATTCAGATTTTTGTGCATTTCAATAATTGCATTATATAAAGTTTCACATTCTTCTTGTGGTGAGTCATTTGCCGATATATATTGTCCTCTTTCGCGTAGGCATAATTGAGAGGGATTGGTCAATTGGACTGGTTCCAGCATGCATTGTGACTCACGCTGTTATATGGCATAATGAGCTTGAATTTCACATGTGCTATAATTGGTTCATGTTTCATGAAACATTCAGGTTATACAGGGCTGATGCTGGAGTACGAAAATACAGGTTCAGTGTTAGTGTGAAACTATTATATATATAAATGGGACTATTTCTGTGAGTCACCTGCTTACCCACAGCACAAAGGGAATGATTCAAACCTGGGGCCAGATGCACTAAGCTTAAAAAGTGACAAAATGGAGAGTGATTAACAGCCGGCCAATCAGCTCCTGCCTGACATTTTTCAAACACAGCCTGTGACATGGCAGGTAGGAGGTGAATGGCTAACTGTTTATCACTCTCCATTTTATCACTTTTGGAGCTTAGTGCATCTGGCCTCTGTTCACTAGGCTGCCCCCCCCCCCCCCCCCCCCCCCGCCCGCCATGCGAATCGTCTTGCGACCATGCAAGGGGATGTTTTCAATAACAATAAAGATTTTGCTGGCGTTCGTAATGAAGAGTCGGCCTGGACTGGCATTTAGACGCTGATCTCCGAATTCAGGGTGGGCGGCTGACGTCATGTAACATCATCCACCTGCCCCCAGTAGGCATCGACACACCTGCGTTAGCAGGGGAATTCCCAGTGTTATTATGGGGACGACCCATATAAACACTGGGCATTCCTTTGCTCCCGCCCCCTGCCCGCTCCTCCTGGAGCAAACGGCGTGGCAAGGGTGAAACTCGGCGTGGCCATTCGCTCCTGAGATTTGCGCAGGTGCAAACTACGAACATCGGGGACGGAGACGAATTTGGACCCTAACGAATGGGTCTGAACTGGCCCCAAAGGGCAGTGGATTGTGCTGAATTTGGTTCACCTGTGAATTATTTGGAACTTCTCATTCCACAACATGCACAGGGGTGACATGTTGTGGAATGAGACATTTCAAATAATTCACAGGTGAACCAAATTCAGCACAATCCACTGTGCTGAGACATAGACAGTCCCACACCTGCCATGGCTACTGAATGTGATACGTGCACTCACGTGATTATATAACAACCCTTCGCTGCAGGTGAGGGCGTTACCTGGTTGTGGGATGTAGGAATGAGGATACTGCCTGATGGTAGAAGTGAGCAGGAAAAGTAGCAGTCAGAATACAGACGCCGGCATCCTGACTAGCACAAGTAGACATGCAACAGAATGCTGGCATCGATGAGGATGCCGACACCAGAATCCCGACCGTAAATATGCGGGGCGGGTTAGCTGTAGGCTGAGGGGTGGGGTGGGGGGGGTAGGTTTTGGCCGCAGGAAGAGATGGTTAGGCACTTAGAAGGGGTAGGGTTAGGCTGGGTGGTGGTGGTTAGGGTTAGGCTGTGGGAAGGGAGGGTTAGGAACTTTGAGGAAGAGGGTAAGAGAAGGTGATAGTGTATGGGGGCTAGGCCAGGGTTGCCTACCCTCCAGGAATGGCCCAGATTGCCCTTCACTGGAGATAAGCGGCATATCCATACCCTGGAAAAACAGCCCCATACTATTACCCCTCCTCCACCAAACGTCACAGTTGGAATAATGCAGTCAGTCAGGAAACGTCTTGCATCCGCCAAACCCAGGCTCCCCCACTCTGACTGCCAAACAGGGAAGCATGATTGGTCACTCCACAAAACACGTTTCCACCGCTCCACAGTCCAGTGTCTGTGCTTTGCACCACTCTATCCGACACTTAGCATTGAACGTGGAGATGTGAGGCTTGCATGCAGCTACTCGCCCATAGAAACCCATTCCATTACGCTCCCGCCGCACAGTTTTTACGCTTACATTAATGGCTGTGGAATCATAGCTATGGAATCAGCAGAGCATTGGTGACTTTTACAAACCATGCGTCTTAGCAGTCATTGACCCTGCTCTGATGTTTGTGGTCTTCCACTCCGTGGCTGGCTTGCTGTTGTTCCTAAACAATTCCACTGTCTAATAATATCACTTTTACAGATGACCGTGGAATATCCATCAGGAATAAAAAGTAAAAAACGGTCTTATTGCAAAGGTGGCATCGTATCATATTACCATGCAATGGTGGCATCCTAGCACAGTACCATGCGATGGTGGCATCCTAGCACAGTACCATGCAATGGTGGCATCCTAGCACAGTACCATGCAATGGTGGCATCCTACCACAGTACCATGCAATGGTGGCATCCTACCACAGTACCATGCAATGGTGGCATCCTAGCACAGTACCATGCAATGGAGGTATCCTAGCACAGTACCATGCGATGGTGGCATCATAGCACAGTACCATGCAAGGGTGGTATCCTAGCACAGTACCATGCAATGGTGGTATCCTAACACAGTACCATGCAATTGTGGTATCCTAGCACAGTACCATGCAATGGTGGCATCCTAGCATAGTACCATGCATGGTACTGTGCAATGGTGGTATCCTAGCACAGTACCATGCAATGGTGGCATCCTACCACAGTACCATGCAATGGTGGTATCCTAGCACAGTACCATGCAAAGGTGGCATCCTACCACAGTACCATGCAATGGTGGTATCCTAGCACAGTAACATGCAATGGTGGCATCCTACCACAGTACCATGCAATGGTGGCATCCTAGCACAGTACCATGCAATGGTGGCATCCTAGCACAGTACCATGCAATGGTGGCATCCTGGCACAGTAACATGCAATGGTGGCATCCTACCACAGTACCATGCAATTGTGGTATCCTAGCACAGTACCATGCAATGGTGGCATCCTAACACAGTACCATGCATGGTACTGTGCAATGGTGGTATCCTAGCACAGGACCATGTAATGGTGGCATCCTACCACAGTACCATGCAATTGTGGCATCCTAGAACAGTACCATGCAATGGTGGCATCCTAGCACAGTACCATGCAATGGTGGCATCCTACCACAGTACCATGCAATGGTGGCATCCTACCACAGTACCATGCAATGGTGGTATCCTAGCACAGTACCATGCAATTGTGGTATCCTAGCACAGTACCATGCAATTGTGGTATCCTAACACAGTACCATGCAATGGTGGCATCCTAGCACAGTACCATGGATGGTACTGTGCAATGGTGGTATCCTAGCACAGTACCATGCAATAGTGGCATCCTACCACAGTACCATGCAATGGTGGTATCCTAGCACAGTACCATGCAATGGTGGCATCCTACCACAGTACCATGCAATGGTGGCATCCTACCACAGTACCATGCAATGGTGGCATCCTACCACAGTACCATGCAATGGTGGCATCCTACCACAGTACCATGCAATGGTGGTATCCTAGCACAGTACCATGCAATGGTGGCATCCTACCACAGTACCATGCAATGGTGGCATCCTAGCACAGTACCATGGATGGTACTGTGCAATGGTGGTATCCTAGCACAGTACCATGCAATGGTGGCATCCTACCACAGTACCATGCAATGGTGGCATCATACCACAGTACCATGCAATGGTGGCATCCTACCACAGTACCATGCAATGGTGGCATCCTACCACAGTACCATGCAATGGTGGCATCCTAGCACAGTACCATGCAATGGTGGCATCCTAGCACAGTACCATGCAATGGTGGCATCCTAGCACAGTACCATGCAATGGTGGCATTCTAGCACAGTACCATGCAATGGTGGAATCCTAGCACAGTACCATGCAATGGTGGCATCCTAGCACAGTACCATGCAATGGTGGCATCCTACCACAGTACCATGCAATGGTGGCAACCTAGCACAGTACCATGCGATGGTGGCATCTTAGCACAGTACCATGCGATGGTGGCATCCTAGCACAGTACCATGCAAGGGTGGAATCCTAGCACAGTACCATGCAAGGGTGGAATCCTAGCACAGTACCATGCAAGGTTGGAATCCTAGCACAGTACCATGCAATGGTGGCATCCTAGCACAGTACCATGCAATGGTGGCATCCTAGCACAGTACCATGCAATGGTGGCATCCTAGCACAGTACCATGCAATGGTGGCATCCTACCACAGTACCATGCAATGGTGGCATCCTAGCACAGTACCATGCAATTGTGGTATCCTAGCACAGTACCATGCAATTGTGGTATCCTAGCACAGTACCATGCAATGGTGGCATCCTAGCACAGTACCATGGATGGTTCTGTGCAATGGTGGTATCCTAGCACAGTACCATGCAATGGTGGCATCCTAGCACAGTACCATGCAATGGTGGCATCCTACCACAGTACCATGCAATGGTGGCATCCTACCACAGTACCATGCAATGGTGGCATCCTACCACAGTACCATGCAATGGTGGCATCCTAGCACAGTACCATGCAATGGTGGCATCCTAGCACAGTACCATGCAATGGTGGCATTCTAGCACAGTACCATGCAAGGGTGGAATCCTAGCACAGTACCATGCAATGGTGGCATCCTACCACAGTACTATGCAATGGTGGCATCCTAGCACAGTACCATGCAATGGTGGCATCCTAGCACAGTACCATGCAATGGTGGCATCCTAGCACAGTACCATGCAATGGTGGCATCCTAGCACAGTACCATGCAATGGTGGCATCCTACCACAGTACCATGCAATGGTGGCATCCTAGCACAGTACCATGCAATTGTGGTATCCTAGCACAGTACCATGCAATGGTGGCATCCTAGCACAGTACCATGGATGGTACTGTGCAATGGTGGTATCCTAGCACAGTACCATGCAATGGTGGCATCCTACCACAGTACCATGCAATGGTGGCATCCTACCACAGTACTATGCAGTGGTGGCATCCTAGCACAGTACCATGCAATGGTGGCATCCTACCACAGTACTATGCAATGGTGGCATCCTAGCACAGTACCATGCAATGGTGGCATCCTAGCACAGTACCATGCAATGGTGGCATCCTAGCACAATACCATGCAATGGTGGCATCCTAGCACAGTACCATGCGATGGTGGCATCCTAGCACAGTACCATGCAATGGTGGCATCCTAGCACAGTACCATGCAATGGTGGCATCCTAGCACAGTACCATGCAATGGTGGCATCCTAGCACAGTACCATGCATGGTACTGTGCAATGGTGGTATCCTAGCACAGTACCATGCAATGGTGGCATCCTACCACAGTACCATGCAATGGTGGCATCCTACCACAGTACTATGCAATGGTGGCATCCTAGCACAGTACCATGCAATGGTGGCATCCTACCACAGTACCATGCAATGGTGGCATCCTACCACAGTACCATGCAATGGTGGCATCCTACCACAGTACTATGCAATGGTGGCATCCTAGCACAGTACCATGCAATGGTGGCATCCTAGCACAGTACCATGCAATGGTGGCATCCTAGCACAGTACCATGCAATGGTGGCATCCTAGCACAGTACCATGCGATGGTGGCATCCTAGCACAGTACCATGCAATGGTGGCATCCTAGCACAGTACCATGCAATGGTGGCATCCTAGCACAGTACCATGCATGGTACTGTGCAATGGTGGTATCCTAGCACAGTACCATGCAATGGTGGCATCCTACCACAGTACCATGCAATGGTGGCATCCTACCACAGTATTATGCAATGGTGGCATCCTAGCACAGTACCATGCAATGGTGGCATCCTACCACAGTACCATGCAATGGTGGCATCCTAGCACAGTACCATGCATGGTACTGTGCAATGGTGGTATCCTAGCACAGTACCATGCAATGGTGGCATCCTACCACAGTACTATGCAATGGTGGCATCCTAGCACAGTACCACTTAATGGTGGCATCCTACCACAGTACCATGCAATGGTGGCATCCTACCACAGTACCATGCAATGGTGGTATCCTAGCACAGTACCATGCAATGGTGGCATCCTAGCACAGTACCATGCAATTGTGGTATCCTAGCACAGTACCATGCAATTGTGGTATCCTAGCACAGTACCATGCAATGGTGGCATCCTAGCACAGTACCATGGATGGTACTGTGCAATGGTGGTATCCTAGCACAGTACCATGCAATGGTGGCATCCTACCACAGTACCATGCAATGGTGGCATCCTACCACAGTACTATGCAGTGGTGGCATCCTAGCACAGTACCATGCAATGGTGGCATCCTACCACAGTACTATGCAATGGTGGCATCCTAGCACAGTACCATGCAATGGTGGCATCCTAGCACAGTACCATGCAATGGTGGCATCCTAGCACAGTACCATGCAATGGTGGCATCCTAGCACAGTACCATGCGATGGTGGCATCCTAGCACAGTACCATGCAATGGTGGCATCCTAGCACAGTACCATGCAATGGTGGCATCCTAGCACAGTACCATGCAATGGTGGCATCCTAGCACAGTACCATGCATGGTACTGTGCAATGGTGGTATCCTAGCACAGTACCATGCAATGGTGGCATCCTACCACAGTACCATGCAATGGTGGCATCCTACCACAGTACTATGCAATGGTGGCATCCTAGCACAGTACCATGCAATGGTGGCATCCTACCACAGTACCATGCAATGGTGGCATCCTACCACAGTACCATGCAATGGTGGCATCCTACCACAGTACTATGCAATGGTGGCATCCTAGCACAGTACCATGCAATGGTGGCATCCTAGCACAGTACCATGCAATGGTGGCATCCTAGCACAGTACCATGCAATGGTGGCATCCTAGCACAGTACCATGCGATGGTGGCATCCTAGCACAGTACCATGCAATGGTGGCATCCTAGCACAGTACCATGCAATGGTGGCATCCTAGCACAGTACCATGCATGGTACTGTGCAATGGTGATATCCTAGCACAGTACCATGCAATGGTGGCATCCTACCACAGTACCATGCAATGGTGGCATCCTACCACAGTATTATGCAATGGTGGCATCCTAGCACAGTACCATGCAATGGTGGCATCCTACCACAGTACCATGCAATGGTGGCATCCTAGCACAGTACCATGCATGGTACTGTGCAATGGTGGTATCCTAGCACAGTACCATGCAATGGTGGCATCCTACCACAGTACCATGCAATGGTGGCATCCTACCACAGTACTATGCAATGGTGGCATCCTAGCACAGTACCACTTAATGGTGGCATCCTACCACAGTACCATGCAATGGTGGCATCCTACCACAGTACCATGCAATGGTGGTATCCTAGCACAGTACCATGCAATGGTGGCATCCTACCACAGTACCATGCAATGGTGGTATCCTACCACAGTACCATGCAATGGTGGCATCCTAGCACAGTACCATGCGGTGGTGGCATCCTAGCACAGTACCATGCGGTGGTGGCATCCTAGCACAGTACCATGCTTAAAGTCACTGAGCTCTTCAGAATGATCCACTTTGTATCACAAATGTTTGCAAATGGAGACTGCATGGCTCGGTGCTTGATTTTATACACCTGTGGCAATGGGTCTGATTGAAAAACCTGAATTCTATCATTATCAGGTGAGGAAGAATACTTTTGTCCATATAGGCCCTTATTCTGGTTGGCTCGCAAGCTGCATGATTTCGCTGCTTAGTGAGCCATGTAGAGCTTGAACCACTTTCCGTTCGCACGAACGCTCACCCCCCGTTATTCGCATATTCTCCCCGCAGTGCTGTGAATGGATGATTTGCATATACATCCATTCGCAGCCTTGCACGGGTGCCCAAAGTTTCCAAAGCGCTCGCTAATCTAAGTCACTCTCTGATTAGCGGCACCCTGCTCCGTGAACAGGGCGAGCAGCTGACCACGGAAGCCTGGTAGCTGCCCCCAACCAGCGTTTTCCTGGGTGCATCCAGTGTGTTCGCAACAGTATCAGAAGACGCTGATCCTAGAGGGTGCAACACAGGCAGCCATGTCACCACACACCCCTGAAGAACACCCCATATCTATGTGGCCACACCACACATAGGAATCCGCTTGTTCAAATAGCCATCATCATACGAACTCACAAAACTACACCTTCTAGCCCGATGTGCACCTTACTCTGACTATTGTTCTATATTGGGATAGTTGGGATCTATGGTTTAATCCATGGTAGTTTGAGATCCCCATCAGTTGTCAGTGAGACCTCAGGCTGTTTTTAATCAGGGGCTAGCATCAATTTGGATATTAGAGGCGTTATTTTTGTTATCACATGTACACCCTCGATTTTCCTGCACCTCTTTTAATCCGTACACGTCAGGTGCCAGAGGAAATTAGGAGGGTTTAGAAGGGCAGTGGGAGGGGAGGAGTCACGATGCGGGTGGGAGAAGTGGCACTACCGGTGGAGAGAGGGAGTCACAGGGGTGAGTTGGGTGCGGGGGAACCCAGTGCAGGGGGCAGTAGTGCTGCGGAGATACCACTGATAATCCATTAAAATAGGGTAATCCAGCACAGAGCTGGAACCGAAGTGCCGGATTATCGGTGGTGCGCCACTACTGTATAGAGCCACCATATTATTTAGCACTTTACAGAGAATATTGAGTTGTTTACAAGTGCCCTTGTCCCATTGGAATCAAAATAAACGTGTGTGATACTTCCCGAACAAACCAGATTTCAAGTATCCTCGGGATGAATCTGGGTGGAGACCAAGGAAGATATCGGATGTATCTGCGGGGTCCTTAATTTTTACATACAAGCCAATCCCATAGGGTGGCTATTATATTGTGTCTGGAATGCGGAACGGGTGTGGTATGACTCACCGGCAGTCGGGATCCCAACAGTCATTATCCCGACGTCGGGATCCCGACTGCCTGGCCTCAGACAGCGTGGCCAGCGCAACAAAGCCCCTTGCGGGCTCGCTGCGCTCGTCGTGGACCCCCACGAGGGAAAATAGCCGCCGGCCGTCGGGAACCCGGCCGTCGGTGTTTTAACAGTCGGGATCCCGACGTCGGGTTAATGACTGTCGAGATCCCGACTGTCGGGACCCCGTCCGGCACCCTGCGGAACTTAACTTAGCTCCTGTAGCATCTTCAGACGGTGTTATTCCATAGTAGCCCAGGGGTTGCTGTAATGTAATCTTACCTCCCATGTCAGCCACCCAGCAACTGTGCATGCACATTAGCATACCCTCCAACATTTGAAGAGCATAAATCGGTACACCCCCCCCCCCCAGAAAGGGGCGTGGCCACATGCAAATGGGGGTGTGATCGCTGATAAAAGGGGATGTGGTCATCCTCTTTCCGAATGTGAGCACTGGCAGATATAAACAAGGGTGGAAGGGAGCCAGATGTCATCAGCCCAATGCTAACAGGTCCTTTATTGGCTAGTGTATACCCGGCTGAGCGTTACCAATACATCTTAGTACTGGAGGGGTGTAGATGGGAGTCCAACCAGTCCACACTGTTTTTGCTACACTTACATATATGCTGTGTTTTACACACGTGTCATGTTACATGTTATACACAACACAGGTGCTGTGTTAGTTACATACATGTTCAGATGCAGCAGTACATGTGCTGAGTTTAGTCTCACACACATACTTTGCATGGGCACACTACTATTACCATAGTCAGAGAACAGAAAGTAAATGTCCCATCGCCATTTCCACCATGGGGCATGCTGGGTAGCAGTGTTTCTGGACAGTGCCAGCCCAGGCTGCTCCTTCACCCTGCCCCGCTGCCCCGACCCTCACCCGCTCCTAGCGGCTGCAGCTACTCACACTCTGTTGACTTGTCACGGAGGAGCCGGCCGGAGAAAGCCGATGACGCCGGGGTGGGTGGGTGGGGCTCAGGGGTGATGCGCTGGTGACCAGGGGTGCCGAGAGAGGGGGGGAGCAGGTACAATTTACCCGGGCCCGGGCCTGTCAGGGGGGCCCTGGTCTGGACACACAGGTTTTTTTTTTATTTGGTGGCAAGTACCCCTAACATGACCCATTCCATTAGGTACAAAATGCTCTGTTCCTGGACTTCCCTGCCAGTGGTAATTACAGAGGTTGGACTCCAGCACAGTCCAAAATTCAAAGAGGGGGGTCACATCAACTGCCAGTGAGTCCAGGACAGTGATACTTGGGGTGGCAGTATATGTGACCCCCCCTTTTGAATATTGGACTGTGCTGCAGGCTCACATCTGTAATTGCCACTGGCAGGGATGTCCAGGAACAGAGCATTTTGTACCTAATGAAATGGGCCATGTTGGAGGGTATGTGTAAATCCTTTGCAAAGAGCATGTAACTCCTGGCAGAGCATGTTAACCCCTGGCAGAGCATGTAAATCAGGGCAGACAGGTTAATCCCTTGCACAGAATGTTAACCCCTGGCAGAGCATGTTAACCCCTGGTAGAGCATGTTAACTTCTTAATATGCAATGAGCATTACGGTGTGTGGCATAACGTGTAATGAGCATTATGGCATGTGGTTTAATATGTAATGGATGTGTGACGTGTAATAGACATTACAGTGTAAATTTTTGTACGTGTATCCACCTTGGAAACAGTGGCGTAACACAAGGTCCGCAGAGTGTGTGGGGATCTCCACCCGTGGGGGCCCCAGGAAGTTGTTGTACCGGGGCCCAAAATTTCTCTTGGCGGCCCTGCTGGTGACGCCCGGCTACTCGGATAGTCGGGACGGTAGTGAAACGGTGCAGATATAAGTATGAGGATATCCCTCCCCCGGCACATGGCGAGTTGGGATAGCCTGAAAACTAAAGAAAACCGGTACATTCGGTACACATTGATTTAGCCGGTACAGACTGTTAAAAAACGGTACTGTACCGGCTAAATCGGAACAGTTGGAGGGTATGCATTAGGCTGTGCAGATCAGAACAGTTTGTATGTGATAAATAGGACCCCGCATGTTAAGTGGCAGGTGATTATGGAGACCTGAAAACCACAATGTTTTCAGCCGTTCCCATCATGAATCCAAGCAGGTACACATAACGGGTGCTTAATGAAATCCCAACAGTCAGGAATCCGACAGTCATTACACCAACGTTGGAATCCCAACTTTTAAAACCCCGACAGTCGGGATCCCAACTGACGGGGGTTATTCTCCCTCGTGGGGTTCCACGACTCCTATACAGGGAGAATAGAATAGGTGGCCAGCGCAACACGGTTAAGAGTAAGCAGTGGTAAACACAACGTGGCGAGTGCAGCAAGCGTCATTGTGACCCCCCCCCCCCCCCCCCCGCGCTCTGCAATGCCTGAAATACTGGCATTGCAATGTGGGGGGCATAGCCACCATGATGAGATCGCAGTGGCCATTCTCCCAAATAGCGCACACCGTTTCAGCCCCGCCTCCTGCCACGCGGGAAGTTGAAAAGTAGGCAACCCTGCATTAGAAAGAACATAGATACAAATCTAAAGGTACTTACACACTGGGGCGATATTGGCTGAAATCGCTGGAAATATGGTCACTGAGCGACCATATTACCAGTGATTTGGAGTGCTGCTGGCGATAAATCGCCAGCTGCACGCTACCGTTTGTACTACCTAGTGATCGCCGGTCGCAGGAGCATGCTTCCCCCGGCGCTGAGCAGGAGGTCAGCGCCGGACGGGCACCCGTCCCCCGGTGGAGACCAGCGAAGGATAGAAGGATTCCCTTCTGTTGCTGCTCCCCCCTCTTCCCCGTCACAACCCAGAAGCTGCAGCGCCGCTTACCTGGCTTTGCGGCTGCCTCTGACTAGCAGGGGGCGGGGTGAGAACAGGGAGGTGACGTCTCCCCCCCCTTCCCGGTGACAGCAGCAGCGTCTGCTGCTCCCTCCCTCCTTCCTCTGGGTCTCCCCCTCCCCTGCCCCGTGACAGCAGCAGTGTCACTGTGTCCTTTTCATCGCTGATGAAAAGGAGACACTGAGCAATATGACTGCTGGCGATATATTGCTAGCAATATATCGCCTGCAATCATATCGCCCCGTGTGTACACACCTTAAAGTACTTTTCACTCCCATATCTGTGCGACGTTAGCTGTGAACCCTTATTTGTACAATCGGCACATTCTTCATTCATTTCAGTTGTGCCGACATTTTATGTACGGTCTGCAGTAAACATCACAGATACAGTGTGTGAGATTGAATATAAAAAATAAAATACTAAGTATAAAAGCCGAACAGTTAGGAAATAACAAGCTTATTGTACACTGTATTTTAATGTGCTGGCTCCAAGTGATAAAAGTGAACTTATGTAAAGCAATCACATTCCTGCATAACTCTAGAGGCTGGCATTGCTGTGACTTTGATTTCCCTGCCAAGAATAAAGGCTGCCATGTGATTGTTCTTGTGCTGCTTACTTACACCGGACAGCTGGCTGCATTTAAATGTGCTTTAGTCCTGAGTTAAAACTCTGCATAGGGTGAACAAGGAAGGCAGAATATGATTACATTATAAAGTTATGCACCAAATGTTACAACATAATTCTATGGTAATTAGATGGACAACTTCGTTACCGGCTGGTACACCCCCCCACCACCATAATGAGAGATGCGATCATGCTGAGACTTGTAGTTCCCCACAGAGGGTGGGGCGGGAAGGGGGCTAGACTGACTTTTATTAGCGAACGGGGTGAAAAATCATTCGATGGTGAGGAACCATCGGATGATTTTTCCCCCCCGTGCGGCCACATTGGAGGGAATGTTTTAGCATATAGTACACATTTACATTGGCGGATTCAGGGGAGAGGGGCACCCGGGCCCCCTGGGAACCGGAGATATCGCCTGGCAAAGCTGTAACGTTTTTCCCCATAGGATAATATGGGACCTGTTAATTCCGACCCCCACCCAGTTCCGACGGCTGCCAGTTCCTCCCCAGGCATCACAGAAAATTGTGGTTGATCTCATTAAATTCCAAATCGCTGGGCCTTCAATATGATACCAGGTGGTCCATATTGGTCAATCAGTTCCAGAGATATTGTGGATAAACCGATTTTTTTATTTTTTAAATGTAATTTCATGGCTGTTCATGTTCTTTGAGGGCAGATTACTCTGGAACCAAACGTTCCAGTTTTACTGGACCAAAATCATTCAAAGCCCACTCAAAAGTTCTTCAATATGATACTCATGTAAATGGGTCAGTTGGTTCCGAAGATATAACCGGTTAAATGAGATAACTGGTTAGGGGGAGGGGTCGTTTTCTTCCCCCCTCACACCAGAAAATGCAGGGACTAGGCTGGTGTAAAAGGGCCAACCTGGGAATGCATTTTCTGGTGTGAAAGGGTTATTATTTCAAATAGCCGGGACCTGAATACAGCCAGGCTCTGCCACTGTCAGTGGCTATCACTTCTGCCTGGCGGCAGCTGTCCCCCATTAACAGCGAGCATGTATTCCCCTTGGCAATGAGCATGTAATCCCACAAGGCAATGAGCATGGAACCTCTGGCAATGAGCATGGGACCCTTGGCAATAAGCATGTAGATAAGCAGCAGTTATGTAGCATAATTTTTAATAGGCATTATGGTGTTTGGCATAATACATAATGGACATGATGGCGTGTAACTTAACGTGTAATGGACATTATGGTGTAAATGTTTAATGCTCGCTTTTGACAGACAATGTCCCTGTTTATGAAGCGTATTGTGAATTGTGGCTTAATCTGTGTGGCATTATGTGAATTCTGGCTAAATCCTTGTGGCATTATGTGAATTCTGGCTCAATCCGTGTGGCATTATGTGAATTTTGGCTCAATCCGTGTGGCATTATGTGAATTTTGGCTCAATCCGTGTGGCATTATGTGAATTTTGGCTCAATCCGTGTGGCATTATGTGAATTTTGGCTCAATCCATGTGGCACTATGTGAATTTTGACACAATCCATGTGGCATTATGTGAATTTTGGCTCAATCTGTGTGGCATTATGTGAATTTTGGCTCAATCCGTGTGGCATTATGTGAATTTTGACACAATCCATGTGGCATTATTTAAATTTTGGCTCAATCCATGTGGCATTATGTGAATTTTGGCTCATTCCATCTACCTAATAGATTGTAAGCTTGCAGCAGGGCCCTCTAACCTCCAAGTCTGTCTGTTACCCAGTTTGTTTTATCACTGTCTACTATTGTAAAGCGCAACGGAATCTGCTGCGCTATATAAGAAACTGCAAATACTGTAAATAAATAAATAAATTTGGCATCATGTGTAAGGGGCAAGTATAATGGGGTCTATTATTTTGTTGCATAATGTGTAGAAGTTGTATATGGTGTGGTATACTACACTCAAGGACACGTCCCCTGTTGAGTGGTCACACCCCCTTTTCCGGGGCGTGCCTTCGGTGCGCGCACAACTGCATTCTTCAGTTTTGTCGCCATGGTGGGCCTGCATACTTTAAATGCCAGGGCCTATTTTTAATCCCATTCCCACCCTCTCTCTGCCGCTCTCTTAGCATGTACACTGGCACCACTAACACTGCCCCTCCCCCACCCAAACTGTCTTTTATCATGGTGCCCCCCCCCCCTGTCATTTTATCCTGGATCCGCCCCTGCACATTTAGTACACAACCCCTTGCATGTTAGAGAGGGGATTCGATTGAAGGGGGGGCGTTGGGTGTTTACTTGTTCAATGGCGGGGAACATATGCAGCCTAGCAAACAGGTCTGAATCAGGCACATAGACCAAAAGTGAGGTTCTTTGCAGAATTTTTGGCCACAAATATGGGCCCACCAACCAATGACCTTATCTGGTGGCTCTCTAACACTAAGGGGGGTATTCAATCACTTTTTCCAACTGTTGGAACATTTCCTACAATCGGAATATCGTCCAATTCGACCAGAGCTATTCAATCTCTGACTGTCGCAAAAAATGTTCCGACAGTTGAAAAACACAGGGTTTGGCAAAAAAATTCGCCAAGCCACCTCTATTTTGTTGAAATCGGATGCAGATTTGACTATCTAGCAGCCGTTTTTGCCAATGCAAATTAGACTAAAAAAGACTAAAAAGTTGAATCCGCCTGTTGGAAATATCGTAATCCACCACTAAGGGGTACATTTTACTAAAGTGAGTTTTTAGAAGTGAGAGATGTTCCCCAAAGCAACCATTCAGATCCTAGCTATTATCCACTAGAACAGTGGTTCTCAACCTCGGTCCTCAGGACCCCCCAACATTCCCCTTTTTCTAGGTCACCCGGCAGGTGCACAGGTGCACTCATTATTCACTGACACAGGTGGAGCTAATTATGTCACCTGTGAGCAGGGCCGGACTGGGACCAGAAATCGGCCCTGGCATTTTGAGCAGGAGCAGGACCTTTGCGCGATGAAGCTGCACGGCGAAAAGGGGGCGGGATCATTTGCATATAACACACAGCTCACCAGAAATACATACATAGTATATTACACATACATACACACACACACACTGCACACCACACACACACATAGATATCCTACCACATACATATACACACACACACACACACACAGACCTCTTTCATTTAATAAAATGAATGCAGGTAAATAAATAAATACAGTCCCCACATCCCCTCCCTGCCAGGACCCCAGAGACACACAGACCTATGTATGATCCGGACCTTTGGGACTGTCTGGGCCATGCTTCATTTGCTGAGCTTGTAGCGCCAGCTTTGCCTGCGAGGACTGTCTCTGTCTGCGGTCCCCTCGCTTCCCCGGCGCCCGGGTCATGTGACCCCGCCTGTATCCGTCCCTGGTTGAAACCAGCGGAGGGGGGGAGGACTGAGATTGCTGAGTTCATGCAGCGCTGCCAGTGCAACTAGTTAGAACACAGGGGTGGGGGAGACTTACACTCAATGGCGGCACCGGCGGGTCAGGTGCGACTGCGTAATGATGTCATGACGCTGCGGGCTTAGCACTACTGGAACTTTCTGCACAAAATCGGCCCACAAGGCCATCGGCCCTTCTGGCATTTGCCAGAAGTGCCAGATGGCCAGTCCGGCCCTGCCTGTGAGTCTGTGAGGAGACCTGGAAAACGTGCACTGTTGGGGGGTCCTGAGGACCAAGGTTGAGAACCACTGCTCTAGAAGGTGCTAGATAATTGATAAATGATGAAACTCGCACTTTTTCAAGTTCAAGTCAGCACAGAACACATGCTCCAAGACACCACAAGTCTACCATGATGTTCTGGCAATCTTCCCTACCTGCCTGTTGCTTTACTCTGGGTAATGCTGCCCATACATATGTGAGATATTGCATGCAATCATTCGATTTCGCCCACATCTGGCCGATAAATCGAATGATTGCATGCATTTTTAAGGGGACATTCGACGCGATGCGCAGGCAAACCATCTAATGTTACATCGATAAATATCATGTGCTGCACATAATATTTATTGAATTGCATGAGCAATCGCATATGGTTTTTAACCATAAGCGATTGCTGAAATGCAATCAACGGCGGGTTCGGGTACTCAGACGCTTCTGCAGATGACTTTAAAAGACTGGACTGCCCTCGGATTGGCTGAGGTCGCTGAGAGAGAGCTCTCTTAGCCAATCAGCGGCTGCCTGAATGTGAGGCTGCTGATTGGCTGAGAGAGCTCTCTCTCAGCGGCCACAGCCAATCAAAGGGCTGTCCAGTGTTTCACAGTCATCTGCTGCCGCTGCTGAGTCCCGCTGCCTGACAGCTCCACAGATCCGGTCCCCGCTACACAGCCACCACGCCACCCCTCTTCCAGCACCCGTTGTCCATCGCAGATGGCATGCGACATCGGGTGCAGCACTGGGCACCAGTTGATGCGATCAGATGTGATGCACTACAACAACATGCGATTTGAACTAGATGCGAGTAATCTAACGCTGCCTGCATGGATACCCGCCGCAGTCTGCACGACCCCATCGCTTTGCGAATAGATGTTTTGCATAAACATCTATTCACAGGGTAGCATGCGGGGCCAAAATCATATAGGGATGCCCAGCGTTTTCCTGGGTGCACCCACCACTTTTTGTGGGTACACCCATGCAAACGCCCACTGCCCGTCTCCCCCGTGCGAGCGTCACGAGAAGCCCTGCACATGCACATATGCGATTATGCGCAGTACAGAAACAACGGTACCAAATGAATTACCGCCTAGTCTGATTTCATTGCGAGAACCTTTTCTGTTCTGCAATAGGTGGAAACCAGGAAATATGTATTTTATTCCAGGTGATATTGCAAAGGAGTAAGCATGTATGCATAGGACCGGAGGGCAGTGTATTTTTCATTAAATAAATTATCATTCTATTATCATAGATAAGCCCAGGTTTCCTTCTGTAGTGTAACTAGTACAAAGGATGCGGCTCCTATGCCCCATACATCACATCAGCACATAACTGCAGCATTGCACCAAGGCTGCACGCCCGAGGGCTGATCGGATAGTGGGGAGCGGGTGCCTGACTCTGAGGTAACCTAAGCAGTAAGGGGCAGCTGAGGACACGGGAGAACCTGACACAGTCCCCCCGCTCCCGCAGCAGCAGAGCAGAGAGAGTCTGAAAAAAAACTACACACACTCTCATAGTCCCATTTTGGCCCCGCCCCCTGCGCATAGCCCCTCCCCATTCCCCATGCCCGTTACGTCACCGCCGAGCCGTCTGATTGGCCTCTCGCGGTAGAAATAAGTGACTCACGCGGCCACCGCCTAGTTCCCTGTTCCCCTGGATACGGCCGTGTGCAGCGCGCCTGCGCAGTGGCTGAGGCGAGAGGGAGGAGGAGCACAGTTCCGGATACAGGCGGTTCTAGTCTACGCTCTGCCCTCCTGCTCCCCCCCTCTTCCCGGTTGTTGCAGAGACAGCTGCACGCCGCTCCGCCGGAGTCTGCCCCGACTGCTGGTTGTGCCTGAGGTAAGCTCGGCCGGGGAGAGTGATCTGTTACCGAGGCTGGGGTGGAAGGAGGCGCAGGGGCTACTGTACCGGGGGATCGGAAGAGGAAGCATATAGTGGGAACCAAGTGTCCTCTCTGGCCGCCATGCGATGTGTCTGTGTATAGACTCAGCAGAGACCCAATAACCACTTTCCCAGTATAGTGCTAGTAGGGACGTCCACCTCATAACTCCTTCCCCCTGTATAGAGCTAGCAGGGACCCCCCTTCATAACCCGTTCCCCTATATAGGGCTAGCAGCCAGGGACCCCCTCTCTATAGCCTTTTCCCCTGTATAGGGCTAGCAGGGATACTCCCCCCCCCCCCCCCCCCCGCCCCTTATTACTCCATTTGGTCAGCAGGGACCACCCCCCATAACCCTTCCCCTGTGTACAGCCTGCAGAGACCCCCACATAACCCCTTCCCTTCTGTATATCTCATATATATATATATATATATATATATATATATTTGTTGTGGCATGACTACATAACCTAGAAAGTAGCTAGGGTCAGTTTCTACCCATAATGAGTGGTCTGACCAGAGCTCACTGTTATGTAACGTAGTGCTACTGACAGCAGCACCTTCCATATTCTGTACCCATCCATGGTAATAAGGGGTTTCTGTCATTGTCCTGCTGCCCATAATACAGGATCTGACTACAGCAAGTAGCTAGCTACTTAAAGCGTGTACAGCAGTCTCACCTGATCGCTGTGCAACCATCCGACCACACTGCAATGTAATGCACATCTGCTTTGGGCCATCTAGTATGGTAGCAGTTAACACCTGACTTATTGTTTTGTTATAGAAGTGCAGGGATTCTAGTTATATCACTTTGGTAAATAGTTATTTTGACTTGTTTTGTTGTAGTTATCCATCGTGTACTGTATGATTAGCATGGCTTGCAACTGTGCTGGTTAACTTCTATTACTGCAGAGACCGAAGCAGTTCGAAGCCAGCCCTGGAAGTGTCAGGCTTGGGGCATTTGCACTCTGTCAGAGTGTTTTCTGCCTAATATAACCTCACATTGACTTGTTCTCTCGTTTTGTGCTTGGTGTGAAATGGGCTGAAGAAAAGAGAATAATGTGGTCTTTTGTTCAAACCTATGGAGGAGTTTGGGTCCGAGCCGATTCTTTCTAGAAGTCTGCCTGGCAGCTGGTGATTTGAGGACACATGCTGAGCTGCCGCAGCCATTTGACATTGCTGTATAGCGGAAATCTCACTTGTTCTATGCACACGCTGTATCTCTCGGCCTGTACTGTATGTCTATTAGAAATCTGTTTCTCCCCCATTGTGTAATTGACTTCCTGTCTTCAGATTCAGTTATTTCCTTCTGTCATACAATTATAATGGCTCATGTTTAATGTAATCTCTCAACTGATTAGTACCCTCCCCCGCGACTTAGAAGATACTTGGTTAATAACTTGTTTGACAACAAATCCAGTGTTTTCCATCTTGGTGGTGTGCTGCAGTCTTTAAATGAAATCTTGCTATTCAGCACAGGTTCTCAACTCTTTCCTCCCGGACCCTACACAGTACATGTTTTGCAGGTGACCTCACAGAATCACAAGTCCCCCACCTGTGGATCTCTTAAAATGTGTCAATGTGTAATGAGTGCACCTGCTGGGTGACCTGGAAAACGTGAACTGTGTGGGGTTCCCAGGACTGTTTGAGAACCCCTGATCTATAGTAAACTTATTCCCAAAGAATACAGTAAATGTTGTGAGTTTTGCCTTTTCCTTAATCCTATTAGTTTTGTGGTGAAGCATAGTAGTTCACCAATGCGTCAGATCTGACAGCATCGCACCTATACGTACAATAAGTATGTGCTCAGATGCGGAACCTGGGAGACTTTTCCAAATCCTGTACAACCGGCTAAAGGTGTACGTGTTAAATCAAGGCGATTGCATTGCAAGTTTAATTTTCCATTTAGTCCCTGACTTTATTCCAGCTACTTTGTAAATGCCCCCACAACAAGCTTTGGCAATGAGAACCAGCCTTATTTATAGATCCAGTAGCCATAACCTTCCCTGAGTAAAGAACCTTGCCCAGCTGCTGAATGAGGCGCATGGGCTGGGCAGTAATGTAGCGCACTATAAAACAAATATTTGATCTGCTAAAGATGTGTTCACGTCTATCCTCCATATGCTATAAGTCGCGTTACACATCGTGTAAGCTCCATGTATCTCTGTGGAGACGTGTCTCTGCATTATTTATTTAGTTTCTTAGACTTAGAGCACAGCAAATTCTGTTGCGCTTTGCAATAGGAAACGGTGATAAAGCAAAGTGTGTAGTAACAAACTGACATAGAGGTAGGAGGGCCCTGCTCGCAAGCTTACTCTGCATGTGACTTTCCATTATTTATTTAGTTTCTTATATAGCGCAGCAGATTCCATTGCGCTTTACAATTGGAAACAGTGATTAAACAAACTGGGTAGACTCAAACCGACATGGAGGTAGGAGGGCCCTGCTCGCAAGCTTACAATTACCAAACATCATATTTGCAAAACTGTGTAAATAGGACTGCCAAGTGGCTTCAGCTGATTAAAGTGCTATGCAGCATGACTATGTTCTGTGGCTGTAGATGCATACAATGATTCATGATTTCCTGAAAAGCGTTGACTAGGAAGCCTTTTTCGTGTACATGTATGTGAGCACATCTCTGGCTTATGCTGGCCGCACATCAGACCAACTTTCCTCCAACCATCCAACTAGTTGCTTGGATGAAATAAAAATATTGGTACTCTTTACCTAGAAGGGCGGCATTGAATGCACTAAAAAATCGGGTGCGATGCGACCGACGCGATGCCCGCGATTTCCCATAGGGAACAATGTTAAATGTCCCAATTGACCCGATTTTCCTGTTCAATGTCTCAGTTGACCCGATTTTTCCATAGGAAACAATGTTAAATTTAGGCACCCTGAAGTGTGAAATGGCCCCCACAATTTTTAACGCCACCCCACGATCAACGTGAACCCGAAGCGTGGCGAGCGCAGCGGCGGTACGCGTCCTACGACCTTTTCATACCCCCACTATCCATGTCGGCATGGAGTCGAGAATAGAAAGTAGAGCGAGCCACCGAGCCCGAAGCGTGGCGAGCCCCGCGAGGGGATGCAGATAACCTTCACAGCTGTCCGCGTCCCCTCGCGGGCTTCACAGCTGTCCGCGTCCCCTCGCGGGGCTCGCTGCACTCGCCACGCTTCAGGCTCGCTGCGCTCGCAACACTTTCTATTCTCAACTCCACGCCGACGTGGATAGTGGGGGTATGAAAAGGTCGTAGGACGCGTGCCTGTGCTCGCCACGCTTCGGGTTCACGTTGATCGTGGGGTGGCGTTAAAAATTGTGGGGGCCATTTCACACTTCAGGGTGCCTATTTGGCCTCTGTGGGCCATTTAACATTGTTTCCTATGGAAAAATCGGGTCAATTGAGACATTGAACAGGAAAATTGGGATATTTAACATTATTCCCTATGGGAAATCTCGGACGTCGGTCGCATCTCATGCAATTTTTTTTTTTTTTTTTTTTTTTTTTTAGTGCATGCGATGGCCGTGATTTTTTACTAACGATGTCCATGATCAAAATCGTGGGCACCCTTCTAGGTAAAGAGTACCAAAATATTCTATCCCTGCCACTTCTATGGGAGGTACTGGATCTGAGGATCACAACGTCATTACAGCTGCCTGGATCCCCTCCCACAGTTTGGGAAAGATTCTAAAGTATTCACTTTACCAAACACTATCTACCCCCCTCCCCTCATAGAGGTGAATTGTATTAAAAGTTGAGTATCTCAAGGTCCATTCATGTGTATATGTAGCACTGGGAACTGCAGTTATTATTGCTATCGTGGAGGCTAGCAGGTGCTAGTGATCGCCAGTACACCCCCACCCCCTGCTCTCTGCCTTATTTTCCATTGTGCACCTGCTGAGCTGTTGGCGTATTTTCTGTGTAAGTAATAAGGTCTGTAATGCTGCAGATATGGCTCGTGGACATCAGAAGCTTCAATCGCAACAGAAAAATGCCAAGAAACAAGCGGAACAGAAGAAGAAACAAGGTCACGACCAGAAAGCGGCAGCCAAAGCCGCTCTAGTATTCACCTGCTTGGTTTGTCGGGTAAGCCTTTATTGTCCCTGGTGAGCTTAGAACTGATGTAGTGAGCTGTTAGTCGTGTCTGGTATGCTGCTAGAATGCGCAGTAGGGTATGGAATATCATTAGGATATTGGCAAAGGTAAAACAAGTCGTCTTTCTGACTCCTGCATCTTGACCCCTCTTGGCTTTTTTTTTTTTTGTGACAGGTCGCTACACAGGACACATCCGAATTTTGCAGTACAAAATACTGAGGTTCTATTAATTGTAGACCTAAAACACTAAATATGCCCTATTCAACACCTCACATGCCCATGTGATGCTCGGCTCGCCACACAATGTGCCGCTCAGTCCTCCCCACGTGCAGTGTCGCTGACATTGTTCACAAAGTAACTGGACAGGACAGTGTGCTGCCCCCCAGTGGAGAGGGATATAATCTGTCAGAGTTCAAGCACAGAAGCATCGGTGGGGTCTCTGTTCTCAGATTGTCTCAGGTGTGGAAGCAACTCCTGACCAGAGACTTTGGGGCACTCTGGCAATTCTCTAGTGCTGTGATGCTTAGTCCAGTTACTAGTGTGGCCTGCTAAGGTGGGTCCAGATCAGTGCTGATAATATCAGCTGGGTGCTCCCTAAAAGGGTTCACTCTGCTTAGTGGAAACACTTTATGAAAGTAGACAAAATCATCTTTGGTTAAGCAACCTAAATAAAGCTGTCCATACACTGCTAGTATTGGCTGATCAGGAAGATATTGGCAATGTTGCTGCAGTAGAGTGCCAGTCATGTTAAGTCTCAGCATGCCAACCTGATCCAATGTTTGGCACTCAGATCTGCTAGCTAGTAGATGTACTGCACATCACACATGAACAGACGTCTGGCAGACTGCCTTACTGTATATAGAGCTTCACTTTGAGCATCAGGTAGCTAACAGGTTCTCCAAGTCGGTCCTCAGGACCCCACACAGTGCATGTTTTGCAGGTCACCTGTGGATCTTTTACAATCAGTCAGTAATGAGTGCACCTGTTGGATGACCTGGAAAACGTGAACTGTGCGGGGTTCTGAGGACTGAGTTTGAGAACCACTGAGGTAGCTGCATTATTGAGCCTGCTGTTGCTGCTTCAGATAGAAGCTGACAAGCTTTGTTGAAGAGTATCATGGACATAAGTTTCTCTGTAGCTGTAAGCTGGCCGCATTGTGGCATAATTCCACACTTTAAAAGATCACTGCAGTGGTGCAAGATGTTTCCCCCACTAGCTGTGGGAGAGACTGTTGGCAAGCTTGTAAGATGCATTTCCATGTAGATTTCATAGTGCGCAAATGGGGATACTGACTATACTGTTTTGTCCCTCCCCCCCCCCCCCCATGCCATTTGACGACACTTAAGTGAGTGATCCAGAGAAATTACTCCCAACACCTTCCCACATTGTAGTTGTCTCTTGGTGTTTTAATTTTTTTTATTTCCACCATTGTCAGACACAAATGCCAGACCCAAAAACCTTCAAGCAGCACTTTGAGAGCAAACATCCGAAGGTCCCACTCCCTCCAGAGCTGGTTGATGTTGAGGCATAGAATAAAAGGTAAGCTGCCTGGAGACCTATAGATATTTCAGCCTGCACCTGGGGTATGGGTCATAGGGTCAACAACAATTAGGTCGACTATTGGTTGACCATTTAAAGGTCAACATGCATTAGATGGACATGGTCAAAAGGTCGATATGGGTGTTTGTGTCGACATGAACACCGACGTCCCCTCGCTTGGCTCTGGTGTGTGCCATGCTTTGGACACGGTATTCTATTCTCCTGAAACTTTTGTTTACCATTTCATGGTCGACCTATTGCTTGTTGTCACCATGTCGATGCATGTTTACCTTTTGATGGTTGACAGTCGACCTAATTACAATTAACTGCATACCATGCACATGACTTAATAAGATTAACCCTTTGAGTGCCAGCATATGTGAGATTTGCAAAATATCTGCTAAAAATGCCGGCGTGTCTCATTTGTTCTATAAATTCAAATAAAAATGTGTTTAAAAAATGATTTTTTTTTTCTTAAGGTACGCAATACAGGTATTTATGACTAATAAAAAATGTTTGCTTGGCAATTTTTACCTTATGTTGCCAACTTCACTTGTCACTCAAAGGGTTAAATTAGTCTGGGCATTTAATGTATTCAATGTTGAAGGAGAAGGTATAAATGGGGAGAGCTAGAATAAACCCATGGCCACTGGGATTCAGCAAATACGTGTGTTTCTAGAAGGGTGGACAGAATGTGTAATTCAGGAGTCTATCAAATCTAGGAGACGGCAGGAGCCGGGAGAGATGCGCATCCATTGAAGACTCCAGTAGAAGGGATTCACAATAAAGTTAGGCACCAGCTGTAACTCTTAGGTGTGAACTTGCCCACCTGTCACCTGATATGCCCAGCCCTGTTATAGAAGCTCAGAACATGACTACATAGTGCTATGTAGTGCTAAACCAGGTAATTACCATCTAACCAAAGGACCGATAAGTGTCGTATCTGTAGCAGGGGGCAACAAAGACCAATTCAATGTTGACCATTTATAAATTCAATAATACTAATAAATCGGTTTGTAGCTAATCTTAATTCTTGCAGGTCTTTGGGTTGCTTTAAGTCCTCCCATTATTTAGCTAAATATTCTAAAGCTGGGTGTGCCTCCTAAAGATAGCTGGCTGGTTGGATAATTGGGTATGGTCTAAGACAGGGGTAGTCAACTCCAGTCCTCGAGAGCTACCAACAGTTAACATTTTCCATGTCTCCTCACAGAATCACAAATGAAGTATTTAGCTCCACCTGTGGCTCTTGTAAAATGTCAGTCATTAATGAGTGGACCTGTGAGGTGAGCTGAAAAATGAAATGTTGGTAGCTCTCGAGGACTGGAGTTGGCTACCCCTGGTCTAGGAGAGTTGGCCAACAAACAGTCTGCAATCTCCCAACAGGTCACCTGACCACCTAGCTGGTGCATTCATTATGAACTGTCATATTCCCAATCATGTACTGTGTTCGTTCCTAACAGACCTTGTGCAGATACACCGGTGGCCTTGGTAGATCTCAAGGACCACTTTGGAACAAACCAGTAATGCTTGTAGATCAGTGGCAGACAATCAGCCAGATATCTCTAAGGCACTGCAACAATACGCCAATCCCATATCGCATGGTAAAATGTATAGCTGTATTATGATGCACTTAATCATTCAATGGTTTATGTAACCAAACGGCGTCATACGGTGCATTGGACAATCTAGTGTGCAGCTCGTCAGATGGGACCATGCAATTCCTCAAACAATAAGGTGTGGCCTCACTACACATTGGCAATGCGTTGTGGCTGTAGGTAATGTGGCTCTGATGCAGTGTACCCAGCTTTAGGTTAACCTCCCAGATAAAAAAGAACTACAATATAAAGACTTGATGCCTGCGGATTGAAGCTAATTTATCCTTTACTCTCTCTAGGGAAATCCTTCAGTGCACCGACTGTTCTCTGGTGGTTTATCTGAAAGGGGCTCTTGAAAAACACGTTTTTATGCTGTTCCCTTCAAGAGGGTTCATACAGACCTCTAAATGTACAGTTATTTACTAATTTGTAAATCTCAAGTTGGGCAATACTCAAATTTTTACAGTTGTAATTATATTGATTCCATGTCCATAATGTGTATAATTTGTTCAATAAAAGGAAAACCTTGATTTTACCATTTGTCACTTTAATTTTACAAAACTGAAGTTTCATGAATGGCTGGAGTGGGCACACCACACGATGACCTGTAAAGGGGCCCATTTGGCTGATTACGACGTTACAACATATCGGGCTTTTTGTCCCCTAAGGTCCATGCTTATCCGACCCAAGCAGGTGGTCGGACCTGCTGACCGTCCAACCTGGGACCTCCTTCCCTGGGGGGGGGGGGGCGGGGTCCGGCCTGCTGGTGGTGCTAGTGGGCAGCTCATAGTAGTGGCGGGCAGCGTGATAGGTCTGAGCAGCGGCTGGGAGGCTGGAGCTTGTAGCAGCATTTTGTCGGGCGGCGGGATACACGCAGTCAATCAACATCTGGCCAGTCATTTCAAAATATTCAGCTGCCACCCAGCACAAGCTCCTGCCGCTGCTCAGAAGGACCCTGCCACAGCAGCAGCTCCCCGGGAGAATTGCATCAGTACGGCGCTGCGAAACACTTGTGGTGCCTTATAAATAAAATAATAATAATAAATTGCATGCAATTTATTGCATGTAAAAATGGCACATCAAGGGGGCTTTGAGCAAACTGGTCCGACTTGTCCTTAGGACAAATCGTCCCAGTGTATGGGGGCCTTTAGAAAATGTATAACCTACATTGAGACGATGGTGTGAGTCTTGAATCTCCTAATATTTAGGAGACTTGAGGTGCGTATACACGGTACACTTATCGATGGCAATATGGTCGCTGAGTGACCATATTACCAGCGGTTGGAGTCTGTACTGGCGATAAATCGCTGGGTGCGTGCTCCCGTTTTTTAACCCCCTAATGGTCGCTTGTTGGAGGATCTTGCTCCTCCAACCAGCAACTTCCCCTGCCTCATCTCCCGGTAGTGACCTCTTCATCAGCAACCACCTCTGGTCGCTGATGGAAATGGGACACTGATCACTGGTATCTATTGCTCAGCAATCATATTTGCTCACATTGCTCCGTGTGTGCACAGCTTTACACTTAAGGTGCCCAACCACTAGTCTTGATTTTGTGCTTTTGGTTTATTTTTTTTCCTGGCCAAGAAGTGTCAAATCAGGTGTTTAGTTTTTAATTCCAATGTGTGGTCCTGATTCCAATGTGTGGTCCTGTGCACATCAGATCAGACCTGCAGCACCAAGGATCCATCGGATCCCGCAGCTTTGACAAAAGGACCACCTATGTTGTATTGTATGGGCTCCAGCTGCCAGGTGAGTTCAAGGGAATTCCGATCAGTTTCTGACTAGTGGATGGGAATCTTAATGTGCCCATACAGTATGCAACTTCTCCCCTTGATCTGCCAGCGTCCAGATTGCAGGTTAAAACATATGGACTGTGGGATCCAACACATATGGACTGTGGGATCCAACGTATCTAAATGACAGGCCTTGTGATCCCTGCCTCCCATCTGATGTACTCCGGTCCGTGCATCTGAGGTGAAGCACATGTGATTTGACACCTCTGATTTCTCTGACCGATTTGTCGGAATGGGATGAGAAGGGCCCAAATCGGACCAGTGTTGTACACGGTCAAGAACCCGAACTGCAAGTATTCCACGACTAGCAGGGGCACAGCTGTTTTACACAATAGATCTCTGGTACGATTATTCCTGAGGTTACCTTTAAACATGCACTGTTAGACTTTCATAGGGAGAACTTTAGTCTTCCAAAATTAAAACCACACTCCTGACATTTTGGGTATTAGCGGATAAATATGGAGCTTACAGCGTGTGGTATGCTCCTGGACCCCCACTACAGGATGTACCACTCGCATGCCTACTTCAATGACCACTTACAAGCAGCCACAGTCTGTGGTCTGGCCAAGGTGTAGTGCCACTGATGTCAAGAAAATGGCAATGAGACTAAAACCAATATTAACTGATGTGTAAAGATGCCGGTATGACTTCCTGCACAGAAGGCCGCTGTAACTATTATGTCTGTCTCTCCGCAAGGAATAATTGCGGAAAGTTTCCACCCCACATAACGTCTGTATGTAACACTGGTAAGAAGTCTGTTCTATACCTGGCCGTGGTTATAATTCATTTGGGTGGAAAACCTTGTTACTCTATTAAATTAGAAATTTCCTGGTGTGGCTTTAATTTTTATGTCCTGATCCACAATTTTCAAATCTGCTCATGTTACTGCTGGCCTCCTCCAGAAATGGCGGTGCTGTGACATGTATTGCACTGAAGTGGTAACAGAACTAGATGCATTTTAGTTCCTGTACATTGTTACACCTCTGTAAAGTCTCACCCACCTCCTATTAAAGCCCATCTTACTCCCACACTAATACTCCTACTTATTCTCCCCACACAGATGCAGCCTTACAGCTGTCCTTATCTCTGCACTCCTTCTCCCATCAGAGTAAGCTCTCTGTTGCTGGCCCCTCCCTATCCTGTTTTTCAGGTCTGCATCTTAATTCCTCTTTATGAGTGCAGGTCTTCCTTTGGTCGGAGCTGCGGACCATCGTGTTCTACAAATCAACCTTAATGTGACATTGTTTTATGCACACAGTAGCTCAGTGGTATTCCTAACATTTATACACGTCAATTGCTTTGATGCATGACTCTCTATTTGCTTTTCCACTGCTGAAAATTACACATCCCGCAGCTTGCCGTGACGGACTGACTGGCTGGTTGCTAAGAATTGAAACGTTGAGCAAAGTTCTGTCTTATGTAGTCTTTATTTACTTATTGGGGGGGGGACAGGTTATATCAAAGCAATATAGTTATGTAATTATACCCCTCTTTCACTGGCGGAATTGCTGGGGCTACTGACATCACAGGTTGATGTAAAAGGTTCTTATATATATATATATATATATATATCTCCCATCACCTACTCAGGAACCGAATCTGGACTTAACACATACCTGGCATTAGTGTTAAAGGAGTCTTAAGCTGGGTTGCAACAGGGTTGAAGCGGTGTACAAAATTTGGAGTGTGACCAGTGTAAAAGGGGTATAAACGGCTCAGACCAGGTTATGATTAAAAACTGCTGATTGGCTGCGTATGCAGAATGTCCGCTGTACAGAGGAAAAGTAAAATCTAGTCCTGTTATTCTTCTCAGTTGGCTTAAGTGCCCCCAAAGCATGTGAGTGTAAAGAAAGTGGAGGCATTCTTGATGGGCTGAGTATGGAACCCTAGTCTTTGGGCTCTCAACAGCCACAATCCTGACCCATCCTAGTAAGGGTCCTGGGTGTCGACAAAACGTTTGGTCTCAGTGTTGCGGCGATTACTAGCCTCTGTTCAGCTCTGGTGGAGTTGGGTGATCTGGAGTTCGCTAAACTCCTCCCTCCATAACTGTAATGTCTGTGTTCTGTAGAATATCTGCTGTGACTGTGTCCCCTTAAAGTTTGCACCAGCTCGGAGCTTGCAGTCTTTGGGTCTGGTCCTATAGCTTTAATAAAAGCATTTGGACATATTAATTTGCATTTGTTCAATGTTAAAGAATAAAAGCACAAACTTCAAAGGTGCTGAAGTGCTCAATTTTACATGTATTAAATCTATGCTCGTCACCAACTGACGCAAAACTGTCTTCCATCTAACTTCTTCCTTATACGCTTATGTCAATGTGCTTAATCTTATGTTAATCATTCAAGTGAGTCCTAATGACCGTGCATGGTGATTGCACATTATTAACTTCAATTTGCATTAATGTGCCAAATATAAAGTCCAATGCTTTGATTATCTGGCTGTCTGTGCACGGTAATGCAGGCGGAATCCCATGTAATTATATAGCTAATTGTGTGCAGGCCGGTGGTCTCCATTTACATATACTGCCAATTAGAATGATACAATCTAAATGTGCTCTTAAGAGGTGCCACAACGCAGCTAACTTATACAGTGATAACTTTGGTGGAATATCTGGTCAGAAGGCTGGGAATTATGTTTTTCCATCACCGCTTGTAATGAGGCAGTTAGGAGCAGATTGGCTGGTACTTCGAGACTTAATACATAGACCACTGACTTTGTTATTGCCATGAATAGCGGCTGTACGAAATGAAGTTTACCGGGTCTATAATGTTAAAGTTGATGCACCATCCTCTTTACAGGAGCTATGTGTCGAGATTGTAGGATTTGGGTGCCGTCCTCCATTATCCCCGAGATTTGAATGGTGTCTCCTGTGGAGCTGCATTTCAAGGTCCATTTTTTTTTAGGGGGCACTTCCCCATGCCAGTACAGAGGCTTGACATGGTTCTCTATGGCCCTGGGGAGAATTGAATTCATGCTATCCCAAATATAGGGTTTTATTGGAGGCCCCCTCCAATAAAACCCTATATTTGGGATATCCATCAATATGTCCGCCATACAGTAGATGGTTACTGAGATATATATATATATATATATATATATATATATATATATTAGGTGATTCATCGCGCCCTACGGGCGCTCTTCACACCGTCGTAAGGGGCTGCGCCCCCTTAATTTGTGAACATTTGTATTGTGAGAAAGATGCCTGTATTGCAACTTGAGTTATAGGTGAAATGTGGTAAATAGAGAGCATATGATTTGGAAGGGGGTGTGTATTGTTTTGTTTAATTAAAAAGCGGTTACAGAGTAAGATGTACATTGATAGTGTGGATGGTACAGTGACATTTGTGGGTGTGGGGGGGGGGGGCTGTGTGTGCATGTTGTTTAGGTGTGTGTGCAATAGTATAGTAGGGTGTTTTTGAGTCAGCGGCTCCCCACTGGCGGAGGTCACGACACAGGAAAACAGGAGGCTGGGTAGTGATAGGGGTGTGTGGACATAAGGGGGACTAAAGAGGAGGGTGGGAGATACTGTGCAGCTTCTGCCAGTGGGTGAGGGTCCAGTGTGGCAGTACAGGATGGTGGCCCTGAGTCAGTGTCTCCTCCTACTGGGTGGGAGTTAGGGTACATGAGAGCAGGAGGCTGGGCTATGAGGCATGATAAGGGCATGTGGCCAAAACAGCGTCAGCGACTCCCCAGTGGTGGAAGTTACGGTTCAGGAGAGCAGGAAGCTGGGTAGTGATAGGGGTGTGTGAGTATACGGGGGACTAAAGAGGGGCTTAGGGGTGCCATGAATTGTGGGAGGGGCGTGGGGGGTGCCGTGAATCAAGGGAGGGAGGGGGCGCAGGTGTCCGCGAATCACGGGAGAGGGCGGAGGTCCGCAAAGCGTGGGAGGGGGCGTGAATTGCGGGAGGGGGGTTTGCGAATTGCGGGAGGGGGGGTGACGTGAATCGTGGGAGGGGGCGTGAATCGTGGGGGGGGTGCGCGGGGGGTCCGTGAATTGCGGGAGGGGGGGGGCACGGGGCGCGATAAATCACCTAGTTGGTTATATATTCTTGAGGAAGGATGGTAGGATGTTGCTGTCATTCAGAATGCATTTACATAAACAGTAATAGTAGCAGTAAAAGATCTGACTTAAAACACCTACAGTAAAACAGAACAGGTGTTATATATTATACAAAGAATTGGTTGATGATGTGTAGGTTGACGTGCACATAGTTGTCATTGTAAAAAAATTGCTACAAGAAAAAATCAACACAGAAAGGTCAACACATGTAAATGTTGACATAAGTGTGGCACTTCATTGGTGTTCATGTCGACACATGAGAATGAATATGAAAACATTCAAAAAAGAAAAATAAATCTTCAAAAACTCATGTCAACCTTTTTCATTGTCGACCATAGCCGTGTCAGTGTTTTGCATGTGCCATTTAATCCTGGGGTTGCCGTGAATCGCGAGCGGGGGTGGGGGGGAGGGAGGAGGTGAGGTGTGTCCGCGAATCACGGGAGGAGGGGTCGTGGGTGGATGCCGTGAATTGCGTGAGGGGGGGGACGCGGGGTCGCGGGGTGTGTGGGGGACGCGAATCGTGGGAGGGGGGACGCGGGGGGTTGCAGTGAATCGTGGGAGGGTGGGTCGCAGGGGCGGGGGGTTGCCGCAATGACAGGGGGGGGTCGCGGGGGGTGGGGGGGGTACCGCGAGGAAGGGGGGGCCTGGGGGGTTGGCACAAATCGTGGGAGGAGGGGGTCGCGGGGTGCCACGAATCGCAGGAGGCGGTGCGCCACGGGGTGGTGCCGCAAATCGCGGGAGTCGCCGCGAATTGGGGGGGGTGTGCTGTGAACCGCGGGAGGGGGGTCGCCGGGGGGTGCCGCGAATCGCCACAAGAAAAAATCAACACAGAAAGGTCAACACATGTAAATGAATATGAAAACATTCAAAAAAGAAAAATAAATCTTCAAAAACTCATGTCAACCTTTTTCATTGTCGACCATAGCCGTGTCAGTGTTTTGCATGTGCCATTTAATCCTGGGGTTGCCGTGAATTGCGAGCGGGGGGGGGGGGTGTGAGGTGTGTCCGCGAATCACGGGAGGAGGGGTCGTGGGTGGATGCCGTGAATTGCGGGAGGGGGGTCGCAGGGGTGTGTGGGTGCCGCGAATCGTGGGAGGGGGGACGTGGGGGGTTGCAGTGAATCGTGGGAGGGTGGGTCGCAGGGGCGGGGGGTTGCCGCAATGACAGGGGGGGGAATCGCGGTAGGGGGGGTCGCGGGGGGTGGGGGGTACCGCGAGGAAGGGGGGGCCTGGGGGGTTGGCACAAATCGTGGGAGGGGGGGTCGCGGTGTGCCACGAATCGCAGGAGGGGGGGTGTCACGGGGTGGGGCCGCAAATCGCGGGAGTCGCCGCGAATTGGAGGGGGGGGGGTGCCGCGAATCGCAACAAGAAAAAATCAACACAGAAAGGTCAACACATGTAAATGTTGACATAAGTGTGGCACTTCATTGGTGTCCATGTCGACACATGAGAATGAATATGAAAACATTGAAGAAGTGAAAAATTAATCTTCAAAAACTCATGTCAACCTTTTTCATTGTCGACCATAGCCATGTCAGTGTTTTGCATGTGCCATTTAATCGTGGGGTTGCCGTGAATGGGGGGGGAGGGACACATTGCTCTGTTTCTGGACTTTCTTCTTAATTTATGGATTACCATCACCTGTGCTTAAACACCTTTCTTATCAATTACCCTGTTTAAAACAGGTGATGACAATCATAAATTAAGATGGAAGTCCACAAACAGAGCATTCTGTCCCTCCTGGAGAGGTTCATGTTGGGAGGTATGGAGGTGTGGGGCGCTCACCTGGTGTGTCTGGTGAGTAGCTGTGTCTTTGCTGTGTAACATGGAGAGGCAGAGGGTGTCTGTCTGGCACTGTGGGCTCACTGGGCTGGTTCTCTGTCGTGTGAGTCAGTCATGTGAGTCAGAGGCTCCACCCAGCGTTACAGCTTCAGACACACTTTGAGTGACAGATGTAGCCAAATATATATATATATATATATATATATATATATATATATATATATATATATATATATATTAGTGCCATCTGTGTTTTTCCCTAAGAGCTTGGGGCTGTGTAGGACTCGTGGCTGACACATAGGGGCAGATTTATTAATCTTGAAGAAGAGATAAACTGGAGATAAAGCGGAGAAAAGGTAAAAGGAGATAAAGCACCAGCCAATCAGCTGTGTTTGAAAAAGACAGTTGGGAGTTGATTGGCTGGTGCTTTATCTCCGTTTACCTTTTCTCCGCTTTATCTCCAGTTTATCTCTTCTCCAAGCTTAATAAATCTGCCCCTCAGTTACTGGTTGGTAAAGAGGGGCTGTTGTCCTTGGTAAGGTGAGCGGTTTGGGGGGGCTTGGCATCATGATTACACCCTGCCCCACAATGCAGATAAAACAGGCATTTTATAGCGGAGGGTTGGGGCTACGATAACGCAAATTGTGTCATCAGGTCCCTCTCGGACCGGCTACTTGTGCTCTGTTGTGGGTGGCTGGGTCAATGTGCAATATACAGCTCATGTATCAACACCAATTTCCCTGTTGGGCCTCCTTACCTCTTTGCCTGTCCTTACCATACACAGCCTTGTTTTATTACTGGCATGTACAGTCTCCAGACTTTAGGTCAACCGTAATAAGGATGACGGTTAATAAGGCGACACGATTGGAAGGTCAATATAATGATCGACGTGAGTTTGCTCGAATGCATGGCGACCAAAGTTGTACACTAATTGTGGGTCCATGTGCTCCTAGATAATGACACCCCAAAAGCCTACAAAAAAAAAATACTCCTGTTAACATTCTAATGTGTTAACTGCTTGTTACAAGCTTTTTGCCATGTTGGTCTTTTGTGTCAATCTTTTCACTGTCGACCTAATGAACCAAACCCATTATGTATTTAATCCTCTAGCAGGGCATGCTGGGAGGTATGGTTCCACAGCCGATGCGTATCCCAGTTTTCATAAAGACCTCAGAATGTGCTTTATACATAATCTTCACGCTCTGGTTTACGGAGGATGATATCCGGTTGCCAGCATTCAATTTTCTGATGCCCGCTCCTGCTGCCGTTAGACCACCGGCGCTGAAACTTCGAAAACCCAATCGCTAAGTATGTGGGAGGGGCTAGCTTGGGGAGGGGGCAGGGTTAGGCTGCTTGCATGGAGGGTTAGGGTAATGGGGCTAGGGGAAAATGGTTAGGTTACTAATGGAGCCCCTGTTAGGATTTTCCGTATTGGGATGCCTGGGTTGGTCTCTTGACAGCTGGCATCGTGACCGCCGGGATATCTTATGTATCCCATTTAAAGCCTTATTATAAAATCTGCGATTTCCTAATTTACATCTCATTTGTTCCCCTTGATGAAAATCAATAGCAGAGATAACATTTGCAAATGGATAGATATACTATATGCACAAATGCGTTGACTGTATTCTGCCAGAGGACAGTGGCAGAAGTGTGTCGTCTTTACAGCCTGCAAGTCATCATGAATAGCAAAAGCTTCCTGTATGACAAGAGGATAGCAATTATTCAAGTCACATAAAGAATACATGTACAATAATATAGGCAATACATTTTCTAATTGTCCGGCCATATAACAAGATGTTGCCAATAGCATTTTACGATCATGAGGCATACGTAATGGGCTCCAAGATGCCGGCTGATCTCATACATTTTTATTTCTTTTTGAAAGCAGCAATCAAATACAAGGCAAAACTATGCCTTTTAAATGATTGCCGCTTTAAAATAACAGCAGGAGATGGGCCAGCATCCCGCAACTACGGCAAACTCTGAGTCTGTTACATATGCCATTCTATATACAGCCCTGAAGAAAGATAAACTACCAACCAATCATCTACTGACCATTTTCACACAGCCTGTAACATGATTGGCTGATCCTTTATCACTCCCCCTTTCCAATTTGTGCTGTTGGACTGCCATGTGCTGGTTACATTTAAATGGAAGTGGAATAGTGTCAGCCGCCTGTAAGAACGAGACAATTGGTAACTTGGTAGCAATATTATCATCCTCTGCTGTTTTGTGACCCAGCACAAGTTCTCATAAATAACTCAGGTGACCTAGTTTCCTCTCAACCTGCTTTACCTCTTAACATTATTCATCTTCATAAATTGCTTAATAATACCAGTGTTTCTGTTCTTGTTCTCGCTGTAACTATAATGTAAAGTGCTGCATGGTGTTAAAACCAAAGGCGGCACCACATTTAAACAAGACAAAACAAAAAAAAAGTGGTTCTGCTTGGGCAGATAACTCATCAGGAATGGCAAACGGGTGTGACAATGCATCCATTATTAGAAGTGTGCCATATACAGACACAGGTCAATATCTAATAAATCCCAGTCAGGTGTCGCTTAAAGGCCCATGCACACAGATTTGGGGCTGGCTGGATCTCAAACCTCCAGGAGATTTCTGAATTCTGGAGAGTACCGGTCATTCTCCCACTGGGGGCAGGACACACACGATGACTCTCAGCAAGCGGCTTCACCATGGCACTGCCCATTTTGCAATTTACACCCCTGCCACAAACCCATCCCCTCCATAGCTGGACATTAATGCTTCCAGGGCTGGCCATGCTGCCGCCAGCACATGTGGAGTCAGGGTGCGATTAGCCCACAGGGATAAAGGGGAAATTCCCAGCGCTCAAGTTCTACCTTGTTACTCTATTAAAGGGTCATACACATGGTCTCTAATGGCTGTCCAAGCATCTGTGTGACCTGGTCTTACCCCGTAGTAAATGACCACATGCCTTAATCAAGGTCCGCTACTACTGCATTCCCCCGATGGGCCTGCCTGACACTGGAAAATCATGGAAAAGGATGCACCTCCAACTGCCAGGGAATTCTTCAGTTACTGTATCAGGCACTCTATAAGCCCGATTCACGTGCGACCAGGAGCGGTGACTGTTTCACCTCTTGCTGCGGCACTGGTCATACACCCTAGTAGTGATTCTGCACTACAGTGCATGTGTAGCTATGCTCATCATACGCCATGCTGAGACAAAGGGCCTTGGGACACTTCAATGGCCATCATGTTTCCCTGATTTTACTATATAACTCCTTGTTGTTAACTATCAAATAATAAAGCCAGCGGTGGCTCCGACCTGACTGTAGGAGGATGACTGGTGCTGGCTGCTGCTCCCTGCCATGGCACTGGTGCCTGTACAATGCAAATAACAGGCACCGGGACTGCCACATGCGTAGTAATCTTGGTATGGCGCATGAACATACCCCAGCTTCCTCAGGTGCAGCCCATAGAAGCCAAATCACAGTCCCAGCACCTTTATAATGCAGGTGACCGGGACTGGCGCATATGCATACCCCAGGTTCTATGGGCTGCTTCGGCTGCAGCCCATAGAAGCCAAAGAGGCAGCCCGGAGGGAGGAAATAACCTCCCAAAGGGACTTCCTTGGGTGACTGGCAGGTCAGCCTTCCAATAAGAAGTCACTGTCAGTCACAGGGAAGCCAGTGCAGTCTCACAGACTGCATCTGGCTTCACTACAGTGGCGGGAGGGGGAGGGGGGCTGCAGCCCATAGGTAAAAACTGCCTATTAGAAGATAAATAAATAAGAAGTAGATTCTGATTGGTTGCCCATAGCAACATACCATGTGAAATAGAATTCCCATCTTAGTAAATGTTCCCCTATGCGTCAATGCTTGTACAGTATATATATAGGTTATATATGGTGCTGTAGATCCTTACACATGTATATGGCTGTCCTTCTGCCCTGGGGATATTCATCTATGCAATTTAGAACAATGCCTGGTCCAGTGTGGTGCCTGTAATGATAAACCATGCATTGCCGCAGCTCCTTAGCTTCTGGCTGCCAGCATGAGACGTAAGTGATTCATATTGTTCAACCTTTTACCTGCCGATTATTTATCATAACTGCTGGACCACCCCGAACATCCTACCTGAGCCACTAGATGGCAGTCAAGAAATGTTGGGTAAGGTTGGCTAAAATATATATGTGCAGCAAAGTCTTAAAACTTCCACTTAGAAATGATTTTATCTATTCATAACACCCATTGCATCCTAGAACAATAGACAGACTCTGGTTGCTATGGGCAACCTCACCTTTTTTTTTCCCCAATTTTTGAAAATTTTGTAAATGTACCCCTTATTCTAATATAAATGTGAATAATAGCATGCATGCCACAGAAACCATAAAATGTATTTTTCAGTATAGCAAAACATTCATTATTAATGTGAGTGATGAATATTTAATGTGAGTGGTGTGGCTAGAACATAAGTACTGTGTACTACATCTGACACAGCTGTTCTCCTGTTATACCCTCATAAAGTTCCTCATACAGTATGCTCCTTGTAACCTACATGCCATCATCTAGCCTTAGGTTCCATCACGTAAACCTCTATGGCCACAGCCGTGCCCCCAGGAAATCAGTTCAGACAATTCTGAGTCACTGCTGCTGAATAAATAATGCCCACAGGAGAATCAGGCCGTAGAACACAGGGCAATAAAAAATATTCCAGGGAGAAGACCAGCTGCAGTTTTTACACCCCCCCCAAGTAAAATCCGCCACTGTGCTGTGAATAAGTGAAGCCAGGTGCTGTCTGTGAGACTGCGCTGGCTTCACTGTGACTAAAGGTCACTTCCTATTGGAAGTCTGACCTGCCAGTCACCCAAGGCAGTCCCATTCAGAAGTGTTCCCTCCATCAGGGATGACTCTATGGGCTGCTGTGGCTGCAGCCCATAGAATCTGGGGTATACGCATACGTAGTACTGAGGCTGATACTGCGCATGCGCCAGTCCCGGTGCCTATCATCTGCAGTGTACAGGCGCTGGGACTGTGATGTAGATTCTATGGGCTGCTGCCGAAGTAGGGCTCATTTTTAGTTGCTCTGGGCACCATCCACCCTTTGGTTTGCCATCGCTAGCCGTTCGCAAAGATATTGGTAACCGGCGGCCGTTTGTTAGTTGGCATGCCAGCGTTTTCAGGGAGTGCCCTGGAAAATGCAAGCGGCACCCGGGCAATTGGGAGGGAGGGACACTGACGTCAGCAGTGGCCCTTATCTCCCCACGGCCATGCTAAAACTAGACTTACTTGGTGGCTGCGTACAGGGGCAAATCCATTTGATGGTGAGTGATTGCAAATGGATTTCCCCCTGTGTGCATTCAGAGCTGTACACATGGGCGCGGGAGCGTTTGCCTGATCGCTGGGCTGCAAAGATTTGCAGTCTAGCATTCAGGTCTGAATCAGGCCCATAACGTGTTCAAAAACTATCTAAAGAAAAATGACCAAAAAAGCAGCTTACAAGCAAATGAATTACTGAATCAACACCAAACATTTCATAGAGTTCTCTAATTACAAATGAAACGTAACGCAAATACTAAAAAAAAAGCCTGTAGGGTATGTTGACTTTGCACTTAGCGCCACTTTAAAATTTGACTTCAAACCCCCTGCAAATATTCCTCCTTGTAAATATTGCCGTAATTATTAACTAGAGAAGACAAAGAGAATTCCCCCAGCACACACTGCCCTCAGGCCCCTAGCAGAACCTTTCTACAGGACATTGGAAACGTAGAGATCTCAGTTATGTACCTTTGCGAGTATACGTTAAGCCGCCAGCCATGGTAGCGTGTCTCTGCCCTGGAGGGCCTGACACTACATGATAATACACACTTACTTTGGGACATATGTTCGTCTATTTCTAAATAGAGAGCTAACTTAACTGGGACCTCCCCAAGATCCTCCATTATGGCACTACAAGGACCAGCATACCCTTCAAACCCTATCAACCTACTTACTGCCCGGCATACCGTTTGCTGGAGGGATTCTTGTTTTTGTTCTAGTCTAGATGTACCCGTCCTTTGCATTCACCTTTGGTAGGCCTATAAATTAATTGGAGCTACTACCACATTGTGGACAAAACCATGTGCACTGCAGGTGGGGCAGATGTAACATGTGCAGAGAGAATTAGATTTGTTTCTGTGCAGGGAAAATACTGACTGCTTTATTTTTTACACTGTAATATAGATCTCACTTTGAAGTAAGACCCCACCCAAATCTAACTCTCTCTACACAAGTAACATCTACCCCACCTGCAGTGCACATGGTTTTGTCCATCTAAGAAGGAATTTGTCAGAAAGAGTGAACCAAAATAACCCCCATGGATAGGATATTGGATAGGACATTTTTGTGTCAAGTTATTACCCAAATTGTCTGCACCAACTCCGCATTAAGCTTATTGTGTGCCCTATATTTTCTTTTTTCACTTCTGCATTACTTTATTAATCTTTTTGTTCTACGGAATTGATTCAACTTTGTTAGCAAACCCCAAAAAAATATGCAAATGGACAAAACCATGCTGCACTGCAGGTGGGGCAGATGTAAAATATGCTGAGAGATTTAGATTTGGGTGAGGTGTGTTCAAAGTGAAATCTAACTTGCAGTTTAAAAATAAATCTGTATAACATCTGTGGGTTACATGTAAAATCAGCCAGTATTTACCCTGCAGAGAAATGGTCTAAATGTTCTCTCCCCTTGCATAGCAAAATGGTTTGTTCCAGACTCAAAATGACTTGCTTTTTTCCTTTACTGTTAGTGTTAGGCTGCAGGAAGGGAGGGTTTCAAATGCACTCTACTTTTTTATCTCTTTGGGGTATACAGTAGCTACATTATGAGGGCTCACTTGTATAAATGTGATCAGTACAAAACTTAAAAATTGTCGTATTAGAAATACACTTCAATAAAGTGTCATCTCCTTGCACCATAGAGACAATCCCCTAATGAGATCTGATTCAGGAAGTTGCAGTAGGCTAAGCTGCTGTGACATCATAGCTCTTATCTTTAAATTCACCAATGAACATTGTGCATTTAGGCTCAATAGCCTCTTCCACTGATGTATGATAGAGAAGCACCTCGCTTCTAATATGAAACAGGTGCAGAACATGTAGGACTTGTCTTGTTCAATACACAACCTGCTGTTTTCCCTGGTATAACGTTAAGAATCAGTATTTATTGCCTTTTTATATTGTATTTGTTGCTTGTAAGTGACTTATAATGATTTATAAAGTAATGTTGCATAACAGGATGAAGGGAAGATGGTGTCAGTGTGTCTAGGAGTGTGTGAGGCATCCGCACCAGTGCACTGTCGGAGTCACAATAAATGAGGTGACTCGGTGACAGATGAACACTGCATGCCATTAGCGCCAGCAGCACTGCAGGACTCTCCAGGTATCTGTCTGGGTGATGTGACAAGACCAATGTTTCCAACTTCATACTGTAAGTAGGACATTGATTCCAGCGAGAGAGATATTTTTATATAATAGGTCAGTTTTCTAGTTCATAAAGAATTATATATATAAATATGCACATTGCTCTGCAACTCCATGGTCCTTATGAAACCTACAGTATGTAGAATTGAACTCAATATCGTCTAAGAAATGGGGTCAGGCAATCTGTAAATCACAACACTAGAGCCACGATGGTACTTAGAAGAGCCTGCTACTGTAGCCTGCCTAGCTGGAAATGTGTATTTTATTTCTGGGCTGGATGTTTGCAGGTTCTCCTAAACCACACCCACATTAGTTGTAACCAATCAGAGCGTTAGCTTTTTACTCAGCATACAGCTGTTATTTATAACCTAACGCTCTCTGCACGTGTTACATCTGCCTCGTCTGCAGTGCAGCATGGATTTGCCCTGCAGTGCAGCATGGGTTTGGGCATGTGCACAGCTACTTGCTCTTCTCACTTTACTCCCAAAGCAGAATCAAGCCTGGTAGCCATGTACATTACATTCCTATAAGTACTAGTTGTACTGATGAATTGTCTACTGGGGCAAATGTTAATTGATAGAATATCTGCTCAACCAGTGTCTCTGAAAATCATGTAGTTATATTTTTTCCTCCCATACATGGTCGGGCCACAATACGGTAACTTATGATATTGCATTCCTCCAGTTCTGCTAATGCCCACCCAGCATACTTACCTACTTTCTGGGAGAGGGCAGCCAGCTCTGGGGGGACGGGGCTGTGGGGAGTGAAAAGGGGTGGGGCAGGGGCGGAGCCACACTAGTGGCTATTTGTTTGGGGGCGTGTACCGAGTGATCGTGCTGTTTTAGCTACACCCCCTGACGTGCAATGCCATTTTTAATGCATTGTACACGGTGGGCGGGGCTAAAACGGCGCAATTCGCATAATTTGATCCGCGGATCCCCCCGCCGAGGGGGGGCGCGGGTGCCGGCAGGGGGATCGCGGGAGCCAGGCGGCTTTGCGGGAGGGTTGTCCCTCTTTCCGGGGGGCCGGGAGGGGGACCCGATTTCCGGGACCCTCCCAGCCATTCCGGGAGGGTAGGTAACCCTGCCACCCAGTGCTGTAGTAGGGGGGATGGGGACTACCAATATTGGGAAACACAGCACTGCCCAGTGCATCACAAACACACTTTAAGGTATAGGCACACTGGGCAGCTGCCCAGGGCCACACAATTCTAGGTACATTCGCATAGGGGTGGAATGTGGTCAGACAAGGCAGCATTATTGGTGGCTGATTGGTGGATGTTGGAGCTGTCCACAAATCACAGTGCTGACAATCAATCACTGCATGGAAGCATGTGGAGAGATGGAGGAGCATGTTATAAAATTTTATGATGGTTCCCATGAATGGGTGTGCGTCTCTCCTTCCCCTCCCTGTGTCACTGTGACTGGGCTGTCAGCCCAGTCACCGCCGCTGTGCAAGCCCAACCAGCCTCTACAATGAACTGGTCCCGGGCCGGCCGCCTCTGCAATCAGCTCCGTGGTCCCCTATCAGCTACAGAACATTGTCTGACTAACCTCCTGAAATGGACATTTTAGAATGCCTGCCTGCTGCTTATCCGAGGCACTGTGGGGCATATGTGTGGCACTGTGGGGGCATATATGGCACTGGGGGCATTCTTAGCACTGTGAGGGCATATATGTGTGGCACTGTGGGGGCATATCTGGCACTGGGGTCATACTTAGCACTGTGGGGGCATATCAGGGCCGTTTCTAGAGGCGGATAAGCCATGCAGCAGCCCGGGGAGCCGCACGGCTTGTCCGCCTCTGTTAAACAGACAGGGGCGCCAGGCAGTTCCCCCCCAATGCCGCCGCCTCCCTTCCTCCTCCTCTCCCTGTCCGCCACAGGCAGTGGGCACAGCTGATTTCCCAGGGGAGAGGAGCGCAGCGCATTGCGTGTCTCTCCTTCCCCTCGCTCACTGTGTCACTGGGCTGTCAGCCAATCAGAGCTCGCAGGCCGGCAGCCAATCAGGAGCCAGCCCGCGAGGTATGTTTGTCTGACGGCTCGGGTACACAGTGATGGGGAAGGAGAGACGTGTGATGCGCTCAGCTCCCCTCCCCAGGGAAGCAGCAGCAGTAGAGGTGATGACAGTGAGTTGTGCTGCTTCTAGCACTTTGGGGGCATATCTGTGGCACTTTAGGGGCATATCTGTGGCACTGTGGGGGCATATATGTGTGGCACTGTGGGGGCATATCTGGCACCGTGGGGGCATATTAGTAAACGGCATCAGTTGTGCGGCAGAGGCACGTGGGGCATAATGTGTAATGGGCATCACAGTGTGGGGTGTAATGGGCATCACAGTGTGGGGTCTAATGGGCATCATGGTGTGCAACATAATGTGTAATTGTCATCACGGTGTGCGGCGTAATGTGTAATTGTCATCACAATGAGCGGCGTAATGTGTAATTGTCATCAGAGTGTGCGGCGTAATGTGTAATTGTCATCACAGTGTGCGCCGTAATGTGTAATTCTCATCACAGTGTGCGGCGTAATGTGTAATTCTCATCACAGTGTGTGGCGTAATGTGTAATTCTCATCACAGTGTGCGGCGTAATGTGTAATTCTCATCACAGTGTGCAGCGTAATGTGTAATTGGCATCACGGATAAACAGTGTATAATGATTTAAGGAGCCTGTCATTGTTTGGCCTTGATCTGTGAGGCATACTACAGTAGGTCACTGTGTGGGCCTTTATATTTTTATGTCACTATGTGGCCTTCAGCCCACCAACTTAAGAGCAGGAGGACAATGACAATTCCTGCAGTAACCAATGTCTGGACATGCTGGTTGCAAAAGTGTGATGTAAGGTAATTGTTTTCCTGCTAGACCTCATCCTTATATTAAGCCACACCCCTTTTACAATTAAGCCACGTCCCCTATTTCGGCGCGGCAATTTCTTTGATACCATGTTATGTATTTGGGTGGGGTGGGGGGGGGGGCGCATTTTTGCCCTGGGAGCTAAATTGTCTAGAAACAGCCCTGGGGCATATGATATCTGGCACTGTGGGGGCATATACTGTATGTATGGCACTGGGGACATCATGGTGGGGGCATATATGTGTGGCACTCTGGGGGCATATCTGCCACTGTGGGGTCATATGTGTGTGGCACTGGGGGCATACCTAGCATTATGGGGTGCATATGTGTGGCACTGTGGAGGCATATTAGTAATGGGCATCAGTTGTGCGGCAGCGGCGCAATGGGCATCAAGGTGTGTGGCATAACGTGTAATGGCCATTGCGGTGTATGGTGTAACATGTAATGGGCATCACAGTGTGTGGCATAACATGTAATGGGCATTACAGTGTGTGATGTAACGTGTAACTGGCATTACGTAATGGGCATTATGGCATGTGGTATACTATGTAATTAGTGTGTGACGTATAATCGGCATTGCATTGAAATTTTTTGGTGCTTACTGTCCATATTGTCCCTGCTTTACAAAAAATAGTTGAGTCCTGGCACTAAGAGTAATGGGCATAATGTGTAATGGTTATTACGGTGTGTGGCATAACATGTAATGGCCATTGCGGTTTATGGCGTTACATGTAATGGGCATCACGGTGTGTGTGATGTAACGTGTAACTGGCATTACGGTGTGCAAAATCAACAATGGAATTGAAGCAAAGGTAAACAAAAACATGATAAGGCGGGTCAAGGGGCGGGGGTAGGGCAGGTCAAGGGGCGGGGTAGGGCAGGTCAAGGGGCGGGCCACTGTCTGGGAATCTCTCGACACAAAGGTGGTAACCCTACATACAAGGCAATACAAAGTCCACGGTGTCCATAAGGGTTAAATATTTTTATGATCTCCTGGCTAGAATTATTGTTGATTGCTGTTGAATAACTGATTTGATGAGAAAGTACCTGGCTTCCATCTGTCTTGTAGACATTAATCAATTACTTAGTTAACTCTATTATTCAGGGCTTCTGTAGCATCTAATAAAGCAATCAACTGCAGAAGCGAAGTGGATGTTTGTGAATTGTATAGAAGTAGGAAGTAATAAGGCCAAACCACTAGCACGAGGCCCGACAGGACTCTTGTCGGTCCTACATAGAAGTATTGGCTAGAGGAGACTTAGGGGGGTATTCAATCTTCGGGTCACGGCAGACGAGCTTGCTCGCCTGCCGTGACCCAGTCCCGTTCTCGGTCAGCTCGACCGAGAACATGCAGGCGGGATTCAATGTCCCGCCTGCAGCGGGACGAGAAGGGGGCGTGGCCGCGAGTTGCGGCCAGGAAGTGACGAGATGCAGCCGGCAGCTCGTCACTTCCCGGCTGTTCTCGGCAGAACGAGCCCGACAGCTAGAGATGTCGGGCTCGTTCTGCCAGGAAACCCTGTTCAATGCTGTCGGGGAAGACAGCATTGAATAGGGCCCGTCGAGCATCTCCCCCACGGGAGATGCTCGACGGCGATTGAATATCCCCCTTAGGGTGAGATTTAATGGGATGAGAGATTCAGAAAGTGAGAGATTTGGTAAGAAAACTCCAGTTTTTTTTAAAGTGGCAATTATTTACACTGCAAAATCATACTTTTATTGCAGTGTAAATGATTGCCGCTTTTAAAAAAAATGGAGATTTCTTCCCAAATCTCTCACTTTCTGAATCTCTCATCCTATTAAATCTCACCCATACATTCTGCATTATCTCACAGAAATCTTGTACTAATAAATTAAATAATACTAATTATTATTATTATTATTATTATTATTATTATTATTACATTAATAAACTCATTATAGCTTTTCTGTTTGCTCCATTATAATAATATTGTTAGAATAAAAGTTTCATCTTTGAATGTTTGAAACATGGATTCCTGAAATATAAATGAGTGATCTACTGTATATTAGATGTGTATGATCATAACAAACAAGGGAGTACGTAACTACCATAGGTGCAGGAGGTGCAAATGCTGTGGGGCCCAGAGCTGAGAGGGGCCCACTCTGTCAAAGTATCATGTGCTGTATACATTTATCAGCATTAGGTGATAAATAGGGGCCCTTACAATATTTTGCTACGGGGCCCACATGTATCTGGTTATGTCACTGATAACATACACCTGTTACGTTGTCTGGATCATCGACAATGTTGTGGACCACCATGTTCAAGGTGCCCATACACAGTGCAATAAGATGCGCGCTCCCTTCACACATCTCATCGCACAGCTCAGAAAGTATGTGCAGCACGTACTATTTGTACTAGATCTTATCTCATTTCATTGCGAAACCTATGCGATGCGATATTGTATACAATAATTGTACCATGAATGGACACCTATAGTCGAACCTGTCTAGTGAGATGTGTAAAGATAGTCAACCGCGTCTAGATAAAAAGTTAGACGCAAGCGTTAAGGCCCATACACACTGGGTGACTTTGATCTGAAAGTTGCTCAAAACAGGAAGTTTGAGCGGCTTTCAGCTCAAAGCCACCCAGTGTGTATGGCCTGGCGATGAGCGGTGAGCGCTGCTGCACGCTCCCGCAACATTGCCCAGAAAGCCGTTCATCTGCTGTTTTTACCAGCAGATGAGCGGCTTTCAGGACGGCTTTGCATAGTGCTCCGCTATGCAACGCCGTCCTCCCCCCTCCGTCGGCGCCGGGCAGGGGGAAAGCCGCTCAGTGTGTATGCACTGGGCGGCTTTCCATACACGCTGGGCATAGTCACCCAGTGTGTATGGACCTTTAGGATCGACGAGAGCATAGTTGACAATGACATGGTTGACATTAGTTGTTCATGTTTTTTGGTGCAGGTCGACTTGGTTCATACTTTATTATCCAGGTGAATATAGAGTTAGATTAGAATAGTGTGCGGAGCGTAGTAAGGCACCATGCCCGAATCATGGGCAGCCATGCCAGGGAACACTGGGCACTTCTACAGATGGAGCAGCTCTCAATAGAGATGCTCCTGGCTACTCTATCACCATCCGTCGCCGCTCGCCATCCGCCACCTCCCCGCTGCTCCCTCTGGTCCCCGCACCCCACCTAACCATGCCCGTCTCCCTGAAGCGGAGACGGGCAGGGATTCCGTCACCTGCCGCCAAGTGTAGGGAACGCGTGTGCGTGTGAGATCCTCGCGCCCTGTCAGATGAAGCACGATCTCCACCAGCTCAGGGAATCTGTCGATTCCCTGGGCTGGCTGAGAGGTGCTACATCTGTATGTCGACATAGCCACCAAAAGAAACATGAAGAACTGATGTCAACCATGTAACTGTCGACCTAACGCTGGCGTCTAACTTTCGTTACTGTCGATTTAGACGCGGACGACTAAAGCTGCCCACACATCTACAGATTTATTGTCAGATCTGGGAAAACTTCACAAGGAAAGAAATCAGGCGCTATGACAGTAGCTGTATCTCTAGGTAAAGCTGCTGCTCAAAATGGGGGGGGGGGGGGGGTAGTCAATCCCCACCTGGAGAAAAAGCACACAGAACCAATCACTCACAAGGCATGTGAGCAGCGCTTAATAAATTAAACCAATTTGTATGATATAAAAATGATAACTTTTACTGTCAATAAGATAAAAACATGTATATAAACAATACACAATAAGATGCACAATAATGATAATATATAATTTGTAAATTAATAAAATCACGCCACAGGAAGATGGATGGAGTGTGGAGATGGCCCGGGGAAACAAGTAAATTGGGGGGGTACAATTGGTCACAGGTAAGTGCACTTTACCGATTTAGTGGGGGTGACCTTTTGGTCCAATGAAATCCACTTTATGGAGATGATAGTAATCCTCACTAGTTGTTGCGGCATTGTAATAGCCGTTGGAGGAAGAGAGCCGTGGGCTTCTGCTTTAGCTGGTGATTTGCCTTAGTGGTCTATGTTGGACCATAGCCACCAAGGTAGTCCAGGGTGCGGTGTCCGATGAACATGTGGATGAAATGAGAACTGGGAAAAGGGGCTTCTGCTCACAGGATACAATGTCCTCCCACCTTACTGGCTAGATGGTTATGTGCCACTTGGAGGGTTCGGGGAGCAGTGTGCGCCACAATGGAGTAGTTTGAGCAAGGGGGTAACTGGTGTCAATAAGTCCACACTGGGCAAAGTGGTCCACACTCTTAGGTCCTGGGCGTTAGAGTTAGCTGTCCACCTAACTGCAGCTTTATGGACCTTAATTCTGCACCAAAAGGTCCATACACACTGGGCGACTATGCCCAGCGTGTATGGACAGCGATGATAGCATTCATCGCTGCAGGGAAAGCCGTTCAGTGCATATACACTGAGCGACTTTCCTCCTGCCCGGCGCCGACGGAGGGGGGAGGACAGCTTTGCATAGCGCAGAGCTATGCAAAGCCATCCTGAAAGCCGCTCATCTGCTGGTACAACCAGCAGATGAACGGCTTTCCCGGCGATGATGCAGGAGTGCACAGCACCGCTCATCGCTGGGGCATACACACTGGGTGCAATGTTCCCTCTAATTTTAAGGAAAATTTTATTTTTATGCGTCACTTCTATATATAAATGGAAAACAATGTTCAGCATTTGTGTTAACTTTACTTCAAAATGATATTAAACATTCAAAACATTTAAACATTTAAAACACAGCACATGATGTAGTTAATGGGTGGAACACATTCATTTAGTCCACAACTGCAAAAAGGGGACCACTGCTGCTTTGTGCGCTCTGTTGTAATGTCTGTGCACATGCTCGGCGAGTTGTGTGCGCGCGCGCTTAGCTTAGAGGGAACACTTACTGGGTAGCTTTGAGCTAAAAGCCGCTCAAACTATTTGTTTTGAGCGAATTTCAGCTCAAAGTCGTCCAGTGTGTATGGGCCTTTAGGCAGATAGATCTTCAAACCCCACAAAAGTGACACATGGTAACGGTAGCCCTGATATTCTCTTACTTTAATTATTAATTCCGCTATAAATGATTCTAAAATGGGTGGAATTTTAGTACAACGACTAAAGATTATTTTTATTAAGTAGATTGTGGCTATTACGTGTTTGCACAGGTCCGAATTTGGCCCCGTCCCCGTTGGTGGGGGGACTGCACACAGGCGATAATGCACATCTGCAAACCCCCACAGCAAGAGCCTTCAGCGAATATTTCATTCACCAGGACGCTTTATCCCTTATTGACAGACAGGGGGGCATTTCGTTTAGGGGTGGGCACCCAGTTTAGGGGTGGGCACCCAGCATTTCTGGGCGGCCCCCCAGCACACGCCTTCAATTCCGGGTGGATGACATCACATGACGTCAGCACCCGCCTTCAATTCGGCCATCCCCGTTCAAATACAAAGTCCTGGCTTACTTTTTATAGGGTACAGAGGAAAAAAAACATTTGATCAACCCTTTTTTTTTCCTCTGTGGGGGTGCATGCGAGCACCCCCACAGAGGTGTCATCGTACAAATCCATTCCTCCCAACTTTTCCAAAGTGAGAAGAGGGGTGCCGCCCGAGCACCTATGTAAATGGAGGCATGGCCTATGCAAATGAGGGCCACGCCCCCATTTCCCATCCTCTGCACCGCTGAATAGATGCCATGTGCACAGCGTCTATTCTGTCATGCTGGGGGGGACTCCCAACTGCCCCCTCCCCCCACCACCCACCACGGTACACTGCCGACCCCGGGCGGGAGGTGGGACCGTCCCAAAAACCCCGGATGGTCCCCCCAAAAATGGGACAGCTCGCAGCATAGGAAGCGTATGTGGCTGGTGGCAGGGTGCATTCGGTGGGGCGGCATTAACCTGCTTGCTACGCAGCGAAAATATACGCAGCATAGCGAGCAGGTGGGAACCTGGCCCCATCTGCGATTCTGTAAAGCTTATGTAAAGCCAAGCACATTGATGGACACTGGGGAGTAAATTTACTAAAGCTTCTAAAAATATAATAAGGTGATGTTACCCGTAGCAACCAATTAGATTCTGACAATTATTTTCTAGGTGCAATGGATAGAGAAACGATAGGCAGAATTTAATTTATTGCTATGAAACATTAGTAAGTGTACCCAAGGGTGGGACGTCTAGGTGCACTGATGCAAATAAAAAAATAATACAAAAAGAAAATCAAATATGAGATTCGCTGTTTTGTTATTTAGATTTTTTTTTACTGTATCTTAATTAACTTTACAGCTAACTATATTTTTTGACATTTTTAAATAATTTTTTTTATTGATAAATAAAAGTACATTTTATAAATATTTTTTGTTTTAACGTTGGACAGTACTTCAGTATAAAAGTCATGTGTCCACACTGAACGTGGCTATATCAGCCTCGGTCCAGCTTGTTACAACAGGTAGGTAAGGAAGGATGACTTTTACGAGCGTGTTACTGGGTGTGGTATAGTCTTACCCTCATCATTAGCTTCAGTTCTCTAACGAGGAAACTAAGCCGACAGGAAAAGTTTTGTCATTTATTTTATAATAACTTGCAAATATATGCACATTACTTACACTCGCATTGCATATGAAACAGCAAATTATTATTCAAACATATCGAGCACTTCTGCATGAACGACCGCTTGGGTGAACACTGGATATGAGAATGTTCATAAGGTTCTAACTAAACACAAACACAGTTCCTGACTTTCACCCTGGAGCTACTGAAGCCTTAAACGTCAATTTATCCTACAACTTGCCCATCCCAACTCCCTCCAAACATTTCCAGCTATGCTTGTCGCTGCGGCTTTGCCGGAGCCAGCAAACACCTGGCTGGCGAGTCCATACACGCTTCTGCATTTCTTATTATTTGAAAGTAATTGTTCTCTTAAGTTGCTTTTTTCAAACCAAGTACTTATTTTTTATTACAATGTTTTATATAGCAAAATAACGTCACCTTTTGCACACATGCAATTTTTATACACTCCAGGTGCTTGTTGTACTCGTGCTGACTAAATTGGAATACTGAAGCAGAACCTGATCAATTAGTTCTTAAAAACACAATATCTACACTATGGGGGTTATTGAAAATATTTTTTTTGCATCTGCGCTTACGCAGGTGCATTTCTGCGCCTGTGCAGATGCAGGGTGTGAGTGGGCACTACATGTTCACCGTCCCGCCCGCACCTAGCAGTGCCGGCGGGAGGTGGGGCCATGGGAACGCCCAGGGGGGGATGCGCACAGGGCGCTCGCAGATCTGAGACACCAAAGAGGTGTCTCAGATCTGCGAGCACTGGAGAAATCATTCGATTGTCGGGTCGCCGAACATTGAATGATTTCTTCTCCGCATCCAAGGCTGCAAATGGATGATAATGCAAATCATCCATTCGCAGCTGTGTTCAGTGGTGCACATGTTGGAGATGGGGCAGACCATACACAATTATCATAATACTGCAGATTGTAAACTCTACAGCCCCGTACACACTACATAACTTTTTAAAAGTTATGACTCAGAAGGGCCCTTCTGCGCGATATTGTTCAGAAACTTGTCTAGTGTTTATGTTCAATATCATTAAAGATGTGTGCTGCACCACTATTTGTGTGCTGCACCACTATTTGTGTGCTCCTCCACTATTTGTGTGCTCCACCACTATTTGTGGATTTACTTTCACCTCCTTGTTGTTGGCTACCTTCTCATAGCTTTATTTAATTGTTCATACCTCCCAACTTTTGGAGGTTGCAAGCAGGGACTTGCACGCCATCGTCTTTTTTCCATTGCACCAATGGCTGCTCTGAGCCTGCGATGACTGGTGCACAGTGTACAAATCATTAGATGGTGAGCTTGTTACGATGGGTTTTCACATATTCGCACGGTTGCGCATAGATTTGTACAGTAGCTTACACATCCATTCGTAAAGCGAGCACAGATATCTATTTATTTACAGGTTTTTATATAGTGCAGCATATTCCATTGCGCTTTCGCAAGGCGGGATTTCACTCTAGCGGGGCGAACGCTGTCCGCTGGAAAATTCGCACCTGTGCGATAAAGTCTGACGCGACCCCCTAGCGAATGTGTACACACTTGTGAATGAGTTTGTGATGGTTCCGGCGGGCGCCTCGTATCACTTCTGGGCGGCAGATTCACCTACTAACATCTCCATAGCCGAGAAAATCGCACGCACACACACACACACACACACACACACTTATGAATTATTCCTTGTGTATGACTTATTGGGTGCACAGTGGTGATGCACCGGGTATGGATCATAGCATAGACAGCAACTAGGTCGACATTCATAAAGGTCGACATGACTGAGGGGCGACATGGGGTTAGGTTGATATGGGGAAGGTCAACAGTCAAAAGGTCGACATTTTTTTCCAGTTTTTTGGTTCCGAATGTCGACACAGGCGACATGGACACTAAATAAGTGCGCCGCGTGCCCTCTCATGGCTCGCTGAACTCGCCATGCTTCGGGCGTGGTGCCACGCTACACTACGCACACTATTTTATTCTCCCGTCACACTGTAGTGGATGGTAGGGTATGAAATACCGCCTATCGGCACATGTCAGCTCAAAAAAAGTGAAAAATCTCATGTTGACCTAATGACCCTGTCGAGCTAACCCAGGGGCAAACGCAGGATTTTCAGAAGGGGGTTTCCAGAGGGCGGAGCAAAGCACGGAGATGGACACTTAGGTGACCCAGTATATGCTTTGATGTCCCGCGGGTGGTAGGGGTATTATATCAACCGCTCAGCATGTAGGGCCTGGATCAGTAATTTCCACTAATTGCCCCTTTACTGCACAGATGGTGGGAGATGGGGTGGGAGAAGGGGGCATTGGGCTGAATGAAGGGGCCCTGATACATAACTTCCGGGGTGGTAGATGTTTAATACGCAGAGGAGGGGTGTATAGTGGAGTGGGCTTATTAATCATAATTTTCTGGTGGGAGGACAGCTTGCTTGACTGCAGATATCTCCAGTTCCTGGAAATAGATTTCTTAGATTTTAATGTAATTAAAAACTAGAGAATCCCACCTACCAAATGGTATTGGAGACTATGGGATCAGAGTTCAGGAGGCAGAGCAATCTGCCAAGGAGTATATAAAACTACATACCAGGTGTATGGAGCTGGAGCAGTAACCAGCTGCTGGAAGGCTGATATCTCTGGTTTTGGGAACAGTAGAGAAAAGCTCCTAGTGTCCATCAAAGGGGGAGAGTCCCAGCTTTTGGAATATACCCTCAGAAAAACTCTAGTTCAGACAGAACCTGAAATATCTGACTGGGAAGAGCAATTAAAAGGCTTGGATGGGGACCACTGCTTTGTAGTCAGATATCTCCGGTTCCCAAGGTCCGATTTAAAAAATTCTTGTACTCATGGAAAGAGGGGACCCTCAGCTTTCAGCATAGTGCCCTTAGACTCCTGGGGGGGTTTCTGGGTACTCGGAAACCCCCCCTGCGTGCGCTACTGTAACCCCATTTCAACCTTCAGTCATGTTGACCTTCATGCATGTCGACTTAGTGGTGTCGACCTAATGCTTGTCAACGTAGTTGTTGTAGACCTAGTGACCGTATCCCAATGACTAAACTGGTGGTTGTGGCATGGCGCTCAGCTCTCTATTCAAGGACACAAGGCTCCACCCCTTTATTCGGGCACACCACCGGTTCCATTTCCGCACTTTGTCAAAAGGGTGTCTGAATAAAGGGGTGGAGCCTTGTGTCCTTGAATAGAGAGCTGAGCGCCATGCCACGACCACCAGTTTAGTCATTGGGATATGGTCACTAGGTCTACAACAACTAGGTCGACAAACGGGACCCGCTCATTACATATGCACGGGGCGGGGACACGCTCATTCAATATGCACTGCACTACTCAGCGCACAGTTCAGCCAGCGGCGCCCACCACAGACCCCGCTCCCCCAAGCCACCGCGGGGTCTGCGACGTAGCTACGCCACTGTGAGAGGTATGGGTTGAGAAGTGCTAATCTACTCACAAACACCCTTCACCAGCTGCCCCCATGCCAGAGGCAGGTGTGAACTGTAACCATTTTTAGTATGTTAACTCTTATGAGTAGGGTCCTCCTGCCTCACGTACTCACCCTACCTCTTTTCCTCACCTGTGCTCCTGTCCTGTTCTTCCCTTCCTCTACTTCATCTTCAGTCTCCTCGACAATTTTGACACCTACTTCTGAACTGATGCTGATTTTAGTTCTACCAGCTATACCCCTATTCATACTGTATTTTATCAACACACCCTGTACGTTACCTTGTAATTTGTTTTTTGTTTGCTATGTACGGCGCTGCGGACACTTTGCGGCGCCTTATAAATAAACGTACTACTACTACTAACCACTCACAATGTCATACAGGCCTCTCTTCTGTCAGGTGTATGAGACTGGTCATTAAACCATTAACCATCGGTGTAATTCAGCATGGAATTTGCAAATCGAGCGATTATTGAACGACTGCGCACGTGTACCATTCGCATTAGCAGCTGACAATGCATATGGATCGTAAAAACGCAATGGAGACGCAGTTTGAGTGACAACAAGACGGCATTTGGGGGCGGAAACCTACTGTTTTCTGGGTGTGTCAAGAATAAAAGTAGGCGTGCCACAGCATTTTTGAGGTGGGTCTCAGACGTCAGTGCTGACCACTTCCAGCCCATCTTAGTCGCAGCTGGCCTGCTATATAACACCCCCTCAGGCCAACTCACATGTGCATAGACGGCAAAGTCTCTTCGATGTTCCAGAAATGGATTTGTAAGTGGATAGTGATCTGCAATCCATTCACAATTCATTTGCATATTTGCCTTGACGTTTTTTCTGGGTAGAGGTGCTGAATGAGGCCCAAAATCAGGACGGATAGAAAGTATGGCGACTGTATCAGACCAGGATTCACTCTGCTAGATAATTAGCAGCTGAAGCTAGCCACGAGAATCAATTGCTAATCAGCTATTTGTGCCAAAAATCTGTTTGAACATTTTTATTTTGAATGATCGAGCGCACATGATATATCATGCAGATTGCCACACAGGAATCCCCACACGTACAATACAGGCTACCTATTTACTATCTAGCAGTTGCAATATGCCGCAATGTTAATGCCCATATACATTAGAATATATGACCCTGTGTGAAGAATTCAGTATGTGTGATATAGCCGCGATAAGCAGACAAGGATCTAATATAGGATTTTACTGAAGAATTCCTAGTAGTAAGCAGGGTTTGTTTCTATGGGAACAGTTACCGCGCATGACGTTTCTGGTAAGAGCAACGCTGCACAGCCGGCAGGAGCATGCTGGGATGTGTGCTGTTCCAGGACTCATTCTCTGTACGAAGCTTCTAGGCTGATTAGCACAGAAGCATCTAGTTGTATGTGTAACCAGAATAATCTATAATGCGGTCTGAGCATTCGATACCATGCCTGGTGTTTGGCCTCATTCACTGCTGCATGACTATACTTTCTCAGCACAAATACTATACATTATTTACTTAGCATCATACGCGTCTTGGGTAGACCACAGTGTGTGCCATATAGCGCTCCCTGGCTTTTATGTTAATGTGACACTCATAGGAATCAATCTAGTTTATAGTTAAATAGGTGATAGAGTAGGGATGCCAATTCCAGGATTCGGGATTGAAAAATGCTCAATCCCGGGATTCCCGGGATCCCGTCATTGGCCTCCCTAAAAAAAAAATTGCCCCGCCCCCCAAATGTCACCATAAAGGCCTTCTAAGCCTGCCCCCCATCCCCCGTCCTGCCAATCCTCCCCATCCCCCGTCCTGCACTGTCAGGGTGCTGTGCTGACAGGCATGGTGGCGGCCAGGCTGCACAGCGTGACGTGATGTCAGTGGTCATGCTGCGCAGCCCGGGCGCGGCCATGCCTGTCAGCACAGCATGCTGTCCCGAGCAGTGGAACCGCCAAGGGTCAGTAGCAGTCAGCCGGGCAGCATCTGAGCCATATTCTAAGGTGCTCAGTGCTGCTTGGCTTTTAAGAAAAAAAGTGAATTTTGCACGGGGTTACTAATCCCGGAATCCCGAGATTGAAAGCTTCAATTCCGTGATTCAAATCCCGATGATTTTGGTCCAAAATCCCGGGATCCCGCCAATCCCGGGATTGGCCTCCCTATGATACAGTATGTGTAACCCAGAGGCCTTGACAACGAAAATGCTTGAAAATAAAAAAGGTCCGTTATTTGGAAATTTTTATTGTATATTGGTTGTAGGGATGATGTGCTCGATACATTGCCGATAGAGTCTATTGGGCTTGGTTCAGTCCTGACCGCACAGCTGCAAATTCACACAGCGCCCAATAATCTATAGACTGCGCACGGGTCTGGTTCACAATGCGAGTATGCAATGGCGACCAAAGTAATTGACAGGAAACCGGCCATTTCATGTTAGTGCCAGGAAAAAACGCAGGCCTGCCTAGGGAAAAAGCAGACGAGCCCATGCGTTTTAGGCTTATGACTTATGATTGAGCTTCAGGTGATACATTAGGGAGGATGCCCCCAGGTGGCCAATGGCCTTACCCCTGCTTAGTGCAGCTTTACATAAGATACATATGGCAAGACAATTGTTGCCCAGATCTGAATAAAAATAATTCCAGACCAAAGAGGTGGATTTTTTGGTCTTCTGCCCAGGCATGGTGATGGGCTTTTTTATCAACAACTGACAACAACTGTCTCACTCTGTGCCTCATTTAAGAAAACCACATCACCATCGGCACATACCCTCCAACATGTGAGGGTCAGAAATCGGTACAAAAAAGAAAAAAAGGGAGGGGCGTGGCTTCGGGAAAAGGGGCGTGGTCTTTCCGATAGTTTCAATACCCACCGTGTGTGAGTTGAACATAATAATTTACCTGCCCCGCTGGTCCTCTCCTGCTGCGCTGCGCATCGATCAGGTCTCTGACAAACAGCATGCATAAGTGAAGTTCTTCTCCCGTCTATCCCCGAGCAGGAGGAGGCCGTGTCCTCCCTTGGTGCACCTTGGGAGTTGTAGTCTTGTTCGGCGGCTCCCCTTCAAGCTTCCTGGGGAATAGCCGGCAGTCTGAAACTACAACTCCAAGAGTCCCCCCGGCCTCCTCGGCTGAGACAGAGAAGTACAGGAACTGGAAGGAGGCGACATGCTGCGGCTGAAGCCTGAAGGCTAGAAAACCGGTACAATCGGTACAGGGTAATTTAACCGGTACAGGCCGTTAGAAAACGGTACTGTACCGGGTAAATCGGTACAGTTGGAGGGTATGTCGGCATCCTCCTCGTCAACTTTCTCCTCAGCGCTAGCTACATCAATATCCTCCTCCTGGTGTACTTCAACAGTGACACCTTCAATCTCACATTCAGGAACTGGACTGTGGGGGCTCCTTCCAGTATATGCACAGGGCTTGCAAATGGTGGAAGGAGCCACCTCTTCCTGTACAGTGATGGGAAGGTCAGGCATCACAACCACCAACACATTACTTGGGGATTTGTGATACCACCTTAGGAAGCCTGCAGATTCCAACTATATGAAGCTACTCACAGCTAATAGCTCCATCAGTAAGGTGACGGCTTCTAGTGCAATAGGTTAAGGGTTCTAATACCAAAGTGTCACACTAAAATATGTTTATAATACAGATGGTATGGGGACTAGAGGAGGAGCCAGAACAAACATGATAGCCCAGCTTTCAATTAACTGATTGAAACCGTTAACTGAATGGTGGAGGAGATGTGCCCCACTTCGGAGCAGGAGCCTGGCGGCTGGTTGCTTCCCAGATTTCCCCCCCTGCTGATCATTGAAAAACCAGTGTATAGTAAATAAATGGTCAGCAGTACTGATCATTTAGGTCAAAGTAGTACAGAACAGCAAAGGGAAAATGCAGAGTAGTCCTAATGTCTAAATGCAAGAACACTAATATTAAGAATAATGCATAAGATGTCATTGCTACCACCTACATCTGCAACAAACGCCACCATAGCTAGGGTCAACCGTAGCCAGGTGCGTCCTCAATAGCTGGGGCCAGGACGGTGTTATTAAAAATAGGTAATATGAGCTAAACCAGTAAAGCTTATTGTTTCTTCTTCTGTTTGGTGCTGGCTTATTACTTTGAGAAAATAAGTGCTATATTATAATCAACACAACTCTGCTTACTTATCTCACACCAAGATATTATGCATACCCTCCAACTGTACCAATTTAGCCGGTACAGTACCGTTTTTTAATGGTCTGTACCAGCTAAATCTAACTGTACCAAATGTACCGATTTTTGAGGTGGCTCCTGTGACTCTGGGAATTGTAGTCTTCATCTGTTACACTGCCAGCTGCTCTTTGTGTAGTATGAGTGGCCTAGACTACATTTCCCAGGTTGCACTGCAGGGGGACTCGGCGGGACGGCAGTCCTCCCCTTGTTTAGAGATTTCTCCCCGGAACCCCTGCACCTCCTCTCCGTTCCCAGGGGAGTGCAAAGCCAGTGAGCACAGAGCACAGGGGCGCCGCCGATACAGTATCTGAGCTGATGGGTGGCTGAGGACGAGGAGGCCCCAGGGGGCACATAAAGCAGGTGAGTGCTGCTAACATGATACCCGGGGCCCCGGGTATATGATTTTAATTGACGCCAATGCACATTCGGAAAGGGGATTTGGTCACACACCCTTTTCACGCTGACCACGCCCTTTTGGCCACGCCCCTTTCCGGATGTGTACCGATTTCTTCCCTCCAGATGTTGAAGGGTATGTATTAGGCATACATCACATCACACATACCTATGCTTTTAACCATTATTTTCCTTACAAGATTGCATTTCAATGCAACTTTAAAACGGGTTCAGAGCTTAAATTTATAGTCATCGTTATATCTTTTTCCCCAACCACCAAATATTACAGTGTTGACAGATGCATGGAGTCAGTGTGCACTCTGCAAGTGATTGCAATTGTGCACATGTTAGAATGCCCCTTTTCTCCCCATCCAACCTCTCCGAGTGCAGCATACTTACCTAATCTTCTGAAACGGCCAGGAGGCCTCCAAAAATTGGGTGGTCATTTGTATGACCATCGGACATCTGAGTAGCCTTCAGGTTACTCTGTATTTCCTGTCAAATAACACATACTGGCTTCAGTACGGCCAGAAAACATGGCTGACACTCCCTTGTTTTCTGTATGGCTGCCTGCTGCCATGTATATTTATGTCCATGTGGTTCTGCATCTGTTTCCAGTTGCACAAACACATTCTCACTGTACCTGGCCTATGTGATACCTACTGTTGGCAATAAGCACTATTTGATTCGATCCTAGAGGCTTGCAATCAGCATTGTTGATCCAATGTATATGACAATTTACCAATGAGTCGTATCTCATAAAAATTGTTGCGTATGATTAATGGTGCACCGGCCAATCAGCTTCCAACTGTAATTTTTCAAACACAAGACAGTTAGGAGCTGAATGCGTGACAGCTAGGAGCTGATTGACTGGAGTAGCGTTTATCATATGCAATGAGTTTTAAATATATAAAACACATTGATCAATGGCTGCATAGTTTGTTCAGTCTTCAGTTTCTGGGCGGGATGTATTAAAATACATTGCCGCCCTTCGCCGCACCCCCGACGCGATGCTGCCGCATATGTACTAACATATGCGGCTGGCATCGCGGTGCGTTGACGGAGGCCCCCCGCGATACCTGTACTGTGGTGTGCGGGGGGTCTCCGTCACCTCCCTGCCGCCACGCTCTCCCCATCATGCCGGGGACAGCTATGCATGCTGTCCCCGGCGCTTCCTCCTCCCCCTGCAGCCGGAAGGATGTCCAGCTGCTTCACTAGGGGGAGGCAGGGCTTACCTTTCGGGGTCCAGGAGGACCCTTCAGGAAGGTAAGCCAGAGGGGGGGGTCGGCGAGGCGGCGGGTTTGCGTCTGCGTCGGTGGGCGGCGAAAAGAAGCCCATAGGCTTCTATAGGGTATCGCCACCCAAAGGTGGCGATACCCTACACTGCGGTATCATTTTTGATACATTGAAAAATGTGGTAAAACCGGGGTTTTACCGCATTTTCCATTTGATACATCTAGCCCTCTGTCACAATGGAACTGTCCTTGTTCTCCGCCCCCTTGTTCTCCGCCCTCCGAACTGTCCTTGTTCTCTTGTCCTTTCTGAACTGTCCTTGTTCTCCGCCCTCTTCCTGGCCACAGCCATTCCGCTATAGGCAGTGGGAATGAAAGGCAGGAAGTCAACACATTTATTGCTAGTGATGTTGCCTGCTGACCTGTGTTTTGCTTGTCCTGTAGTCTACTATTCTATCTTATTTCCATTGCTATCCTGGGTTGATCGTGCTCTCCGCTCCGGTGCGCATACGCCGGAGCTCCCCTGCCCCCCCCCCCAATTCCCCAAATATTTTGAAAAACCACGGTTTTCGGATTATTTGGGTTTTTGGAATACACGGATAGGGGAGACCTGACCTGTAATACGCTGGCTAAATGGTACCCAATCTAGGTTCATTGAACTGTCCAAAATGTTGCTTTAGACCAGCTTAAGAGAACAGGCTTGCTTACAATACATGAATCTTATGCTGTGCAGCAATCTGTATGCAGAGCTTGAAATAAAGATGACACCTTAATTGTTCAGCTGAAGAGAGCAGTCTAATGTGATCTGGCACTATCCATATTCTTGCATGAAAAGGAATTAGACAGCAATGTCTGAAAGCTTTACTCCCACACAAATGCCACATTCTTCTGCTGCCAATGAGCTTACAGGGTAGGTGCAAACAACTTGCATGGGCATATTGCTGGAGGGAAAGGCTCACACATTCCCTTGGAAGAGATGATGCTGTGCAGTTGTGGAATCTCAGAATGCAAATTTGTCTTTATGTTTTGGAAACGTGGTGGAAACATCAGAAACCTGTCAGTCTGTCTTCCAGGAACAAATTCATTGAAATAGTGTCAGTGCTGCTTAGTTTTCATCAGCAATAAAATATCAATGCTGCCTTATGCAATGACCCCCGACTAGTTTCTCGTGTCAACCTCTATGTTTTATTTGCCACATCCTGCCACACTCCTGCCTCTTTCTGCCACACTCTGCCTCCTCCTGTCTCTTCCTGTCACCCACTGTTTTCCCTGTCACACTCTGCCTTCCCCTGCCTCTTCCTGTCACCCACTGTTTTCCCTGTCACACTCTGCCTTCTCCTGCCTCTTTCTGCCACACTCTGCCTCCTCCTGTCTCTTCCTGTCACCCACTGTTTTCACTGTCACACTCTGCCTTCTCCTGCCTCTTCCTGTCACCCACTGTTTTCCCTGTCACACTCTGCCTTCTCCTGCCTCTTTCTGCCACACTCTGCCTCCTCCTGTCTCTTCCTGTCACCCACTGTTTTCCCTGTCACACTCTGCCTTCTCCTGCCTCTTCCTGCCACACTCTGCCTTCTCCTGTCTCTTCCTGTCACCCACTGTTTTTCCCTGTCACACTCTGCCTCCTCATGCCTCTTCCTGTCACCCACTGTTTTTCCCTGTCACACTCTGCCTCCCCATGCCTCTTCCTGTCACCCACTATTTTCCCTGTTACACTCTGCCCCCTCCTGCCTCTTCCTGTCATTTAGTTTTTCCCTGCCACACTCTGCCTCTTCCTGTCTCCCTCTGCCTCCCCCTGTCACCCACTGATGTGTTCTACAGTATATTGTGATCTTGGGTTGGGGTGTAGGAGAGGGGCCCAAATTATATTTTTGCACCTGGGCCCACCACCCACAAGTTCCCCCACTGGTCCACACCTTTGTGCATGGCAATTACCTCCCCCCACCTGCAGCCATCCCAACGCTCCTGCCATACAAAGTCACATATTATCAGAGACTGCGCTGTTCTATGTGAAAACATTTTCATTGGATCAATAATCCCTTTTGCTAATGCTTCCCTCAGGGAACTCTTGATTATTGTTCTCTTCCGAAAACACATCATCATCATCCCATTTGTCCTTTTCGCTTGGAAACCCTCTACAGTATATTTATTATTATTATTATTATTATTATTATTATTCATTTATTTCTACAATTGGGCACATTATCAAGTTTTTTATTTGACTTTGTTCCGCATAGCCTATCATTAACATAGTCTCTGTTTAGTAATAGCAACATGTTAATGTTACATTTTGCTTTATATACCTGTGCAGAATAACGTGTAGACTAGCCAGACGTGACTTTACAGGGAATAGTTTACAGCTGCTAATTTATAAATGATTACTTTATTTCCCAAGCTACAAATTAACGTTCCATAAAAAGAGTAGCCCTGCTGCCATCCCGCTGTGTCATAAAGAGACTACAGTATTATTGTTCGGCCTTATGGTGTATATACACACTAGACGATTCTCCAAACCACATGCATGATAACAAAGTTATCGTGTATATTGTCTACAGTGTACGCACTATGGCCCTCATTCTGATTTGATTGCTCCCTTATTTATTATTTATTTATTAACAGTTTCTTATATAGCGCACACATATTCCGCAGCGCTTTACAGAGAATATTTGAGCATTCACATCAGTCGCTGCCCCAGTGGAGCTTACAATCTATATTCCCTACCACATGTACACGCACACACAGAAATTCTAGGGTTAATTTTGTTGGGAGCCAATTAGCCTACCAGTATATTTTTGGGTTGTGGGAGGAAACCGGAGTACCCAGAGGAAACCCACGCAAGTACGGGGAGAATATACAAACTCTGCACAGTTAGAGCCATGGTGGGAATCAAACCCATGACCTCAATGCTGTGAGGCAGTAATGCTAACCATTACACCATCCGTACTGCCTTGTGCGAACGCGCAATGTTTAGCAACTGCAAACAAGAAGAAATAGAAAATGCGGCGCTAAATTATCTAAACATTTTTTTTATAATAAATTGGATGATCTTTACATAATATTTCATATATGATAAGATAAAAAGACACAATTAATAACAAACCATGGTAAAAAAAAAAAAAGCTGTAAAATAACAGATCACCCACTTTTACAATTTAGCAGCAATTATGGAGAGTCCATTCCGATTTTAACCCAAACAGTAGAACAATTATTGGAGAGATAGTTACCACCCCTGGCTGTTTAGGCAAGAGAGCATGTCCATACAGAGTCCAAGTGGTCGGTCCAATGTTGGCAAAAATCCGGTCCCCGCGGACTCCACAACGAGGGGGATTGCAGGAGGCTGTGAGGGTTGCGAGGGACTTGCCCACCTTCCCAGGGGGCTGGGAGGCAGACCCACTTTTTTAGGATGCTCGCGGCCATTCCGGGAGGGTAGGCAAGAAAGTGATTTTAGTTTCACACTCACAAAGAGATTTTACAGAAGATCAAATCTGCTGCATCTGCTGGAAGTTCACTGACAATCATGACAGAGATTGCATAATATGAAATAAACTGGTTAATCAAATTACTAATCTACATGCAGATTTGCTAGTTACAGTTCTGTATGTTTAAACCCTGTGAATTTCTCATTATAATATTTTAAAACATGGTAGCAGGTACTTAAACAGCTCTGTTTTCTCGCGGGCAGCTCTCTCCACCACTCTGCTGACACACCGCTTCCGTAATCACCATATATTACCCACACACTCTGGCCTGTCATGTAGCCTTGGGAATAGCTGGCTGTCCCCAAATCTAATGTCCGTTCCAGCGGCACACCCTCAGCTCCATCACATGCTTTTAATAATGATTTGTTAATGATTTGGGTGCTACATTCTGTACCTAGTGCACAAGTACAAAAAATGGCTGTGTCCAAAAACATTTGTAAGCTTTATTTTTGTATTGGGTGAGCAGTGATGACATCACTTATATTTGTGAAATCATAATGGAAGGTTCACTTGTTAGTAAAACACACTGGGGTTAATGTATTTAAAGATTGGACATTGCCCAAAGCAACCAATCAGAATATACTTATTTATTTAGCAGCTTCTAGAAGATAATATGGTACTTATGTAATATCTGGACTCCCGTTTTTCTTTTGAGACCGTGTTCCCTCGCGGGGCTCGCTGCGCTCACCACGCTTTGGGCACGGTGACTCGCTGCGCTCGCCACACTATATAAAATCAACTCCATGCGTAGTTGGATAGTAGGGGTATGAAAAAATGGGGTGCATTTAACATGGGAGTCCAGATAATACATAAGTACCGATAATATATAGAATCTGATTGGTTGCCGATAGCAACATCTTCAATTGAACTCCCATTTTAGTAAATAAACCCATCAGTGCGCACAAAAATCCATGTACTGTATATAAGCCATTTGGTTTGTTCCAAGTTACAAATTGGATATTATACTGTAAGAAAATAATGTTCCCATTTCAATAAAAGGCATATAAAAATTTCTATGCATAGGCTCCGAATCGGGCCTCCGGGCCAGAACACCCACGGAAAATGATGAGTACCCATGGTCGGTCCAAGGGGCCTGTGGATGAGCCCCAAGAAATACGTCCCTGGCACTCACACAAGGCATCTTTGTTCCCAGAGGTGCATTGTGGGTTTAACGTAGACATGTCACGTGACGCCGCAGAACTGCCAGACATCACAGGCAGGGAGGGACCGCTGCGGCCGGACCAGCCAGGCAGCCCCAGCAGCTCAAGCAGTGATGGCTGCAGGGGAAGGGGGGGGGGGCAGCACAGTTCAACATTCAAATAGGTGAGCCATACCCACTGCCAGTGAGTCAGTTTGGAATGGCAGTTGGTGTGGTTCCCCTGTTTGAATTTTAGACTGTGCTGCAGCCCCTCCTCTGGAGCCACCACTGCATACAGGACTTCTTGCCACAGGGGATTTACAGTAGAACATGACATGCATTATGAGATATTTGCTGGAATCCTGGTCCAAGTAGACATGTTAGGGCAAAAACAACCACATTTGTGTAATTTGGCTTCGCCCCAAGACCACAGAGCCAAAAAAATAGGGCATTTTGCCATAATGGTGTGGGGCTTAATTATGTCAAGGCCTGGTCAAACACCTCAAAGTGCCCAGATTCTTCTCCTCTCCAGCCTTATATTACTGCTGGTAAAATGCTGGTCTGTTCGCTGACCCAGGGCATCCGCTGGTATGTACCACCACTCTGCCATACCATCACCAGTTGTACACATACACATCCTAAAGGTGGCCATACACTACTGCGATGTCTGTAAGCAATCCCGCTTGAGCTACCTGGGACCTTCCCTGCCGTCTGGATCGCATCCGATACATTGCATGTGGTTCTTTCACATGCAATGTATTGCGTGTTAACCCCATTCCCCGCTGCCAGGAGGGGAGAGGAGTCGTAGGTGAACCTGCATGCAAGCCTGACCTCCAACTCTGACCTGATCGGATGTCAAAAACATCTGATTTGGGCTGATTTCTAAGCCCGATCCGTTGGAATCGGGTAATATCGGCTGAAATAGAACTAGTGCATGGGGGCCTTAACAGCTTCATCCAACTAAAGTGCTGGAGAAAAGCTGTTTTCAAGTTTTGTAAAGATGACACTTTGTCAGTGGTGTAGCTACATATGTGGCAGACCTCGCAGTGGCTTGGGGTAGCGGCGCCAGCAGGGTCGGTGGTTGGTGCTGCTGGCTGAACTGACAGGTGACCCAGCTGGTCCCGCCCTGTACATATTTAATGAGCAGGGACCCAGTGCGGTGCATATTGAATGAGCGGGTCCCCGCCCCGTGCATATGTAATGAGCGGGTCCCGCTCATTACATATGCACTGCGCTCCTTACATATGCACGGAGCGGGACAGCCCAGCGCTCACTGCTGCCTCGGTTCCCTGTTAGCTCAGCCAGCTGTGCCCGTAGTCCATCGCCTCGCCCCTTCATGCGTGGGGGGGGGGGAGAATTGTTTTTGGCAGGGGGGAGAAAAAATTCTAGCTAAGCCACTGCCCTGTATATCTGTATACAGACCACTGAACTCTTCTACCTTACAGAACAGTGTTCCAGCAACTGTAAAATAAAAGCTATTACCAGTCATAAGGACTTCCATGAACCCACAAACACTCATGCTCTCTTTTATACACCTCCATTGTTTTCAATGGGAGATATATATATTTGATTCAATAAGATGCGACTGAAGTATAGAAACTTAGGAGGCATGTCTTGAAGTAAAGCCGGCGACAGAAGACTGGGAATTGAGCTTCCATAATGTTTCGGAGCATCTTTCCTAATTGTATCTGTCTGTGATCTTGTTATTCTGCAGCACTACGGAGATCACTGTGGGAAGCGGAGCGGCACAGAGGAAGAGACGGCTCTTTTAGTTCTTCCATACTTTGTTCTGATTCTTCCTTCTGAGTGTGTACAATTCTATAGACTACACAACGGCCAATGAGAGTACAGCACACAAAGAAAGGAGACCATGTTATCCCAGCACTTTGCAGGGTGCTGGATAATGTACAGTATTGTGCACACTAATGTTCTACACTGATAACGACCTTATGCAAACGCACAGCCTAATTTGGATGAATTTTCTGGGTGTGGACCATTAGGGCGACATGCATTTTGGTCAACATGAGTCTAGGTCGACATGCAGGAAGGTCAAGATGAGTCTAGGTCGACATGGTTTAGCTCAACATTCAGCACGTCAGGTCAAAAAAAAAAAGTGAAACCCCCATGTCGACATTTTGACTGTCGACCTAATGACCCTGTCGACCTAACCCATGTCGACCTAGACTCATGTCGACCTAAATGCATGTCGACCTAATGGTGTCGACCAACATGCTGGAGACCCAATGACAGTATCCCATTTTTCCAAGGTGGGGTATACAGTATTTATTAAAATGTAAGTTTATAGAAGTGCAGATGTTCCCCATGGCAACCAATCTAGATTCCAGCTACTATCTTCTGGAAGGTGCTAGACCTGCTATATCTGGTCCTATAGAAGGCAGTCCTCTGCCTGGGCAGTTCTTTAATTGAGAAATCTACTAAGTGGGAAATATACAAAGTGGATTTACTTATAAAGAACAGTTATAAAACAGTTGAAAAACATTGAACAACATCAAACAAGGTAAATACAATACTTATTCCACACTCTCAAACAATCTCCCCTTTACCTGGTCACCAACAGACAAACTATCACATCATGCTCACCACAATGCTACTTCTCATTTCATTACATGGCATACTTACCAAACTTCAACCATCCTATAATCTCCCTGACACTCACCACTCTGTACACATTGCCTCTTCCATTATTCACTCTGCACTTATCACAAAATATCTCCCATCTCGACCACTCCGCTCTGCACAAGATCTGCGTCTCTCTTCTGCACGGATCACCAGCTCCCATTCACTATTACAGGACTTTCATCGGGCTGCTCCCATCCTATGGAATGCCCTTCCACATACAATAAGACTCTCCACTAGCCTCCAAACTTTCAAGTGTTCCCTGAAAACTCACCTCTTCAGGCAAGCCTATCATATTTAAGTTCTACACGCATAACCCTCCGAGGCACTTATGTATTATATAGCTTCCCTTCTGGACCTGTAACTTGGTGGGACTGCTATGCTATTACTGGTGCCTGTCCTTGTGTTTCCCTCCTATATCCCTATAGATTGTAAGCTTGCAGCAGGGCCCTCTAACCCCCAAGTCTGTCTGTTACCCAGTTTGTTTTATCACTGTCTACTATTGTAAAGCGCAATAGAATCTGCTGCGCTATATAAGAAACTGTAGGTGACTTCCGGTGGGCAGCGTGCACGGAGCAGCTGCGTTTTAGGTGAGCTCCTGGAAGAGAACCTCCGATGCGGCATTGAGAGCAGAAGCCTGCCGCACCTGGAGACCAGGGCTCAAAGGGGAGAATACCCCGGAGTCGTACAAGCCCCAAGAACTGCCATCGCTTACCTCGGTGCTGAGGCTCGGATTAGTCGGAAGCGAGAGGGAGAAGGAGGCACTGACCGGGTGCGCAGCCTGTAAGAAGACGGCACACAGACACGGCAGTGGCGGGTGAGAGACGCCAGCCGTTCACAGAGAGCCAGTACAGTGAGCGGGAGAAGGAGGCACTGAAGGGGTGCGCAGCCTGCGGGACGACGGAGCACAGACACGGCAGCGGCGGGTGAGAGACGCCAGCCGGACACAGAGAGCCAGCACAGCGACTACGCTAGCTCCACGCCGGCTAAAGCCCTCAGTTGCCTCAACATCAAGTCCAGGGAGGAAAAACATCACCGCCGGAGAGGGGAAGAAGCGAGCATCGCATAGAACCCCAGGAACAGCTCCCAGCAGCAGCGGTGGGGGAGAGAAGCCACCGCCTACAACACTGTCTACATTAAGCTTCCATAACAAGCCTCCAGCAGCGGTGGGGGAAAGAAACCGCAGTTTACAGCACCGCTCACAGCCCCAGGATCGGTACCCGGTGCCCGGCGGGGGCTCTGTCGGCAATAGCGCCCAAAGAGGTAGCCAGCAGGAGAAGGCGGGCCAGTGGAAAGATTACCCTCTGCTAAAATCAACAGAGGAGTCAAGCAGGGAAGGTGAGCACGGACTCGCTCACTGACCAGGTACCCCTTTTTTTCTTTGCTCCCCGTTAAACTGTTGGTAGTCACATCAGCTGGTGCACCATGTAAACCCAGACGGGGACCCTATTTGCTAAAAAACACTGAGACATTTACCTCTGGGCCAAGGCTGACTGTTACCCTTAATGCTGAACTTGCCTGTGTTATTAAAACTCCTTAGCTGCAGAGCCGGGGGGCATTCAATTGTCCCTGCAGGTTGTGGCGAATGGGAGAAATCCTAAGGAAAAGACACTCTCAAACGATTCATCATTAATAAGGAACCACAGAACCGGGGAGTAACGAGGAACTCCTGCAGGTTGTGACCCCCAAGACCCCTAAATAAGGGCTTTAATAGAGACAAATGGATACACAAGTGACTTGTACACACCAGGGCAGCAGAAACTAGAAAGACACTGTTTATTAAAGCGCAACTGAGTCTCCGGTTGCTGGATTGCACCCCTGTTTGCGCCCCCTCTATCATACCTTGAACGTTTTTTTTTTTTTTTTTTTTTTTGGCCCTGGGGCTAGGCGTATGTTGTGGAATTTTGACTTTTTTTTTTTTTTCTTTTTTCTTCAGCTTTTTTGTATTTTTTCTTTGGAGTTATTATAAGTTGTCTTTCCTCCCCTCCCCTTCCTAGCTCAGTAAAACCCAATAAGAACGTAAAAGGAGGAGAAAAGGGGGAAAATGTTAGCCTTAAAGGCTGAGTAAACTTAACTTCAGGGACCGGACTTGGGCCTAAACAGAATAGAATTGAGACGGTTTACTGGGTTACAGACCAGCTGCCCGGGATCTGGTTTAAGACGGAAAAGGAACTGCTTGCTGGGACACGGGCCAGCTGCCCGAAAACAAAGGATACTTGCCAATACTTAGGGGGAAAAGAAAAAGGAAAGGACTTGAGACATTCTCTCTTTTTGTCTATTTTATCCCTGAGTCCTCCCCTTGGAGACCACAAACCTATATAACTGCCGCTATTTTAGTAACCCCTTCCTAAAAACAACTGCCACTGTGATTATTATATGTACAATTTCTTGATTTTCCCCCCTTAGGTTACAGTTTTTTGTCTTGCTTTTCCTAAACTTCCCGCCGGGTATTAAAAAACATAAATTGTAAGGGCCAAGGGCCAGGGGGGAAAGGGACTGCTTGCTGGGGCACGGGCCAGCTGCCCAAAAACAAAGGACATTTGTTAATATTTAGGGGAAGGGAAAGGGAGAAAAAAAAAAGAGGATCAGAGACATCGTCTCTTTTTGTCGAGTTCACCCCTGAGTCCTCCCTTTGGAGATTACAAACCTATATAACTGCTGCTATCTTAGTAACCCCTTCCTAAAAACAACTTTCACTGTGATTATTATATGTGCAATTTTTGATTTTCCCCTTTTAGGTTACAGTTATCTGTCTCGCTTTCCCTAAACTTCCCGTCTGTTATTAAAAAAAGTAAATTGTAAGGGCCAAGGGCCAAGGGCCAAGAGGGAAAGGGGAAGAAGAAAAAAAAAAAAAAATTCTTACGAATTGGGGTTGGTCAAACCAAGCCCACCAGGGCATGGATAAGTACATAGCCAAAAATCAAAAAAGGCTATCAGGATCCAACACCACCCCCATAATGGTTAGAAATAAGGCAGCAGCACCCAAGGTAACAACAACTCCCCCGAGGGCGGCCTCAAAAGAAACTGAGCCAAATGAGGCATTAGGCCCATTCAATGTGGAGGCCATGGCTCAGGAGATATCAAAAATATTGTTACCAATGATTGAAATGAAATTAGAAGAAAAGCTAGATGCCAAATTGGAGATAATAAATCAAAGGTTTGAGACAATTTTATCTAAGTTGGAGGAGCAGTCGAGTAGAGTAACGGAGGCAGAACAGAGAATTAGTGATGTAGAGGACACCTTAATCTCATTAAAAAATAAGGTGGAAACTCAGGCAAAACAAATACAGCAACATATAGAGAAAATAGATGAAATCGAAAACAGAAGCAGGAGAAATAATTTACGCCTGATAGGGATCCCAGAAAGGGTTAAGGACTCAGAACTCCAAGAGTATATAGGCCAGAAGATTGTTTTAGCTCTAAACTTACCAAGCGAGGTACTGAACCCATGTATCGAAAGAGCCCACCGATTGGGTCCAAGAAGAGTAGAAAAGGAAGGACAAAGGCCCCGACCAGTTTTGGCGAGGTTTTTGGACTTCAAAGCAAAAGAACAAATTTTAATGGCTTACCGTAAAACAAGGCAACTGACAATAGGAGGAGACTCAATCTTGTTGTTTCAAGATTATTCCACTATAGTATCACAAAAGCGGAAAGAGTTTAATCCTATCTGTAAATTCCTAATTGACAACCAAAAAAGATTCACTTTACAATACCCAGCAAAACTTAAAGTTACAGAGGATGGGCAAACTCATACCTTCTTGGACCCACTCGAAGCGAAAGAGTTCTTTAAGATCACGTAAGAGAATAGGCATAACTGGCCGATAGGTCGGTATTCATGATGGCTTTTTAAAATGGAATTAAAAATAAAGATGTATGAATACTGGGGCTTGGAGGGTGGGGGGGGGACCCCTGAGAGGGGACAGAAATGGATTAATATACCAGTAAATCCTAGGAGTGAGACCTGGGATGGCAAAAATAAAAAACCCGGGGGAAGAAAAGATGGGAAGAAAAATAAGGATTTGAAGCAAAAATGGCATAGGAAATATAGAAGAGAGGTACAGGATACAAAGTCAAGGCAAAAACAAAGAGGGAACAAGAACTATATACACAAACATAAACAGGAAGAGAGAGCTAAAAATAAAGGCTACTGTAAGAAGGAGACTAGAGGGAGAAGAACCAAAGAGGGGTCTAAGTCAGGATGAGTAAACCGGAAAAATTGAATATAGCCACCTGGAATGTTAATGGGTTAAATACGCCAGTAAAACGTAAAAAAGTTACTCAACATATTAAAAGGATAGGGGTAGATATTTTATTTATTCAGGAAACACATTGGAAGAAGGATGATGAAAACACTTTAAAGAATAATTGGATAGGAGAATGCTTGGCAGCATCATATCACAATAAGACACGAGGAGTGGCAATTATCTTTGCGAAACACTTAACATATACAATAGAAGACACTAAATTAGACGCACAGGGGAGATACATGATAGTAGATGTAAGAATCAACGATTTAAAATATACCCTAGTAAATATTTACGCACCCAATGAGGCACAAAGTGTATTTTTTGCTCACATATCACAAATATTATTAAGTAGGGAAACAGCAAATTTCATTATAGGGGGGGGACTTTAATGAGGTGATAAACCCGCATTTAGATAGATCAATCCAATCAAAAACGAGTAACCATAAATATAACCCAACGATACAAATGATGGAAGACCTAGGGGTGAGTGACCCATGGAGAATAGCCCATAGAACCGAAAGAGCATACACGTTCTGCTCAGGAGTATACCACTCTTCCTCGAGATTAGACTATATACTGGTCGAAAATAATTTGATCCCCAAAATAACGACAAGTAAAATAGACACTATTATGATTTCGGACCACGCGGTAGCTTCCATCACCATGAGCCTACCCCAAGACAGGGGAAAAAACCAGAATATGGAGGTTTCCTAGTTATCTCTATCAATCAGACCAGTTTCGGAGTTTCCTTAGAGATAAATGGGAAGACTATAGAGAGAATAATAAGGAACACATGGGAAACCCAATCCTACTGTGGGAGGCCTCAAAGGCAGTAATAAGAGGAGAGATAATAGCCTATACATCTAAACAAAGAAAAATAGCACAAGAAAAATTTAATATACTAAAAAAATCAACCACACTGGCATACCAGAATTACATTAACAACCCAATAGAGGAGCTATCAGAAAAATACCAACAAGAAAAACAACTACTTGAAAGCTACCTACTGGCACAAGCAAAACAAAACCTAGACTATACTAAAAACCATTTTTTTTAGATGGGGGAATAAAACGGGGGCCTTATTGGCAAATATGTCTAAACCACCCAAAAGTAAAAATCACATAATTGCTGTGAGGGGAGAAAGTATAGGGACAATCTGGACCAAACCTCAGGAAATAATAAAGAAATTTGAAAATTATTATCAGGATATATACGAAGCGTATCCCACAGACCAAGACAAAATAGATGAAACACTTAAGGAAGCGAAACTCCCAAAACTCTCACAGAGCCAAAAAGAGCTGTTAGAGGAGGAAATCAGAGAAGAAGAGATTATAGACACCATTGCCAACATGGCGCTAGGGAAAGCACCCGGACCCGACGGGTTGTCAATAGAATATTATAAGATACTTCAAAGGGAAGTGACCCCAATTCTTTTGTTGATATTTCGTCAAATACACAAAAACCATATCCTATACCCAGCATTTAACTATGCACACACTATAATGATACCCAAAGCCGGGAAAGACCCCTTAGAACCCTCATCTTACCGTCCAATAACCCTCCTTAATGTAGACTTTAAAATAATGGCCAAAATTATGGCAACAAGACTACAGAACATAATAGCCCCAATTCTAACAGAACACCAATTAGGCTTTGTGAGTGGGCGACATGCGGTTAAAGGGATCAGAACTGCCATAACAGCGATAATAGCGGGTGCTAAACATGGGACAAATATACTATTAAGCCTAGATGCACAAAAAGCATTCGATACTGTCTCATGGCAGTATCTGGAAAAAGTCCTGCAATATAGGGGATTTGGGATTAACTTTAGAGAGGTAGTCAAGTAATTTTACACCACCCCAGTTACATCGCTTATGATAAATGGCCAAAAAAGTAGAAACATAGAAATGTGTAGAGGAACAAGACAGGGCTGTCCCCTATCACCCCTCCTTTTTAATTTAACATTAGACCCAATGCTACGTATAATACAAAACTGGACCCCACTCAAAGGTATCCAAGTGGGAGCTCAGACCGTCAAAATAACAGCTTTTGCAGACGATCTCCTGCTCTATGTGGCAAATCCGGAGGAATCTCTGAAACCTCTTATGATAAAGCTAAAAGAGATTGGTACTCAATCTGGGTTCGGGGTAAATTTCGAGAAATCAACCGCAATGACCCTAGACACCAAATGCACCAAACCCAAGTGGGCACAAGATGTAAATCTAAAATGGGCAAAAGAAGGATTCAGATACCTAGGGGTTTATCTCCCCAAAGACATAACGTGCCTACATGACTTAAACATAAACAATGCTATAAACCAATTAAAAAAAGAGATCAGAGGATGGAAACATCTAAAATTGTCATATACAGGGAGATTAAATTTATTAAGAATGATATCATTACCTAGACTGCTGTACCCTCTCCAAAATCTGCCTCTTCTGCTAACACAGAAAAACACAGCTGAGGTAAATAAATTGTTCCGTGACTTTATCTGGAAAGATAAGAAGGCAAGAATCAGCCTAATTAAGATGCAACAGAAACGAAACAATGGAGGTTTTAATTTTCCAAACGTGACGTGGTACAACCAAGCGGCTGTGCTGAGGCATTTGAGGGATTGGATACAGCAGTCAGAAATCTACACAAATACATCTTTAGAACAAGAGTTTATAGGGGACATTAATCTTGTTAATTTCTTACACTTAGAAAAATCAAAAATAGATCCGGAGATAATGAGCAACCCACTATTAATGTCATTGAGAAAATTATGGTTTATTCTAAGGAAAAGAATGCAAATAAATCCATACAAATCACAATTTATAACATTTCTACAAAATCCAGATTTCCAGGAGGGAAAAGCAGGAAACTCATTTAGAATTTTGAAAAGGCAGGGGATAAGTCGAATAGAACATTTGATGGACGTAGAGGGGGGCAAAGCCCTGACATATGCCCAGGCGGTAGAGAAATATGGCCCGTTTACTACGCATAATATTACATTCATACAGGCCCAACACTATATAAAGCAGGTACTTCAAAATCTAACAATAAGAGACTTGAATAACCCCTTGGACACACTCCTAAAAAAGCAAGTTCCACACAAGAAAATCATAACAGCTCATTATAAATTCCTATACCAGCCATTAGATTACGACAAAATAAAAACAGGAATAACAAAATGGAAAGAAGTATTCCCAAACATAACAGTAGAAAAACTAATAAAATCACTTGAAGAATTAGTAAAAACTATACCAGCAATAATGTATACAGAAATGTTTTATAACATATCCCACCAGACATACTTGACACCAAAAAGGAGATTTGAAATGGGTTTAGCATCAGATTGTTAAGGCCCATACACACTTAACGATTTTCACCTGAAAATCGTTCAAAACAGCCGTTTTGAGCGATTTTCAATTGAAAATTGCCTAGTGTGTACGCCCCACAGATTGCCTCCTAGCGATGATGCGCGCTCCCGCATCATCGCTAGCGAGGTCCCACGTCGGCTGGTTTTACCAGCATGCCAGCGATGATGGATGTTTTTTTATCCATCATCGCTGTATGTGTACGCTGCACGGGCTGAAAGATTAACCACTTTCAGCCCGTGTGCCGCCCCGCCGCCCCGCCGCCTCCCCCTGCTCCCTCCCCCCTCCCCCTGCTCCCAGCACGGAGACGGAGCAGGGAGGAAAAGACTCACTGCCGTCTGCGTCTGCCAGCAGCCGCAGCAAGCCCGCCGCCACGCAGCAGCTCTCGGTCCCCCCTGTCACGGGGACCTGTCCTCCTCTGTCAGCACTCGGTGTCCCCCTACTGACTCAGCTTCACTGCCACCAATGCAAGGTGTCCCAATTTTTATATATATTATATATATATATATATATATATATATATATATAACCACTGACACCAATGCAAGGCTTCCTAATATATATATATATATATATATATATATATATATCTATATATATCGATATGTATCGATATATATCGATATGTATCGATATATATCGATATATAGATATATATCGATATATATATGTATATATAGATTCGGTATGGAATCCCGGCGGTCGGAATCCCGGCGGTCGGAATCCCGACCGCCGAAATCCCAACAAGGGGGGGGACGTGGATTGGCCCCCCCTTGCGGGCTCGCCACGCAGCGGGCCCAATGCCTCGCTACGCTCGTCGCGCTAATTTATTCTCCCTCTATGGGTGTCGTGGACACCCACGGAGGGAGAAAGTTTCAGGATTTCGGCGGTCGGGATTCCAGCGTCGAGATTTTGACCGCCGGGAATCCGACCGCCGGGAAATTAATCGCATCCCATATATATGCCCACCAATGTATATTATAGTGGTAACGGCCAGGGCGGCGTTTACCTGATCGCTGGGCTCCCAATATACGCAGCCCAGCGATCAGTTCTGAATCAGGACCCAAGAACAGAAACGCACTGAAATTAAAGGGCCCCTGCTCCCACTCTTGGAATATAAACCCCGCCCATTATGTAAATATCCTTTTATAATGAAAGATTTTCATCAAAGTCTTTCGCCGGCTGAAAATCTCTCGCTCTTTGGTGAAAATAGCTCAGTGTGTACGAACTACTTTGGTGAAAGATATATCTTTCAGAGATTTTGGCAAAGTCTTTTGAAATGAAAATCTTTAAGTGTGTATGGGCCTTAAATGTTTAAAGTGTGACAGAGTGGGGGCAGATCTGTTTCACTGCCTGTGGAAATGCGGCCAGATTAATAAATTCTGGGAGGAAGTGTGGCAGTTCTCCTTAAAACTACTCACACACACGTTCCCACTAACCCCAGAGTGGGCTATCTTTGGGATAATAGGGAGGGAGATAAGGATGGCAAAGGGGGAAAAAAAATTGTTACTGGCAATTTCAGCTGCAGCCAGGAAAAGCATTCTCCACAGGTGGATAGACAGATCTGCTCCCACAATGAAACTTTTTGAGGAAAAATTATTGTACATATTCCGTATGGAATGGGTGGAGGCGACACTCCAAAAGGAAAAAAGGGTGAAAGAGCTCTTTGAGACATGGGGAGCCATTATAGAAAAACAACCAACTACAATAAAGATACACTTAAGACAGTGTTTTCAAATAACAAGTTGGTATGAAACAAGAGTAGCATTGCAGGAAGATCCGATAAACATTATAGACAGCTAAGCAATGGACAAAAAAAAAACAACAACATGGCCCGCAAATGTTTTATATGATTTGGCGTTTGATTACTTTGTAAATTCTATATTATTTGTTGTATGTTTAATGATCTAGTTTTTATGAGTTTGGATTAGACCTATGATTTTCTTTCTTAACGGAGCACCTAATGATCCAAACGAACAAATAAGGGGAATACAAAGTAAACAAAGGGGGGAAAAAGGGGAGCGGCCAACAGATCGCACCCGGAAGGACTCAAAGATATAAGACCAATTGGGAGCTCCGTTCAGAGTGGAATGTATATGGGTTATGATCTAATACTCTAGACATCAATGTATACTTATCAAAAAAAAAAAAAAATACGGATGTAATGATATGAAAGCTCTCTCTCAACAATGCATAGAAGAACCTGAATAGAAACCTTGTTGACTTATGTATCAATGTACACTTGGCTTCAAATATGATAATAAAAATAAATTAAAAAAAAAAAAAAAAGAAACTGTAATGGAATCTGCTGCGCTATATAAGACGCTGTAACGGAATCTGCTGCGCTATATAAGGTGCTGTAACGGAATCTGCTGCGCTATATAAGACACTGTAACGGAATCTGCTGCGCTATATAAGACACTGTAACGGAATCTGCTGCGCTATATAAGACGCTGTAACGGAATCTGCTGCGCTATATAAGACACTGTAACGGAATCTGCTGCTCTATATAAGACACTGTAACGGAATCTGCTGCGCTATATAAGACGCTGTAACGGAATCTGCTGCGCTATATAAGACACTGTAACGGAATCTGCTGCGCTATATAAGACGCTGTAATGGAATCTGCTGCGCTATATAAGACACTGTAATGGAATCTGCTGCGCTATATAAGACACTGTAACGGAATCTGCTGCGCTATATAAGACGTTGTAACGGAATCTGCTGCGCTATATAAGACGCTGTAACGGAATCTGCTGCGCTATATAAGACACTATAACGGAATCTGCTGCGCTATATAAGACGCTGTAACGGAATCTGCTGCGCTATATAAGACACTGTAACGGAATCTGCTGCGCTATATAAGACACTGTAACGGAATCTGCTGCGCTATATAAGACGCTGTAACGGAATCTTCTGCGCTATATAAGACGCTGTAACGGAATCTGCTGCGCTATATAAGACGCTGTAACGGAATCTGCTGCGCTATATAAGACGCTGTAACGGAATCTGCTGCGCTATATAAGACGCTGTAACGGAATCTGCTGCGCTATATAAGAAACTGTATTGGAATCTGCTGCGCTATATAAGAAACTGCAAATAAATAATAAATAAGGTGCTACAAAAAAGATAAGTAGCATCTGTTTGGTTACTGTCGGCAACATCTGAATTACTAGAAACCAGAAACAGTTGGAATCACAGGTGAGGCAGAGACTGTTCTAGTTCTACTCAAGATATCTGGGTTAAGCTCAATGAAATGGGGAGATTTATCAAGGCTTGGCGTGACCTAAAGTGGAGAATTAGAACGCACAAAGGGTCTTTGTACTAAGCCTTGGAGAGAGATAAAGTGGTTGGAGATAAAGTAGCAGCCAATCAGCTCTTAACTGCCATGATACAGGATATGGGTGAGATGTACTAAGCTTGAAAATTGATAAAATAGAGAGTGATAAATCCCCGACCAATCAGCTCCTATTGTCATTTTTTAAACACAGCCTGTGACAAGGCATTGAGGAGCTGATAGGCTGGTGGTTTCTCACTCTCCATTGTATCACTTTTCAAGCTTAGTATCTCTGGCCCATTGTTTGAAAAATGTCACGAGCTGATTGGTCGGTACTTCTCTCCACCTTATTACTATCTGAGCTTTGATAAGTCCCCCCCAAAGTGAGGATATTATAAAATCTGGAGTGTATACTACTTACCTTATGCTGGTAGGTTGCCTACTTTTAAAGTCTCCTCTCCGGGAGAAGCCCTGTCAGCAGCACTTCGGGGGGGGGGGGGGGGGCCTTATGTAGACGTTATCAAGCGGGTCTTTGAGGAGGGGTGGAGCTAAATTACATACCCTTCCCCACAAAAAGGTACAAATTGCAGGTAATTAACACTGCCGCAGAGGCGATACCGGGATGGGGGGCACTAGTATCCGGGAGGGTTGCCCACCTTTCCAGGGGGTTGGGAGGGGGACCCGATTTTCGGGAGCCTCCTGGCCAAGGAGGGTAGACAACCGGGTGGTAAGATGCTCCCTCATCCACACAATGCCATCTTGCCTGTGACATCTTCAGAAAAATGGCGCCATGCGATGAACTATTGCTCTCTGCCACAGCCTTTGCTATCTAGTGAATATGCACCACCTTCACGAATACCAATGGGCACAGAGCCGGCCCTAGGCATAGGCAAACTAGGCAAATGCCTAGCGTGTTTGGAATGCCCAGGGGCACCAACAGCTTCTGCTGATTAAAATGATATGCAGCATGCCTATATTCTGTGTGTGAGGGAGGCTGTATCTGCATATGAAATAGTGTATTCATGGAAATCACTGTAACATAGCATTCCGTATGCAGGTACAGCCACAGTCGCACACAGAATATAAGCATGCCACATATCATTTTAATCATCGGAAGCTCTTTGTGTGTCCTGGTCACATAACTATGCAAAAAAAGATGAATTTTCATCAAAATAGACACCCAATGTTAGCAGAACTGGCCAGGAGCTGCATGGCCTATTGAGGCAAGATGTATGAGGAAACATCTGTATTCAAGCAGAGGCAGAGGTCACAGTGTTAGCGGCTGTGTGAGTGCTGTCTGTGGGTGGGTTGGTTGTGCAATAATGTTCGGCATATGTGTAAGGGGCATTATGTGTGTCATGTATAAATGCATTAATAATGTGCAACATATGTGTAACAGGCATTATGTGTGTCATGTGTATAAGGGTATTAATAATGTGCAACATATGTGTAATGGGCTTTATGTGTGTCATGTGTATAAGAACATTAATAATGTGCAACATATGTGTAACATGCATTATGTGTGTCATGTGTATAAGGGCATTAATAATGTGCAACATATGTGTAACAGGCATTATGTGTGTCATGTATAAATGCATTAATAATGTGCGACATATGTGTAACAGGCATTATGTGTGTCATGTATAAATGCATTAATAATGTGCGACATATGTGTAACAGGCATTACGTGTGTCATGTGTATAAGGGCATTAATAATGTGCAACATATGTGTAAAGGGCATTATGTGTGTCATTATGTGTATGAAGGGCATTAATAAAGATTGGCATAAGGGGCATTATGTTTATAAGGACATTAATAATGTGTGTCATGTGTAAGGGGCATTACTGTGTGGTATTATCAGGGGTGCCGAGAGAAAGGGGTAGGGGGTACAAATTACCCAGACCAAAGTCTGGTGAAAGGGCCCAGTGGGGGCCCCGGGCCCCCTCCCCTTAAGTGACAGCCGCAGCTGCAGCTCTTCTCCTCTGCCCAGCACACACTGCTTTGTGCTGGGTTGCAGTGTGTCCATGGAGGTGCTTAAAATACAATATTTTCGCAGGATTTTTTTCTAAGGGTATAATGTGAATAATGTGAGGAGTAATGTACATAAGGTAAAGTGGTACTACTGTGTGATGTAGCGTGAATAATGCCCCCCATACACGGTCCGTTAATCGGATCCGTTGTGTGCTTAAACAGCACACATCGGATCGGATCGCATGCCTAGTGCATGCAGTGTGCATGCACTGCGATCCGATCCGATGTGTACCTAGTACAAAAAGTATGTGCAGCACATACTTTTTGTACCGTACTATGTGATGCACGGGAGCGCGCATCGCATAGTACAGAACGGAGCCATACACAACGGACCGTGTATGGGCTCCTTAAGGGACACCATCCCATGATACAATGTGAATAAAGTTGCAGTACTGTGTGGCATTATTTGAATTGGGGCTACTATTGTGTGGCCATGCCCCTTCCCAGCAAGAACACACCCCTGTTTGGGCTGCGCACCAAATGTGTGCACTGTTTCTATTTAAAATATTGCGGGTAGGAGCACCAAAATGATGACTACTATGATGAGGGTTGATGTTGCTGGGAAAGGGGATCGGGGTCAGATGTGGAACTAGTGGCGGTGCTAAGGGGCACCAGCCAAAATATTGCCTAGGGCATCATTTAGGCTAGGGCCGGCTCTGACTGGGCACTTTGTAGGAGGGGGGACCTGATTGCCGACACAAGGTAGGATGCAGAGGCCAGGTGAGGCCGCTGCTCAGAAGAGAAGACCCACTTCCCACAGACCCCTTCAGGAGTTAAAACGCCCCTTGTAGGACAGTAGGACTATAATGCAGTTTACAGTGTCGATGAGCCCTGACAGTACCACACCATCCTGAAACTTAAGACAAACCATTAGAACAATAAACTATAAATAAATCCCATGTGTGAGCAGAAGATACGCGCGTGTGTATGTACCGAGCTGAAACACCAGACGTGCCTTGCTGTAAATTGTTAAACACTGTTCTAGCAATTCGGAGAATGTGAACGGTAAAGTGGTATATAGAGCAGAATATTAATGACATATTTAGCAATATACTAAGTGGTGCGTTTCATCATCTCTGCCTCTAGTCATCGTGATTGCAGCAGGGCTCAGTAGGTGGGAAGTCACAGATGAGTCACCGACTTGTAAAGTAAACGTGAAAAATAAAAACCAAAAGACCGGCTTATGTGAGCTCCTGCCGAGTGTAAAATCAGACCTTTGTCACGGAGAGGAGGAGATGGGAAGCACAAGGAGCAGAGCCAGACATGACAGCAGATGGGGTAATTCTCATCGGCGGACTTTGCTGGATTGAATAAATGTCAGTGTATCAGACCTCAGCTTTTTAGAATTATTTGTAACAGTTATGGATAGCTGTTATTGATAAATTATCTGGGGTGGACTATACTAATGTGACACACACACCCACGCACAGACACAAACATGCACACACACAATATAGCAGCATGTTTGGCAATGTACAGTAATACCAGCCTGGTTGGGTTTCCAATATCTACTGTGGTCTCCTGTACATACATCCAGGTGGTACCATGGAATTTGCTGCACTATGTAAGAAACTTAATAAATAAAATAAAAATGAATACTTGCAGGTAACCATGAAAATCGTGTGTTTTTTGGGGATGTTCGACAAAAATTTGTTGCTTGATATGCCAATTGGTATCTAATGCTTCGTTATCTCCTTACAGGAAGCAACTCATTAGAGATGCCACTACTACTGGCATAGATCACCCAGGCCCGTACAATAGCAAATTATCCTGCAATGCAACAGGCAGACAGAGGGGCATATGCAGATTGAACGCAAGTATATCTTCCGGGGTTCTTCTATACAAATAGGGGCAACGCAGGCTGATATATATATATATATATATATACAGGTCGGGTCTCCCTTATCGGTGTAGTCCAAAAAAAAGAAATATTCCGAAAAACCAAGGTTTTTTTGAATATTTCGTGGTTTTTTTGTTTTGTTTTCCCCGCAGACCCTTTTTTTCATACTTACTTTGTCCCTCGGCCCGGCGGTCTCCAGGATCCTCTTCAGTGGCATCTCCGGTGAATGCGCAGGCGCGCTGGTGACGTCAAACGGTACACCAGCGCTAGTCGTGGGCCAACCCGGGAATTTTGGCTGGTGCGAAAAGGGTATAAGTGAAGCTGTGGAGGCTCGATAAAGGATCATGCCTCCCGGTGATCACATTATGGGCTAGATGTATCAAGCTTAAAAGAGCGATAAAATAGAGAGTGATGAACAGCCAGCCAATCAGCTCTGAACTGTCATGTTAAAGGCTAGGTTTGAAAAATGACAGAAAGGAGCTGATTGGCTGGTTGTTTATCATTTTCCACTTGATCACTTTTTGAAACTTGACACATTTGGCTCCTATATGAGAGAAGGAATCAAAATAAACAACTAGGCATGAATGGACTGGATGCTTCTCACAGCTGGTAACAGGTGGAGCTGTTGATAATGATGACAGCTATGAAAGCAAGACTGACACTCTGCATACAGGTAAAACAAACCATTTACCTTCATGCTTGTAAATAAGGGAGCAACTGCTGCCGACTTTCATTCAACTCTGTGCATACGATTTAATTGTTTTGTGACCCAAAACATAATCGGAGGCTACTGGTTCTATTATTGGGAAAGATGTCCCTACAAGAGGAAAATAGGTTGCAACGTAACGTGAGATGTCTCTTCAGGGTTGTCAGTCCTGAGGTATATGTCAGGACTGACATGTATATATAACAGTACTTATGAAATTAATAAATGATTAAAAAAGAATTAAAATGTCTAAAATTAGTCCAATTTGCTTTTTAATAATTTTATTAATTTCATAAGCGCTGCAAAAAAAAAATTTCACTGTTGCTATTAAATTGTTCTTATGCATGCCCTGTCTGTGCTCGATTTAGTAAAGTAGGGATGGCCATCGATTATCGATGAATCAAAAACATTGATGGTTTATGGCCGATGTGGAATAGTTTTGACATTATTGTGGGAGAGGTCAAGCTTAAAAGAATAGTTTTGTTTTTTCTTTATTTCCCCAAGGGGACGGGACACGGAGCATAGCTCCGCCCCCCAACACATGTGAAGCCCCGCCCCAATGCTTTGATTGGCCCAAAGACCAATCAGTCAAAGAAAATGGAGACCATGGATATGTAAAAACATCGATGGTCATCCATTGCATAGTTTTACAATATCGATTGCACATTCAGCTCACACCTCAGGAGGCTGCCAAAGCTGGCGATCCCAATGCGTATTGGAAAGCCCGAGTTTTTACCACATTTTACTTTAGTACATGCCGCTCTTTGTGTTTCATCTAGAAAGTAGCCTTTTGTTTGTTTGTTTTTTATAATTTACTGGGCACAGGTATTCAGAGTACAGACAGAGGTGAGATGTGCTGAGGAAAGCAACTCATTTTAGGACCTGGGATATATGGGATTTTATTAAAAACATATATATGGTGCTTAATATCATAATCCATTACTTTTTACCAGCTCTGTTGCTTAGAAACAAAAGGCAAATCCTTCTTTTGACTTGATTCCTAAAGCTCCATAACTATACATATAACTTACAATAACTTACTATCAGTATAATCAGGTAAAGCTGTCAGGGGGGAGCCGTGTGAGATAGGATCGAAGAACAGCATCAATTGATGTGGAAATTGTTCCCGGCTAGCACCCGAGGGAAGTGCTAAGCCTGCAGCGGCATTGGTCAGCGCTGGAACTAGGGCGGGATTAACAATGGGGTGGATGAGACTATAGCCCCAGGCCTCCACATGACAACAGGCCCATCATGTTAGCCTTATAATGACCAGCCATCTAGATAGCCACATTCTCAGCCATAAATCATAGGTATTAAATGAATTAAGTTTTTCCTCATTGTGACATTGGGGCTTATGGTTATAGTGTACACAACTGCATAGCACTGGCCACACCCACAGCACTGGCCACACCCACACCATTCTGGTGATTGGCCAATGCTTGAATATGATCTTCCGGCAGCCAGCCACTCTTCATTTCTGATTGGTCGCATTGTTTGCGTCCTTGTCGGATAACGCACAGTCTGTTGTGGACACAAATGATGCGATCACAGCAAGCAAGTGGTTAATCAGGCCCTGGCTGGTACACTACTATTATGTATCTAGCCCTAGCAAAAAAATATTCTTATATTGCTGTTTCTGCATTTATGGTGAGATAGATAAACCCTTGCTGGCAGCTTCAGAAGCCTGATTTCTACAGGGGTTTGTGCATGTGCAACAAAAACCACTGCCGCTCATTAACCCTTTGAGTGAATTTGTCAAAAAAGTGTGAAAATTGACAAGCGAACATTTTTATTCATCATAATGACCTGTAATATAATCTTTTTTTTTTACACAACATTATTTATTTGATGTCTTTCCCAGTTCTCTGCGAAGTCTGTCGCCACTGCCATTGCTGCAGGCCGCAGCTATTGCTGCATACAAACTAACTTTCCCTCCACAGCCAAACATGGGCTCAGCCATGTTTGCTGGTATCACATGGGCTTTCCCGGCCAATCCGCTGCAGCCTGCTTCCTGGATTATTGGCCAGCCAATCCACACTCTTCAGTAGGTATAAGAATGTTGGGAAAAACACTCCACTTGGTCAGTGCTTTGGTTGTCTAACCTCCTGTTGGATGTCCTTGTCTTCTGCGGTTGTTTGCTCCATTGCTCCAGGCTTCCAGCTCCTGTGACTGCGCTCCAGCTTAAAGAGATCAGCACCAATTACTACTAGTGCCGCCTGACACCTCTTGATGTCCCAGCATCATTCTTCTTACTCTTGTTCGATGTTCTATCATCATTCATTATCTTCAACAACATTGTAATCTTCAGCTCACCATTGATTGTTCATCTTCAACATTAATTGTTCATCTTCAACATTAATTGTTCATCTTCACCATCGATTGTTCATCTTCAACATTGTTCATCTTCATCATCGATTATCATCATCCACTCAGCACACTCTGGTCAGTACTCCCTCTGCATTCCAAGTCATCTGCTGCTGCATCACTGGGTCATTGTCAGCTACTGTGCATCTTCCACGACTGCCACCATTGATGCTATAACATCAGTAATCTCATCTCCACCCCTGCGTGTGTAGAGTTATATTGATTCAGAGACTGTACTTAATTGTGTGTTTCTACGTAGATGTTTATTGCAGATAGTTATTACCAACTGCTGCTGTTACCATATGTTCATGCCTAAAATAAAAGAGACTTCTTTTAGCATACTTACCTTGTAGTCCTGGTCATGCCTTCGAGCTCAGTCTTACTTGGCCGTGCATGTCCAGACAGGGCCGGTGCAAGCCTCCCCCCTGCCCCAGGCAAATCCTCTGCCCGCCGCCCAATGCAACCCCCCCGCGCGCGCTCCGGGGGAGGGGGGTTTGTGCGGGTGACACTGCGGGCGATACCGTGTCCGGGGAGGGGGGGGAATGATGCAGCTTTGAATCATGGGTGGGATGGGGAGGGGAGAGGGAAGCCCACTGTCGTACCTGCTCCCCGCTCCAAGCTTTCTATGGTACCTCTCCTCGGCGGCTCATTACCACCCTCCAGTGGCCGGCGCCCTAGGCAAATGCCTAGACCTGCCTAGTGGTGGCATTGGCCCTGTGTCCAGGAATCCTTTACTGGCACCCAGGTTCATCCACACTCCAGCCCCAACGTCTGAGGCTTCCCATGGTTAACCTCAACCCTCAGGCGTAAAAATGCCACCAGATTGATCCAGCCAAGCCGCATTCAATAGGACAGACAAACGCAAATATGCGTACGTTCGTTTCTTCAGAAACTCACCACCTGCGTCCACAGAGGTATCTCCTGCTAACAATAAGCTCCTAAATATTAAGTTGCAATAAACAGTATACAAAAAAAATATAAAAATATTTCTCAGTTGTTTCCCAGAGTGATGTCTACGGAACTGCAAAATTAAGACAGCGGCATAATTATTGATATTTCAATAGAGATGTAGCATTAACATCGGTCTCTGGCTGTATTTTATGTCAAAGAGAACCTTCTCCTTTTATATGCCCCAGCCCAGGTGTCGGAGACAAATGTAATGCTAACGCACAATAATAATAATAATGTTCCACGCTCCAAATGATAATCTCTGGTTATTCTTTGCCAGAATTCACTAGTAAAATGTAAATCTAAAATAAGATCTGGGGAACAGCCCATGCACATCAGCATTTAATTAAACCAAAACAGCTGCTTTTCTGTAAAAGACCAATTCATTAAGCAGTAGGTGGCAATTACTCTCCCGAGCTTTGCTTCCCTAGATATTTAACCTAATCCTTATGCTAACGCAGGTTGCCATAGCTGCAGTACAATGGCAAGAGTAGACCCTTTAAACCAAGTCTACGTCTTCAATATAAAACAAGCTATGGAAGTTTTTTTTCTTTTTTCATTTTCATTTCGGCTGTAAGAAAAGCGCCATTGTTCTGATGAATGCATAGTGCAATCAAGAGCTTCAGAACATCTTTAGGCTGGGGAGTGCAAGATATCATTTTGGTTCCCCTAAATCGATGATGGTCACCCCCTCGGGGGCAGCTGGAGCCACACCACCTCTCTGATGCCACCACCTATCTGACACGTTAACCAGCAGCAATGCAAGGATCTCACCAGCAGGCGTCAAACAGTGGAAGACTGGGGCAGGGTTTGCTGGACACTGCAGAGCCAGAGGCGTAACCGGGTGTGGTGACATCCAGTGCGCACTCTGCATTGCTAGCCCCACCACCTGCCGCACCTATGGCCCAGCCACCTGAAAAGTAGTAGTAGTAGTAGTACGTTTATTTATAAGGCGCCACAAAGTGTCCGCAGCGCCGTACATAGCAAACAAAAAACAAATTACAAGGTAACATACAGGGTGTGTTGATAAAATACAGCATAAATAGGGGTATAGCTGGTAGGTGTCGAAATTGTCGAGGAGACTGAAGATGAAGTAGAGGAAGGGAAGAACAGGACAGGAGCACAGGTGAGGTAAAGAGGTAGGGTGAGTACGTGAGGAAGGAGGACCCTACTCATAAGAGTTAACATACTAAAAGGAGGTGGGTGGACGAACGAAAAACAACAGGATAAGTAGGAACGGATGGGAACGGAGGCAGGATAGGAGGATCAAAAGAGGTTAGGAGGAGGGATAGGCTAGTCGAAAAAAGTGGGTTTTGAGGGAGCGCTTGAAGGAGGTAAGGGATTCAGATAGCCTGATGGGTGGCGGGAGGTTGTTCCAGTGCAGGGGGGCAGCGCGAGAGAAATCTTGGACACGGGAGTGGGAGGAGGTGATTAGGTGAGAGGTCAGTCGGCGGTCAGCAATGGAGCGAAGAGGACGGGAGGGAGTGTGGATAGAGATCAGTGAAGAGAGGTAGGGAGCTGTGGAGGAGGAGAGAGCCTTATAGGTGGTGGTGAGGAGTTTAAAGAGAACTCAGAAAGGAATGGGGAGCCAGTGAAGAGATAGACAGAGGGGGGAGGCGGAGGTAGAGCGGCGGGAGAGGAAGATGAGCCTAGCAGCAGCGAGCGTACGCTAGTGAGACCCCATTTTCAGAACTTCTGGAGATCCTGGGTGCCCCCAGAGACTTCAGCCTTCACTTTGGTTTCAGCACTTTTGCGGTTGACACCCGGGTTGCGGGGTGCGTGGCGCGCATCCCCTACCCCCCACCCGGGTAGTGCCAGTGGTGCACACTGTGCCATCAGGCTCTAAACCTACTGTTACGGCAGTAGGGCGCTTGGGCACTTAAGCGGTGATAGTACAGTGTAGGTGAGCAGCCCTTGTAACTGTAGCAGGGTCCGGGAATCCTGAGATGCATCTGTGGAAAATGAGGAGAGCCAGGGGATAAAGACCCATGGCTCTGTATTATTGCAGAGCATTGTTCTCCAACAACATTGACTGGCACCTCTGAAATGATTGGGGGGAATACCCTTTCCCTCCCTTCCAGTAAATATGAATGTAATGTAAAAACAAGGCGCATCAAGACGAATGGGGAGTATAAAGTCGATCTTTCGTTATTCTGTCATTCTGTTAAGTTTCTTTAAAATGTAATGTCTTATTTTTGCACTCTTAAAATAAGATTCTATATTTCCATATTATTTTGTAGTTACAAGTACTCTAATTAGCAGAAATCCCCTGCAAGAACCTCGCATGAAGTAGCCTTTGCTCGGATTTACTTGGTTCTCAAATCGGAATCGTATTGGCTATCGGCTGTCACATGTTTTGGACAGCCAATACGATCTCGATTTGAAAACCGAGTAAAACCCGCACACCTCTACCCAAAACCAGTATTAGGGGCCCAGACTTAAGAGATGTGGCCAGCCACCGAAGGGTGTGTGGCAAGCCACAACCAACCACAGATGCTTGGCTAACCAGGATCTTATTTTCATCCATTAACCTGCTCCACCTGTCCCCTAGAGGAGGGGATGGGGCCCATAAGTAGTGGGCCCACCTGGATTTTCCCTGCACACATGTGGGCCAGTCTGACCCTCCCAAAACTTTGTCCGTATGCGCATAGGAAAGGAAACTTACAGTATTCTATGTCACCATTTTGTTCTGACCTTGTTTTCCATATTTAGCCATTTGTGAAAGTAGCAGATGTGACCGATTCACAGACGTTGCTCTAGGTTGCTTATGTAGACAGTGAAACATTGTCAACAATTTCACCATGTGTCCCCATTCGGAATTGCATACAGCTCTGAAATAGGCCCTAGGTGCTCACTTTGTCCACTGAACAAAGTTGGGTTGGTGAAAAATCAAGGCATTTTATGGTGACCATTGGGTGTCCCCATACAAAGTGCCTGTTTTGGAACCCTGGGATAGTCAGGGAGAAAAAGATTAATTGACCATTTTTTCATCTGGTTTTGAGGGCCCTGAAATCCACAACTGAATAGCCATGACTTCACATACTTGGCCGGTTCTGAGGCCCAATATATCTCATAGTTGGTAAGTTCACACCAACAAAAGTCACCTATGATACAGTAGGTGGACTTTCATGATTGCTATATTCACTAACCCAAAAGTTTGTCATTTTCATGAGAGAACTCCAACTGCACCCAACAGGAGAGGGAATTAGCTGTTTGAGGAAGGGTGTTTATAAGGTAGGCTGTTGATGTTCAAGTCTGGGGCTTGTCTTCCCCTGTATATGGGGCATTATTCCGCCAATATGGGGCCTGATTCAGAGTTGATCACAAATGCAAAATCTTTCTCAAATGGACAAAACCATGTAGACATCATTGACCGATATCATGTACACAGAATATTGTTCTCCCGCAGCACCACCGATAGAGTTACCTATATCAGCGGCTGCGGTAATTGCTAAATGTGTACCCAGCTTAAGTCTGACCCTTCCATAACTTTTCTGACGTCACACACCCCTCCTTCAAACGACTGGGCACATCTGCCTTTTTTCAGAACTTACTGTTACGGCAGTAGGGCGCTTGGGCACTTAAGCGGTGATAGTACAGTGTAGGTGAGCAGCCCTTGTAACTGTAGCAGGGTCCAGGAATCCTGAGATGCATCTGTGGAAAATGAGGAGAGCCAGGGGATAAAGACCCATGGCTCTGTATTATTGCAGAGCATTGTTCTCCAACAACATTGACTGGCACCTCTGAAATGATTGGGGGGAATACCCTTTCCCTCCCTTCCAGTAAATATGAATGTAATGTAAAAACAAGGCGCATCAAGACGAATGGGGAGTATAAAGTCGATCTTTCGTTATTCTGTCATTCTGTTAAGTTTCTTTAAAATGTAATGTCTTATTTTTGCACTCTTAAAATAAGATTCTATATTTCCATATTATTTTGTAGTTACAAGTACTCTAATTAGCAGAAATCCCCTGCAAGAACCTCGCATGAAGTAGCCTTTGCTCGGATTTACTTGGTTCTCAAATCGGAATCGTATTGGCTATCGGCTGTCACATGTTTTGGACAGCCAATACGATCTCGATTTGAAAACCGAGTAAAACCCGCACACCTCTACCCAAAACCAGTATTAGGGGCCCAGACTTAAGAGATGTGGCCAGCCACCGAAGGGTGTGTGGCAAGCCACAACCAACCACAGATGCTTGGCTAACCAGGATCTTATTTTCATCCATTAACCTGCTCCACCTGTCCCCTAGAGGAGGGGATGGGGCCCATAAGTAGTGGGCCCACCTGGATTTTCCCTGCACACATGTGGGCCAGTCTGACCCTCCCAAAACTTTGTCCGTATGCGCATAGGAAAGGAAACTTACAGTATTCTATGTCACCATTTTGTTCTGACCTTGTTTTCCATATTTAGCCATTTGTGAAAGTAGCAGATGTGACCGATTCACAGACGTTGCTCTAGGTTGCTTATGTAGACAGTGAAACATTGTCAACAATTTCACCATGTGTCCCCATTCGGAATTGCATACAGCTCTGAAATAGGCCCTAGGTGCTCACTTTGTCCACTGAACAAAGTTGGGTTGGTGAAAAATCAAGGCATTTTATGGTGACCATTGGGTGTCCCCATACAAAGTGCCTGTTTTGGAACCCTGGGATAGTCAGGGAGAAAAAGATTAATTGACCATTTTTTCATCTGGTTTTGAGGGCCCTGAAATCCACAACTGAATAGCCATGACTTCACATACTTGGCCGGTTCTGAGGCCCAATATATCTCATAGTTGGTAAGTTCACACCAACAAAAGTCACCTATGATACAGTAGGTGGACTTTCATGATTGCTATATTCACTAACCCAAAAGTTTGTCATTTTCATGAGAGAACTCCAACTGCACCCAACAGGAGAGGGAATTAGCTGTTTGAGGAAGGGTGTTTATAAGGTAGGCTGTTGATGTTCAAGTCTGGGGCTTGTCTTCCCCTGTATATGGGGCATTATTCCGCCAATATGGGGCCTGATTCAGAGTTGATCACAAATGCAAAATCTTTCTCAAATGGACAAAACCATGTAGACATCATTGACCGATATCATGTACACAGAATATTGTTCTCCCGCAGCACCACCGATAGAGTTACCTATATCAGCGGCTGCGGTAATTGCTAAATGTGTACCCAGCTTAAGTCTGACCCTTCCATAACTTTTCTGACGTCACACACCCCTCCTTCAAACGACTGGGCACATCTGCCTTTTTTCTGACCCTCCTTGTTAACATCCACAAACGCTGTCTTCCTTTCGGCCAAATTGTGAGGGGATCGCGATTAGATCCGTTTGCTATTTCTTCGCTATTTTGGTTCGCACATGTGCACTGCGATCCGTATGCATGTGCAGTCATTCGGTAATCGTTCAATCTGCAGAGTCACACGTCAATGATCAGCTATGAATAACCACCTATATTGACTAAAAAAAAAGGGTACTTATGTAGTATCTGGGCTGCCGATTTTTTGATTGTATGCCTTAAGTTAAGGCATACAATCAGATGCGATGCGATGCGATATCGCATCGCATCGCATCGCATGCGACCATCGGATGCGATGACCCGATTTTTCCATAGGAATCAATGTTAAAATGGACTGAGTCCATTTTAACATGGAATTCAATGGGAAAAAGGGGTCCTTTTCATACCCCTACTATCCAAGTGGGCATGGAGTTGGATATAAACCTGTGGCGAGCGCAGCGAGCCACCGAGCCCGAAGCGTGGCGAGCGAAGCGAGCCCCGCGAGGGGACGGTATTCTGTGTCCCCTCGCGGGGCTCGCTACGCTCGCCACGCTTCGGGCTCGGTGGCTCGCTACGCTCGCCACAGGTTTATATCCAACTCCATGCCCACTTGGATAGTAGGGGTATGAAAAGGACCCCTTTTTCCCATTGAATTCCATGTTAAAATGGACTCAGTCCATTTTAACATTGATTCCTATGGAAAAATCGGGTCATCGCATCGCATCGCATCGCATCCGATGGTCGCATGCGATGCGATGCGATGTACCCGATTTAGAAATCGGCAGCCCAGATACTACATAAGTACCAAAAAAAGTTAATATGCGATATGAATAGGATATTAAGTGCAACAAAATTATTGTAATTGAAGGTGCGGAGCTGCCACAGCAGGAGCCATGTTGTGCTGCCTTCTCCAATCCCGTGTCTTTAACTTGAACACCCACATTCAAGAACACAGCTCCATCTTGACTTGATATTAAATAGTACTCACATGTAATATACATGCCCATGCTCAGATTTCCTCCAACCAGCTCATCCATTACAAAGGGTTACAAAAAAAAATATTTTTAAATTTTTAATTTTTAAGGTTTTGGACCAGATTCAGAACATTTTTGCACCCCATAATCCAAAAATTACATTCGTTTTTCTTCATCAGGTCAGTCGGTTTAAAAAAACTGTGATCTTTGAACTAAATGTATTCCATTTTTGTGACATGACCTGTGGATTTTGTTAATATTTCATCTACAGAGGCATACTGGTTGTTGTTGTGCAGCAATACACATTTCAGTGATCGCTTGCTGCTGTCAATGAACAGTCTCCTTTCTTTGGGTTTGTGCAGAAGCTCGCCAATGTTGTACAGTACACCAATTCCTTCTCTTCTCAGAAAAAATGGAGGAACTCTTGATGTCTGTTGCGAAAGAAGGTGATGCCAACACTGTTAGACAGGAGGTTTTTTTCTTTCAATCTTGATGCCAACAGTTCGGCAGAGGATTTTGACAAGCTGAGATCGCTAACTACATCATTGAGCTCCTGTTGAGAAAGAGGAATTGGAGTACTATCATTAACATCTAAATAGTCTTCTTCTCTTTCTTCAACACTGGAGGAATCTTCGTTAGTAATGTCAGGAAGTTCTCAAAAGACCGGTACTGGAATTTCATCACAATGAGCTACAGAATGACGTGCCGATGCAAGATCAGGATACGTGAGGCTTCTCCGGTTCTTTCTATTGATCCCAGTCACATCAATAGCACAGAAGTAGCAGTTAGTGCCATGGTTTGTCGCATCCCTCCAAACCATGGGAATTCCAAAGTTCAAAGAACTCTTCTTGCCCTTGGTCTACTGACGCAGATACCTGGTGCATGTCTTGCATACCATGGGTGACATTCTATGGGATGCGTTGTTTTTATTTTTTTGCGATTTTTTTTCGCAAAAACGGCCGAAATCGCATGTTTTTCCATTTTCGCATATTTAATGAGCTGCGAAAATGTGAAAAAAGTGCGATTTTGGCCAACAAATTTGACATTCTGGAAATGCGATGGCTGTTTTTCGCAGCGCATCGCATCCAGATGTTTTCACATTGAAAAGTATACAAATCGCATATTTAATGGTATGCGATTTGTATAAATGTGTCTAAAATTCGCCCAAAAATCAGACCAGGTTCTGATGGGCGAATTAGCCAGAACCCTGCACAGATCATTGAGATCTGTGCATGGTTCTGTTTGAAAAAAAGGGTTAAACAGTTTAAAAAAAAAAAAAACAGCGCGGGGTCCCCCGCCAGAGAATAACCAGCCCTGGGCTCATTGAGCCGGTGCTGGTGACATAAAATCACAGTCCCCGACAAATAGGGGTCCCCTTGATTTAATGAAACCAGCACCAGACTCAAGGTCCGGCGCTGGTTCCCAAAATACGGGGGACAAAATGACTAGAGGTCCCCCGCATTTCAAGAACCAGCACCAGACCCAACCAGCCAGCAGGGTAATGCCACAGCCGGGAGACACTTATTATATAAGGTCCCGCGGCCATTATCCCCCTGGCTGGTCAGCATGGGCAGGGGTCCTGGGGAAGTGGGGACCCCCCCAAAGAAGGGGCCCCCCCTCCAGGACTTACCAGCCCATGCTGAAAGTCCGGGCTGTCCCCGATGTCCCTGGGCGGTGTGCATCGGGCTGATGAAAAGTGTAAAAAAAGAATAAAAACTATTGTCTTATACTGTAGAACTATGAGTCCCACCAAGCCTACCCCGCATGCTGGGACTTGGAGAACCACAAGTCCCAGCATGCGGGGCATTAAAGGGCCCGCTGGCACTTGTAGTTCCACAGTACAAGAAATAGTTAAATAAAACATACACTGACACCCAGAAAAATAAACGTTTAATACATCCACAGCCCACACATACTGATACTTACTTACCTTGAGCCCGTGGGTCGGTCCCTGGATCTGGGGTCCGGAGCTCCAGGGCTGAAGAGTCCGGTTCCGGGGCCTTGGTCCTGGTTCCGGGGCTGGTCCGGGGCTGAAGAGTCCGGTTCCGGGGCCTTGGTCCTGGTTCCGGGGCTGGTCCGGGGTCCGGGGCTCCTGGGCTGAAGATTCCGGGGTCCTGGATCCGTAGTAATCCTAAGGGGTACCTGAGGAAGGAAATCCTACTCACCTGGTCCCCGGCGACGACCCCGGCATCTTCAGCTCCAGACGCGCTGCTCCCGGCTGGTACCCGCTCACGGACTGGAGAGGCGCAGAGATGTTCATCTTACGCGCCTCTCCTCAGACTGATTCTATTGGCCACCTAGCGGTCAATCAGGAGCAGAGAAAGTCGGCTCCTGATTGGCCCCTAGGCGGCCAATAGAATCAGTCTGAGGAGAGGAGCGGAAGATGAACATCTCTGCGCCTCTCCAATCCGTGAGCGGGTACCAGCCGGGAGCAGCGCGTCTGGAGCTGAAGATGCCGGGGTCGTCGCCTGGTGATTTTATGTCACCAGCACCGGCTCAATGAGCCTGGGGCTGGTTATGCTCTGGCGGGGGACCCGCACAGTTTTTTTTTAAATTGTGATTTCCTGCAAATGTGCGATTTTCAGACCTGAAAATCGCACATTTTCAGGACTAAAGAAATCGCATCAAATCGCACCTATTCGCACTATTTGGCCCGTTTTTCGCATCTCATTAAATATGCGAAAAACGGCCCAATCTTGCGATTTTCAAAAGTGCGATTAGGTGCGATAAAAAACATGCGGATTTTACCGCATCCCATAGAATGTCACCCCATGTGTGGTGCTCAAGCTTTCTCTTGGTCACCAAGCAGCATACTAAAATAAGCTAGGTAAGCACTCTTTATGAAACTTGTGTCTGCATTCCTCATAGGAACAAGGGTGCATTCCCCGCAGATGTAGCAGAATATATTGGGCCTAGTTTTGCACTGTCTTCTTGCCGCAACCATTTAATTTACCTACACATAAGAAAACAAGTTTTAATGTAAAGCAATATATATTGTGAAATAATGAATTTGTATTTGCTCAGGTTTCCGCTATACCTGTCATAATACACTGATAATGCGAAAATACACATACAAGTTAACAAAACCTCAATAACTCAAAAAGTTGACCAAAACTAGTGTCATTTATTAATTCAGTACATCATTATACAAAATCAGTAAAAAATACTTTTTTTACGCTTTTTTTGTTGCCTAGTGTTATTAAATTGCCTTACTCTTCCCCAACCAGCCTCATAATCAACTATTAGACCCAAAGCGTAATAATGAGAACCTACCATTCACTCCAGTCTGTACTGTTATATAACCTTTCCAATAATAAAATCTAGGGGTTGGTTTATTTTTCTCATTAGTCTTAAATGATTTTTAGATAATGAAAATGTAAGATGTAATATATAGGATTAAAAGGGAGTTGGCTAGGCGTGTGATATTGCCATATTGCAGTCTAAGCATGGTAATAAATCACTCAGAAGAAAGACTATGTTGGAGCCAAGCTGTGTTTGATATAGAGAAATAACAAAAAGCCAAGACACACATGTCCAGAGGTTTGTCCCGGACCAGTGGTGGATTAAGCACGGGGCGACAGGGGCGGTCGCCCCGGGGCCCCCACACATAAGGAGCCCCCACACCAGCACTGATGCCGGTGTGGGGCTCCTGTCGCCCCGTGCTTGAGCAGTGGGATCGGGGAGCAAAGGCAGGCTGGCGCAGCGCAGGGGGGTCAGGGGGTCCCTGCCTCAGATGGGAAGTCAGCGGCAGGGTCCCTGCAGCGGATGGGAACTAGTAGCCAATACCGCTACTAGTTTCCATCTGCTGCCGGGACCCCACCGCTAACTTCCCATCTGAGGCAGGGACCACGGCACTGACTGCTCAGACCACTGCAGGGAGCCCCAGTGCTGCCCAGGTACCAACCTCCCTGGAGGTGGGGATGTGTCTGCGGTGGGGGGGGGGGAATGTGTGCCGGGGGGGTCGTCTGTGGGGGCCCCCACAATTTTGTTGTCCAGGGCCCCCACAGACCTTAATCCGCCCCTGTCCCGGACATAAAATCCATAGATGAGACTCCAAAATAAGCAACAGGATCTGATATTATGGATGCTTCAAGAGCCTGAATAATGGAAATATAAGCAGTGTTTTGGCTTTTGGAAGGGAATTGTTCTGCAAAGCTGGGACAGTCACATATTGGTGCACTAATTTTATAGAAATGTAAGGTTAGAACCTGATTCAGAGATGTACATAATCCTGGGGGTTTATGTACATCTGCAAAATCTGTGGGACTGCGCAGGATTCATTCTGCGAAATGCATGCAGTTCCCCGAGCCAGTGCCTGATTGACATACTGAGGAAGTTGAGGGCAGGGTGAAGGCATGTCTGCCAGCGTTTGACGAAAATGGGTACATATAGTACCATTAATCTTTTCTCCCTCTATGCCCACTGGGATTGTAACGTATGAACAAGTCGGTTTAAAAAAAGTTGGTTGTCGGGATATTGATTGTGTTGACCTTACTAATGCCTGTCTAGCTTTTGTCAATGTCTAACTAATGCCTGTCTAACTTTTGTCAATGTCTAACTAATTCACATCTAACTTTTGTCAATGTCTAACTAATGCATGTCTAACTTTTGTCAATGTCTAACTAATGCCTGTCTAACTTTTGTCAATGTCTAACTAATGCATGTCTGACTTTTGTCAATGTCTAACTAATGCATGTCTAGCTTTTGTCAATGTCTAACTAATGCCTGTCTAACTTTTGTCAATGTCTAACTAATACATGTCTGACTTTTGTCAATGTCTAACTAATGCCTGTCTAACTTTTGTCAATGTCTAACTAATGCCTGTCTAACTTTTGTAATTGTCTAACTAATGACTGTCTAATTTTTGTCAAGGTCTAACTAATGCCTGTCTAACTTTTGTAAATGTCTAACTAATGACTGTCAAACTTTTGTCAATGTCTAACCGACCATCAAATTATTTCTCCTGCCTTGGCAAATAATGGTCAGTCTGAAATGACTTTTATTTGCGGGCGCCGGTACGAAGACAGGCTGATGTCATGTGACATCAGCCACCTGCCCCCAGTAGGCATCGTCCTGCCCACGTACCCATGGGGACGCCCAGTGTTTTCACTACTGTGAGTGCTCCAGAAACCTATTAATTAGGCATGAAATATTGTTATCGTTTATATATTCTCTAGTAATACATAGATACCACTAGTCAACAAGTGGCAATAAATTTGGGATAGGCTTCATGTTACTTGTAGGCTACCTGTAAAAAACAATATTATTTAACTACTTAATGACCCCTTCACCTGAATCCACCGTCACCTGCCCCAGGGCGATTGTTCTCAGTGAGGGAAGACTTTTTTTTTTACGAGGGGTGGGGGTTTCCCCACTTCACAGCACTGGAATGACCAGATTGGTTGCTGTTATGCTGTGGGACCAGTGGCATAACTAAAATATTTGCGCCCATCTGCTAACAAAGTTTCAGGAAGGAGTTTCTTGCTCGTTTCCAAGGGTTTCATGCTGGTTGCCAAGGGTGAAATGCTCATCAGGGGTTTCATGCTTACTGCCAGGGATTACATGCTCGCAGAGTCGCAGGCACACCCGCGTTCCAAGAATCTGGAACGTCTGGGTTAAACGTCCCTAACAGATGCTAGAGGTCCAGGCACCTGTTAGTTTCCTCCAAGGTGGTGGCCATTTTAGGAGGGTTATTTTCAGCACATACCATAGGATTGGCCAGACAGCATGAAATCTGCATTGACATGCATCCACCCGGCTTTGACTCTACCAAGGCTGAACTGCTGTGGCATTGCTACGCCACTGAGTTGGAACAATGCTGTGTGCGCCACATCCATAATGTCAGAACCATGGCTAGTTGAGCCTCTTTATGGTTTTTTCAAAATAGGGAGATACAGTCAAGGATCCTGACAATGAATTTACCTCTATATTCTAATAGCAGCCTAGGCATGGAGGCCCGCGGCTGGTTATGGATTTAGATAAGAGGCTCAGGGCTGCTTATAGATTTTGGTCAGATGCCCAGGGTTGGTTATGGATGTGGCTCATACGTTCAGGGCTGTTATGGATTTAGCTCAGAGGCCTATCGCTAGCTAAGGATTTGGATTTGGCTCAGATGCCCAAGGCTGGTTATGGATTTGGCTCAGATGCCCAGGGTTGGTTATGGATTTGGCTCAGAGGCCTAAGGCTAGCTATGGATTTGGCTCAGATGCCCAGGGCTGGTTATGGATTTGGAATAGAGGCTCAGGACTGGTTATGGATTTGGCTCAGAGGTCCGGGGCTGGTTATGGATTTGGCTCAGAGGCTCAGGGCTGGTTATGGATTTGGCTCAGAGGCTCAGGGCTGGTTATGGATTTGTCTCAGAGGCCCTGGACTGGTTATGGATTTGGCTCAGAGGCCCTGGACTGGTTATAGATTTGGCTCAGAGGTTCAGGGCTGGTTATGGATTTGGCTCAGAGGCTCAGGGCTGCTTATAGATTTGGCTCAGAGGCTATGGGTTGGTTATGGATTTGGCTCAGAGGCCCGCGGCTGGTTATGGATTTGGCTCAGAGGCCCGGGGCTGGTTAACGATTTGGCTCAGAGGCCCACGGCTGGTTATGGATTTGGATCAGAGGTCCGGGGCTGGTTATGGATTTGGCTCAGAGGTCCGGGGCTGGTTATGGATTTGGCTCAGAGGCCCACGGCTGGTTATGGATTTGGATCAGAGGCCCTGGGCTGGTTATGGATTTGGCTCAGAGGCCCGCGGCTGGTTATGGATTTGGCTCAGAGGCCCACAGCTGGTTATCGATTTGGCTCAGAGGCCCACGGCTGGTTATGGATTTGGATCAGAGGCCCTCAGCTGGTTATGGATTTGGCTCAGAGGCTCAGGGCTGCTTATAGATTTGGCTCAAAGGCCCTGGGCTGGTTATGGATTTGGCTCAGAGGCCCGCGACTGGTTATGGATTTGGCTCAGAGGCCTGGGGCTGGTTATCGATTTGGCTCAGAGGCCCACGGCTGGTTATGGATTTGGATCAGAGGTCCGGGGCTGGTTATGGATTTGGCTCAGAGGTCCGGAGCTGGTTATGGATTTGGATCAGAGGCCCTCAGCTGGTTATGGATTTGGCTCAGAGGCCCAGGGCTGGTTATCGATTTGGTTCAGAGGCCGGGGGGCTAGTTATGGATTTAGCTCAGAGACCGGGGGCTAGTTATGAATTTGGCTCAGAGACCTGGTTATGGATTTAGCATAGAGGCCCTCAGCTGGTTATGGACTTGGATCAGAGGCCCAGGGCTTTTTATTGATTTGGCTCAGAGACCCATGTAGATTGGGTTAGAGGGGGGGGGGGGGTATTCAATTTAGCTGTTTTTTAGATTGAATTTCGATTTAACCTATTTAATTAAAATGATGATTTTTCAGCTAGACGAAAAATTTGGCACAGCTGAAAAACACATGGGTCGGGGAATCCACATATTTGCTCAATTTCGGGTATATTGCAGGCATTTTTGCCAGATTTTAGTAATTGCAATTGAATACTGTCCGGTAGCCTAGGCGAAAAAAGGGGACGAATTGAATACCACCCTAAGTTTTACATAGTTGTAATAAATATTGTGATCCTGCCTCTCGGGCGGCTCAGGGAGGGCTTACATAAAGGTTGTTTGTACAGGAAAGAAAAACAAGCTTAATTCATGCAGCATTTTAATCAGATGAAGCCTATGGAAATGTAGATTAAATTATCACTGCATGAAGATGTTGTTTAAAACATTTCTGTCTGCTTAAAGCTAATTATTTAATCTAGCACCAAAATACAAACACATTTAACTTTAAAATGTAAAACATAGATCATAAATAACATAAATAAATAAGTACATATATTAGTTAAGAGCTGTCAACTGTTTCTTTTATGATATATAATTGATGCTAAACCATACTTGCCTACTTTTTATTTCTCCCCTCCAGGCTTCTCCCGAAGAGGAGACCAGATGCTACTGTCAGGGGACGGGGACGGGTGGGGGGGGGGGGACGGGTGGGGGGACGATGCTGACATCAGAAGCCCCACCCCAACGCCAGTGAAATGTGGAAATTTGCGAGTTTGTGGATTGGGGGAGGGGCTAAATTGAGATGAGATGAAATGTCACGATTCATGTCATTTTTGCCCCGCCACCTTGCCGCAGACCCACAAAATCCGTTATTTGGTGCAGCAAGGAAGGGGGGGGGGGGGGGGGGGTGCAGTGACGATGTGGAAGACTTGCCCACCATCCCAAGGGGGCAAGGAAGTGGACCCGATTTTCAGGAGCCTCTCGACCATTCTGGGAGGGTAGGCAAGTATGTGCTAAACTTATATGAATTGATCAGATATTACAGACTAAAGGTGCCCATACACTGAATGCCCACCTCCCCACACCCCCGCCCGCACTGCTCCATGCGGATGGACCGGCGACTATACAAGTCACCACGTCCGTTCGCAAACGGAGCCTGCACATGTGCATAAATGCTTTCGCGCATACGCAGTAGCTAAACATCGCTTCCCTGTTCGAACGCGCAGGGCAGCATATGAACCAGAATGACCTCCATAGTGTATTCATTTGACAACCCAGATAAAAGCCTACTATTCCCACTTCTGTACTGCCACCATCTGTGGCAGGGTTATGGTATAGTGGACCGGTGCATTATAATCTCACTCTATGGACCTTATTCTAGTCTGCCTCATTCTGCAGCGCTGCATGTGGATTTAACGCCACCTGCTGCTCACACAGCCGCGCGCCAAACACCCCCTCACCGAGTTTCCCGCACGGCTGCAAATGGATGGATGCATAAACATCCATTCGCAGCCTTGGGTGCGGGGGCCAAATAATTAGATGGTCGCTCACACTCTCTGGTGTCTTAACTTTGTGTGCTCCCTGTATGGGAAGAGGACGGGCAGCTGGCATCCGTCATGGCCTAATTTCCATGGGAACGCCCAGCATAATGGGAACACCCACGAAACGCTGGGAGTTCCCATGGGCGTGTGCCCTCGCTGCTGCCCCACATCCCCCGCCGTCGGACTGTGGCATTCGGCAACAAAAAAAAATCAACCTATTAGGACCTTGGGCTTGATTCAGACTTGATCGCTCATCTGCAAAGTTGCCGATAACTGCGACTCAAACTCCAACTTCCTGTCAGTCCCATTGCGAGGGGATTGTTATTAGATCAATACGCTATTTCTGTCGCTATTTGGCCTCACGCATGCGCACTACAATCAGTACGCAAGCGCAGTCATTCATTAATTGAACGGATTTCAAATTCGCACAACACCGATCAGCTCTTATTTGGGCCCTGTGTAAACATTCAGATGCTTCTGGGTTTTTTTACATTCTTGTTTTTCCTTGCTTCCCAGTAATTGGTCATTAATACAACATGATTAGTCAATCTGTGAAAGTTTGAGATGTAACAGGTAGACAAAGACAAAAGGTCGACACAAGCAATTGGTCAACATAGAAAAAGATTGACACGTGAAAAGGGTTGACATGAGTTTTTCGCAGAGTTTTGAGACAATGTCGACATCTGCGAACCCCCAATTAGTGTAGGATGTACCCTTGCACGACTCCACATCGACATCTGTCGACACCTATGGACAGTGGCGGATTCAGGGGGGGGGCACCTGGGCACGTGCCCCCCCTGTCATTTATTGTAGTTGAGGACCAGGGCTTTCCAACGAGCCCAGCCCCGTGTCTCTAGCCCCCCGGGAACCGGAGATATCGCCTGGCAAACCTGTAACGTTTTTTCCCCATAGGATAATATGGGACCCGTCAATTCCGACCCCCACCCAATTCCGACGACTGACAGTTCCCGCCCTGGCATCAAAGAAGCTTGTGGTTGATTTTATTCAATTCCAAATCGCTGGGCCTTCAATATAATACCAGGCTGGTCCAAATCGGTCAATCGGTTCCAGAGATATTGCGTGTAAACCGATTTTTACTTTTGAAATGTAATTTCATGGCTTTTCATGTTCTTTGAGGGCAGATTACTTTGGAACCAAACGTTCCAGTTTCACTGGACCAAAATTATTCAAAGCCCACTCAAAAGTTCTTCAATATAATACTTGTCTCATGTAAATGGGTCAGTTGGTTCCGAAGATAAAGCCGGTTAAATGAGATAACTGGTTAAAGGGGGGAGGGGTGGTTTTCTCTCCCCCTCACACCAGAAAATGCAGGGACTAGGCTGGTGTAAAAGGGGCCAACCTGGGAATGCATTTTATGGTGTGAAAGGGGTATTATTTCAAATAGCCGGGACCTGCAGTGCTCTGAATACAGCCAGGCTCTGCCACTGTCAGTGGCTATCACTTCTGCCTGGCAGCGGCTGTCCCCCATTTACCACGAGCATGTATTCCCCGTTGGCAATGAGCATGTAATCCCACATGGCAACGAGCATGGAACCTCTGGCAATGAGCATGGAACCCTTGGCAATGAGCATGTAGAGAAGCAGCACTTATGTAGCATAATTTTTAATAGGCATTATGGTGTTTGGCATAACACATAATGGACATAATGGCGTGTAACTTAACGTGTAATGGACATTATGGTGTTTTATGCGAGCCTTTGGTGGACAATGTCCCTGTTTATGAAGCGTATTGTGAATTTTGGCTTAATCTGTGTGGCATTATGTGAATTCTGGCTCAATCCATGTGGCATTATGTGAATTCTGGCTCAATCCATGTGGCATTATGTGAATTTTGTCTCAATCCGTGTGGCATTATGTGAATTTTGGCTCAATCCATGTGGCTTTATGGGAATTTTGGCTCAATCGTGTGGCATTATGTGAATTTTTTCCCAATCCATGTGGCATTATGTGAATTTTGGCTTAATCCGTGTGTGTTATTATGTAAATTTTGGCTCAATCCGTGTGGCATTATGTGAATTTTGGCTCAATCCATGTGGCATTATGTGAATTTTGGCTCAATCCATGTGGCATTATGTGAATTCTGGCTCAATCCGTGTGGCATTATGTGAATTTTGTCTCAATCCGTGTGGCATTATGTAAATTTTGACACAATCCGTTTGGCATTATGTGAATTTTGGCTTAATCCGTGTGTGTTATTATGTAAATTTTGGCTCAATCCATGTGGCATTATGTAAATTTTGGCTCATTCCATTTGGCATCATATGTAAGGGGCAAGTATAATGGGGTCTAGTATTTTGTTGCATAATGTGTAGAAGTTGTATATGGTGTTGACACGCCCCCTGTTGAGTGGCCACACACCCTTTTCTGGAGTGCGACTTTGGCGCGCGCACAACTACATCCTTCACTTTTGTCGCCATGGTGGGCCTGCGTACTTTAAATGCCAGGGCCTATTTTTAATTCCATTCCCACCCTCTCCTGCCGCTCTCTTAGCATGTACACTGGCACCACTAACACCGCCCATCCCCCACCCAAACCCTTTTTTATCATGGTGCCCCCCCTGTCATTTTATCCTGGATCCGCCCCTGCCTATGGATCCCCAACTAGTGTAGAATGTGCCCTCGCACGGCTCGCTTCACCATTCACAATTGTAGTCTACGTGGATCATAAAGCATAAAAAGTCCTAAGAAAGAAAAAAATGGTGAGAAAATTCATGTCAACAGTTTAATGTGTCAACTATTGCCATTGAGATTAGTCCATGCCGACAAAGGACTTTGACAATGTATACCTACTGTCGACCTTTTTGTCCATGTTGACATTGTGCCCTTGGCCATTCATGGTCGACCTATTGACTCTCGACCTAGACACTGTTATCCTATCATCCATATACCATGTGAGGGACAGTAGCATGACTAGATGTTTGTAGGCTCCATAGCAAAGTTTGTAAGGGACCTTATATAGCAACCAATGCTGAAAAAATGTATATAGCACAAGTTACTGTAACAGGGAAGGTGGCCCCTCTCAGCTCTGTTACCCATAGCAGCAGCACTCCCTGCATCTATGGTAGTTACACCCTGTATATAACACATGTAACGGTGACAGGGAAGGTGGCCCCTCTCAGCTCTGTTCCCCATAGCAGCTGCACTCCCTGCACCTATGGTAATTACACCCCTGTATATAACACATGTAACTGTGACAGGGAAGGTGGCCCCTCTCAGCACTGGTTCCCATAGCAGCTGCACTCCCTGCACCTATGGTAGCAATGCCCCTGTATATAACACATGTAACTGTGACAGGGAAGGTGGCTCCTCTCAGCTCTGTTCCCCATAGCAGCTGCACTCCCTGCACCTATGGTAGCTATGCCCCTGTATATAACACATGTAACAGTGACAGGGAAGGTGGCCCCTCTCAGCTCTGGGCCCCATAGCAGCTGCATCCCCTGCACCTATGGTAGCTATGCCCCTGTATATAACACATGTAACAGTGACAGGGAAGGTGGCCCCTCTCAGCACTGGTTCCCATAGCAGCTGCATACCCTCCAACATGACCCATTCCATTAGGTACAAAATGCTCTGTTCCTGGACTTCCCTGTCAGTGGCAGTTACAGAGGTTGGACTCCAGCACCGTCCAAAATTCAAAGAGGGGGGTCACATCAACTGTAAGTGAGTCCAGGACAGTGATGCTTGGGGTGGCATTAAGTGTGGCTCCCCTTTTTGAATATTGGACTGTGCTGCAGCCTCACATCTGCAACTGCCACTGGCAGGTAAGTCCAGAAACAGAGCATTTTGTACCTAATGGAATGGGCCATGTTGGAGGGTATGCAGCTGCATCCCCTGCACCTATGGTAGCTACACGTATATAACACATGTAACTGTGACAGGGAAGGTGGCCCCTCTCAGCACTGTTCCCCATAGCAGCTGCATCCCCTGCACCTATGGTAGCAATGCCCCTGTATATAACACATGTAACGGTGACAGGGAAGGTGGCCCCTCTCAGCTCTGGTCCCCATAGCAGCTGCATCCCTTGCACCTATGGTAGCAATGCCCCTGTATATAACACATGTAACGGTGACAGGGAAGGTGGCCCCTCTCAGCTCTGTGCCCCATAGCAGCTGCATATCCTACACCTATGGTAGCTATGCCCCTGTATATAACATATGTAACGGTGAAAGGGAAGGTGGCCCCTCTCAGCTCTGGCCCCATAGCAGCTGCATCCCTGCACCTATGGTAGCTACACCCCTGTATATAACACATGTAACTGTGACAGGGAAGGTGGCCCCTCTCAGCACTGGTTCCCATAGCAGCTGCATCCCCTGCACATATGGTAGCAATGCCCCTGTATATAACACATGTAACTGTGACAGGAAAGGTGGCCCCTCTCAGGCCTGGGCCCCATAGCGGCTGCACCCCCTGATCCTATGGTAGCTACGCTCCTGTGTATAACACATGTAACTGTGACAGGGAAGGTGGCCCCTCTCAGCTCTGGTCCCCATAGCAGCTGCACTCCCTGCACCTATGGTAGTTACACCCAGGGCTATTTTTGAGCCGGAACGGTCCGGAACGCCGTTCCTGAAGGTCAAATTAAAAATTACGTCATCAGGAACGGCGTTCCTGAACCTGCTCCAGGCCGCCCGGCACCGCCAGCCCATTCGCTTGCCCCGCTCCCCCCACTCGCTGTTCGGCTCCCCCCGCTCCCTGTTTGCGTAATCCAGGAGAGAGACATGCTGCTATTTAACATTCACCTCTCACGCTGGACCGCTAGCCAATGGGTGCTTGCGGTCCAGCAGCCAATCAACTTGTGGCTGCTGGACCGCGAGCGCCTATTGGCTAGCGGTCCAGCGGGAGATATGAATCTTACTAGCAGCACGTCTCTCTCCTAAGTCGGCATAGCGGAGACTGGAGCCTCCTGACTGGCATTCTACTCTGTCACATCAGCAGCAGGCCGCGGGTGTCAGAGCGGCTCTAGCCACCGTCCTGCAGCCCTGCTCTGTTATTGCTCGTCGTCCCGCGCAGACAGCACCCTGCTAAATGTAAGTGCGGTGGCTCCCCTGCCCCTAGCTCTGTACCCCTGGCAATAAGCCGCGGCCTCAGTAATGGGAAGCCGCGGCTCTAGTCTGCCAAACATCCAACCACCCTCCCGCAATGCTTTGGTCCTCCTCCCCCGTCGACCCCCTCAGAGCGGGAGTTTTCTAGGGAACTCTGCACAATAATATAATTAATACTGGATGTGGTGGCCTGTCACTTTATGTATAGAACTATAAATGTGGTGGGCAGTCAAGAAAGAAATTATTATGCATAGAAGAGCTATATATGGTGCATTTCTAAAATAAAGTCAGTAACTGATTAATGTCAACTAGATTTCAGTTGACATTATCCAGTTACTGACTTTATTCTAGAAATGCAGTATATATTTATCTTCTGTGCAGTATACACACCTTGTCCAAGTTTTCAGTAATTTTTACTCCCTCATCTTTGCGGCCACCTCCTATGCCAGTTACAGATTTTCACCGTGCCACCACCCTGGGTCCACGCCACCATCTATTACCTTTAAGTAAAGTTGTGACAAGCGGAGTGCAGCTAGCCACCGAGCCTGAAGAGTGGCGAGCGGACAATGATGCTTACATAAGTCCCATAGCGTAAGCGGTGGCCGCAGAGATGAGGAAGTAACTTTTTCTTTTTTGAGGGCGATTTTATTTTGTCTGGCTCCTAGATTTTAGAAAAATTTGTCAAGCCCTGGACTATGGACAATTTTTGAGCATTTGCACTGTATACAGCGTGAAGTGCCTAAAATATTGCTTACTGTTTGATGGCTCCGGGCAGCCTCCACACTGAAGTTATTATTGTTAATGCTGCGCTGCATTGTGTAATTACGGTAACAGTCACTATAGGTTGCACCAGGTACAGTATAGGGAGAGACACTGTGACAGGTGATTGGGTAGCGAGAGCACAGTGAGAAATACCTTGGAATAACAGCACAGTCTGCTATAGATCAACTTTGGGTTGCTATTGTGATCATATACATTTTGCCTTGTATTATATGTATCATCATATGTATAATGGGCATCACGGTGTGTGGCATATGTATAATGGCATCACAGTGTGTGGAATATGTATAATGGCATTACGGTGTGTGGAATATGTATAATGGGCATCACGGTGTGTGGCATATGTATAATGGTCATCGTGGTGTGTGGCATATGTATAATGGTCATCATGGTGTGTGGCATATGTATAATGGCATCACGGTGTGTGGAATATGTATAATGGGCATCACGGTGTGAGGAATATGTATAATGGGCATCACGGTGTGTGGAATATGTATAATGGGCATCACGGTGTGTGGAATATGTATAATGGGCATCAGGGTGTGTGGAATATGTATAATGGGCATCACGGTGTGTGGAATATGTATAATGGGCATCACGGTGTGTGGAATATGTATAATGGGCATCACGGTGTGTGGAATATGTATAATGGGCATCACGGTGTGTGGAATATGTATAATGGGCATCACGGTGTGTGGCATATGTATAATGGGCATCACGGTGTGTGGCATATGTATAATGGGCATCATGGTGTGGGGAATATGTATAATGGGCATCACGGTGTGTGGAATATGTATAATGGGCATCACGGTGTGTGGCATATGTATAATGGGCATCACGGTGTGTGGCATATGCATAATGGGCATCACGGTGTGTGGCATATGTATAATGGGAATATCTGTCTGTGGCATTTGTATAATAAGCGTTACGGTGTGTGGCATATGTATAATGTGCCAATTCTCGGCGTGCAGATTACAAAACTGCGGTATAAAGTAGTCTTTTCCTGCAATGCTGTGCCCCTTGAAGTGAGGCTACACCCCTGTTTTTTTGGGTGCATATAATCCACTTTGCTGCTGGGGATTGTTATGTTACTGCCACTGTTCAGAGGAATTATGTTTTTTCTTTTTTTTTCTTTTTTAAATGTAATGGCCCGCCCCTTTTGTAGCTCCTCCCACATCACCGCCCACTTTCTGCCCCGCCCACAGTTCCTGAACCTATTTTCCTACAAAAATAGCACTGGTTACACCCCTGTATATAACACATGTAACTGTGACAGGGAAGGTGGCCCCTCTCAGCTCTGGGCCCCATAGCAGCTACACCAATGGTAACTACGTCCTTGGTGAGGGAGGACTAGTGAGAGTGGTGCCGTATCTGGCCTAATCTTCAACAGTCAGCATATCTGTGTTCATAAGGTTGACATGGTTCACACTTAACGTCATCTCAACGTCAACACAGTGAATGTTTCCCCTATGCTTGAAATTCACATGAATCATCAATCACTGTCAGCTGCACTTCCGTGATGGAGGTCCATGGAAACAACAGAGTTCCCAAGCCTTATGGTGATGGAATCCAGAACCAGCAGGCATTGCTATGCATATGACATATGAGTAATGCGTGCACATATAGCTGCCCTTCAGAAGAATAATGTGTTGGTGTTAATGGGGCCCAAAAAAATGCAATTGCTAAAAATAACGTGAAAAATATAGAACATTTTATTGCACAATATTAGATCTATTTCCTACAAGCCTGTTATCTAGAACGTTCAGACAACCACGAGGCAATAACAAATAATCGTGGCTTGTCAGTAATAATGTGGTACACCCACACATGGTCACATAGGAATTTCCAGTCACTGTGAGGAGCACTGCTAAAGCATTCGCTAAGGAATGTCAGGAACAGTCTGGTGATGAGTAAGATCATTTTAAATATAATTTTTCATATTTTAGACACATTTATGTAAAATCCACCAAAGCATACGATAGAAGACCCAATGCTTCTACTTCCCATTTGACATGTCCTCTTTAACTATGGCCCTTATTCTAGTTGACTCGGACGGCTGTGTATTTTCGGACGGCTACCGAGTGTTCTTAGCTCCGCCTACCGCACGGATCGCTCACACCTTCCGAATGCGGTAAGACGCCGAGCGAACGGACCGCGAGAGGATGTTTCATGTGAACAACTCCCCCATCTGTGGGAACCTCCCCCATCCTCTGGTCGCCGAATGAAGGACTGAGCGGTCAGACAGCTCCGAGTGCTCCAGACCACTCGGACATTTCTCCGTGCGAAAGCAGGGATATGGGCAGGCAGCTGGCATCCGGCTATGTCAGCTGTCCGCCCCCCCGCACGTGCGTCATGGCCGGATTACCATACGTGCGCCCAGAGTTTTCATGGGAACGCCCATGAAATGTGGGGCGTACGCATATGGTAATGAGCCCAAACAGCCCTTTACGCCCCTCTCCACCCCCAGCCCGGATTGTTCCGACCGATCATTTTCTGTAAGGAATTCACGTTGTAGTCGGACGTGCACTGCATTCGCACATGTGCAGCAGAAACGCCTCTGCACATGCGTAAACACAATACATCAGCCGTCCGACCGAACACGCAGCCGCTCGACTCAATCAGAATAAGGGCCTATATGTAATATGGCTTACAAATCCATACTGTACATGATGTAGTTATCGCCGTTCCACATGGCCGGACTGGGACCAGAAATCGGCCCTGGCATTTTGAGCACACAGGCCCACCTGGAGCAGGTGGGACCCTTGCATGGAGAAAAGTGGGCATGGCCTCATGGAAAGGAGGCGTGGCATCATAAAAAGGAGGCATTACACATTATGGAACACACCGTTATGCCTATTACACATTTTGCCACACACTGTATTGCCCATTAAATATTATGACACACGAGTAATGCCCATATTATACCCCTAGTAATGTCCCTTACACATAATTCCCCCAAGTAGTGCACCTTAAACATTGCCCACATAACAGCCCCTCCAGTATTATTAATATTAACAGCCCCCTGTCCTCTAATTAAAATTTCAGTGTGAGAGGGAGGTGCAGGGTGGGGTAGAATGCAGGGTTAGAAGCTGCGGTTGCAGGGTTGGGGAGGATCAAATTACACAAATTGAGTCATTGTAGCTCTGCCCCCCGTTGTGCAATGCCGGTATTACTGACATTGCACAGCGGGGCGGGGCCACAATGACCCAATCATGCCAACCACGCCCTTAAACACAGATCTTACCATAATTCTCGCCCTGCCCTGCCTCTATTATGACACCCCCCCCCCCCCCCAGTAGCCCTGTCCCCCTCCAAGAGAGGGCAGTCTAAAAGTAGGCAAGTCTGCATTACCCAGACATACATATAAACATATACTGTACTTCCAATTTATATGCACAGGGTGTGTATCGTGTAAGTTGACTGACAGAAGGTCGACACAGAAAAAAGGTGGCATGCGAAAAGGTCCACATTAGTTTTTTTTGTTTCTTTGCTGTTAATGTCAACGTAGGTGGACATGGACACCATATTACTGTACTACATCCCCTTGCATGGCTTGCTGCACTCGCCATACTTCCTCGCTGCTCTTGGCACACAATTATATTCTCCCCCTATGCCCACTGGGATGGTAAAGTGAGCCAGAGGAGAAGTGGCCCATGGCAACCAATCAGCTGCTCTGTATTATATTATGCAAATTACAAATGCTACTTCAGTGCTGATTGGTTGCCATGGGCCACTTCTCCTCCCTTATCACTGCTTCATACATCTACCCCAATATTACTAATATGACGCAATGGAATTGTGTCTTATTGGGTCCCTGCACTCCCAATTGACCCGCAAATCATGGCAATTTGCTGAGAGGGATTGGGGTTTAGTAATATCATACCCAGGGTCTCTCCTCTGTCTGGGCACTCAGAATCCCCTTCTGTGTGCCAGTGGCGTCACTAGGTGGGTGCGGGGGGTGCATCCCGCACCGGGTGTCACTGCTCAGTGGGGTGACCCCAAAATCAGCCGCACTCACACAACGCACCCACCCGCCATGGCACCCCACCTCAGTACAAGTTGCACACCCTGGGCATGCCCTGTCACAGGGGGCACAGGAGACACGCAGCTTGACCAGGCACGCGCCCAGGCACCAGCCACCAGGGAGCCAGGTACAGTAGGTTGCCCAGGAAGCAAAGGCGGAGCTGTGCCCTTGGAAGGGCAGGGCTGCAGGCTGTGGCTTGTCCCAGGATTGGCTGGGAAGCTCTGGCTGCCAGACACTGGGTGGACTTTGAGTTGCAGAATATTGCAGACTAAGGGGGTGGTTCTCTATCACAGAAATGCGGTAAAAACCCCGTTATCAGGGTTTTTACCACATTTCTGTATGCTGTACTGTCCCTCCGCAGAGACAGCTGTCCCTGCAGAAGCCTATGGGCTTCTTACCGCAGCGCTGTTTGAGGGATCCGTCACGGATCCCTCCCAGTGTGGCCGGCGCCGGGGTCTGCGCATGCGCAGATGGACTCCCGGGTCACAGACCCGGAAGTCCAGTGCCGGCACCGCATCGCAAGGGACAGCTCTTATCGCAAGAGCTGTCCCTTTCGTTAATAACAGCATATGTTACAACATATGCCGTTATTAATAATGCGATGTCCGGCGAAGGGGGGCGGCGAGTTTTACAACATCCCGCCCTAAGCAGTCTGACTCTGCAGTAGCAAAAGCAGAGGATGTGTAGGTATGTTTCCATGTCACCTGCTGTACGGGCAGTGTCACACATACAGGCCGTGCCCCCTTCCGATAGGCCATGCCATAATTTTTTCCGGCACAAGCCTCCCATCTCCAGCTTCCAGAAAGTTGGGGGGGGGGGGGGGGGAGTGACACCATGAGTTACTACACCGGGTGACACCAACCCTAGTGACGCCACTGCTCTGTGCGCTGCTGATTGTAGTGAGTTAACATTCGTCCAGTGTGCATAAATAAACCATTTAAATAAAGACTTTAAAATCTGTGACTGCCTGTGCTTTAAGGTTTTGTTTACAGAACTTGAAATGAACTGCACCTGTTCACGAAATCCGTCCATAATGAATCTAAATTAAAATGCCTGATTTCCTCTAACACATTCAAATGAGCTGAATTCTGCGTTCTTCCGGCATGCACCCTGTGCTGGGAATATTAAAGTGCTCTCCAGCTCTCATTAATGTTGAATAACCTTTTCCAAAGTAATGCCGTGTGATGGGAGACATGGTCCTCTGTGCAATGGTGATACTGTCTGACAAATGCGCAGACATTCCTCTAACAGTGAATGCTGATGACAGCATGTCGGATGTCTCTTCACTGTGACAGTGACAGGAGAACCTATTGTTTGTAAGCAAATAACCGGCATCTTCCCAGCACTATTCTCAACTCATTGGACAGGGGTTTGGTCTATTGACTTACAGTAACTTGGACACTGCGCAGCATTACACGGTACTTGTTTCCTAGCACGGCCACCAAATCGCGTCGGTCGCGTCGGGTGCATACCAAAATGCACACGACGCGACCGACGCGATGTACCCGATTTCTCCATAGGCTTCAATGTTAAAATAATTTAACATTGAAGCCTATGGAGAAATCGGGTCCATCAAGTCCATGGTGTGCCGACGCGATGGACCCGATTTCTCCATAGGCTTCAATGTTAAATTATTTTAACATTGAAACTGAGTACATTTAACATAGAAAAAAAAGGTAAATGGCCCAATATGGGCCATTTCTCATTGGGTATGGCCCCGGCATGTGTGTAAAAAATAATGGCCCCCCATTGTGGCCGCCACCCCCACGATTGACGCGAACCGGTGTGCGTCCTCCGACCTTTTCATTCCCCTACTATCCACGTCGGCGTGGAGTTGAGAATATATAGTGTGGCGAGCCCGAAGCGTGGCGAGCGCAGCGAGCCCCGCGAGGGGACGCGGATACCTGTCAAGCCCGCGAGCGACGCCCCCTCGTGGGCTTGACAGGTTTCCGCGTCCGCTCGCCACGCTTCGGGCTCCGTGGCTCGCTACGCTCGCCACACTATATATTCTCAACTCCACGCCGACGTCGATAGTAGGGGAATGAAAAGGTCGGAGGACGCGCACCGCCGCCCCTCGCGGGCTCGCTGCGCTCGCCAAGCTTCGGGTTTGCGTCAATTGTGGGGGTGGCGGTCACAATGGGGGGCCATTTTTTTTTACACACATATGCCGGGGCCATACCCAATGAGAAATGGCCCATATTGGGCCATTTCCCATTTTTTCCTATGTTAAATGCACTCATTTTTAATGTTAAAATATTTTAACATTGAAGCCTATGGACAAATCGGGTCCATCGCATAGGCTTCAATGTTAAAATATTTTAACATTGAAGCCTATGGGGAAATCGCGGGCATCGTGTGCCTTAAAGTTAAGGCACACGATGCCCGCGATTGTGGCAGTGCTAGGAAACAAGTACCCATTACACATGTGATCTATAAGGGTAATCTTGCACCCAGGGGTCCGGGATCCCCTGGTATAAGAGAAGGGATTGGCTAAATAATCAGACAGGAACTGCACATCTGATTCACACTATCATGGAGGCTCCGTAATGGAGCCCAGAGCCAGAATCTCTAAACTGACCGCTGGGGTAATTTGTGGGGAGTGTTTCTCTGACCCACCAAAGGGGTTAAAAAAATGATGGGTACCTGAACTTGATGCAGCCCCCTCAACCAGCTCTCCTGGTAAGTGCCTTCCTGGTCAGCTGGTACAGCCCTACCTGTATCTTACTACACCCTTACTACACTATAATCCCTCATTCTCATGACCACAGCAGTTTTGTTCACCACCCTGGGTAGGGGGCAAACATATGGACAATGATTTGGTGGCATGACTATTGCTAAATGAGCATGTGGGTGGGTGGGTGGGTGGGTCAGTTGCACGGCCAATGTACAGCAGAAGCTTGGACAAATTTGTTCCCCCCAGGAACATTTGATGGGTCAGGAGTGTTTTATTTAGCTCATAAATCGGAGTTTACTGTAGTAATCTAGCTATGTAAATCATATTTTGAAGGAGGACAAGTTGTGGCTATACCCTACCTATGTTCCAGGACCTACTCCCATTGACAGAGAGAAAGAAGTAAGGCAGGTCTGTTACCATTGTTCTCCACCTCACATACAAACAGTGTTGGCTATATAGTATGAGATTTGTCAAACCTATCAGAGAGGACAGTTGACAATAGCAACCAATCATATTTTACCTATAATTTAGTAGAATGTACTAGACTAGATACATTTTATAAATAAGATCATTGGTTGCTGAGGGCAACTTCTCTACTTGTCCTCAATAGGGATTAGAGATATATCAAAGCTTGGAGAGAGATAAAATCTGAGGTCAGCTTCTAATTGTCATCTTACAGGCTGTATTTGAAAAATGACATTTAGCTGTAGCACATGCAGGGAGGGTTTCGGAGTCCCCAGAAAACCTCCTGACAGACATTTTCCTTTTTTTTTATGCACCAGTCTCCATTTTGTATGATTCTGAAAAAATCTGATCTTATCGGCTCTGATTCCTCACGGATATCCTTGAATTAACTTATTTTACCACAGCGGGGTGGAGCCTTTCAATGGTGCCCGGTTCTATCTGCTGCCTTTGCTTGGTGAGTGAGGTGTGTGTAATGAATGGTTTGTTATGATTGGTACTACTGTATATCACGCTTAAAGCTCCCCCATAGCCACAGGTGCCACAAATGTATTGGGCCAACAGCTGGTGGATCCTCGTCATGTCTACTTATGTCAGGCATGTCCAAACTATGGCCCTCTAGCTGTTGTGAAACTACAAGTCCCATCATGCTTTGCCACAGTTTTGCTGTTAGGAATGCTAAAACTATGGCAAAGCATGCTGGGATGTGTAGTTTCATAACAGCTGGAGGGCCACAGGACATGCCTGACTGATGTAATTGTACCTCTCCCCCATGCACACCTACATCATCCTAGGCCACCTGTCATGCAGCATGTCATGGGGACCATCACTACCGGCTTTTCGAAAAACATAGTAACATATCATGAGATATCCAAGTATCGTAGATATTACATGGATCCTCTACTTACTGAGGCTAGTAGCCCAGTTTACAATTGTAGTCCCATTTATTGGGGTGGACGACTTGGCAATTGTGCCCCCTCTAGTCAGGGTCGGATTATAGGTGGAGCACAGGGTGTCAGTACCCGTGGGCCCCCTCTATCTAGGGGCCCCCTGTGGTTGGCATGTATTTAAAAATATATATTTATTTTTTTAGCTAATGGATTTGTGCATGGGAGTGGTGTAGAGCTGCAGATTCACCTATCTGCCAATGTGACAATGATTAATGGTGCTGAGCATCGGGAGCCAAGGCACACTGACTGCACAATTGTGCAGTGCATAACTGGGAGTTGACTAAGTCACATGAGACTTTGCATAAGAGGTCAGAGGTTGAGCGGCTTGTGTTGAGCTCTGCTTGGTGGAGCTCATCATATGCTTCTCAGGCCCATGGAGGACAGCAGCAGAAGCGGCCTCATCATGGGAGGGTTTTTAATCAGAGGCAGCGCTGAGCCTGTCAGTGCTCCTGCAGAGTAAGGTACAGAGGGACAAACACAGGCTTTTCATGTGGCATTTTACATATATATATATATATATATATATATTTGTTTATGTTTATATTAATCCCCCCCCCCTGCAGTTACCCATTGACCAAGTTTATACTGCCTTTACTCTGTGTTTTGACAGTGTAATATTCTCCCATGCAGTTTGTGGCCAGTAATGACAAGTGGGAGGGGGCCCCCCTGTCTAAAGTGCCCCGGGCCCTCCGAAGGCTTAATCCGGCCCTGCCTCCGGTGCAGTGGCGGACATGGAATGTGATTGTGATGCCGAATAGGGGCGGAGCTGTGTGTGAGACAGCATGACCACCAATTCAGCTCAAATTGAACCCCAACTGGACCGCAACAAACTCAGGAACTGCGAAGAGCCAAGAGACTTTCCCACTCTTCTGGGAGTCTGGGAGCGCCACCCGATTTTCGGGAGCCTTCTGGCCATTCTAAGAGTGAGGGTAAGTATACTTATATATGCCAATCATTTTGGTTTGAGGGGATTGTCCCACTGCCTCCAGATCAGAACATGTGTCTCTCTGTTTACCAGGGATGAAGGGGTTCAGGACAGTCGTCTCCACACCAGAGTAAAGTTGAATTACTCCAGTATGTTAGTATCCGTCATCGTAACTTGTGGCAAGTTGGGTTCATAACTGTCAGGAGCCAATCAGCCCCTTATAATGAATAGGCCCCATAAACACAATTTGACAAATCACTTTTTTCAGAAACCATAAATAGGACAGATGTTTAGCAAAGAAATAAAAACCATTTAATCTCAGCAGCCTGCCCACAAATAAGCAAGATTCAGCACTTGCTTGGAATTATTACAACCTCGGCCCATGTAATGTTATTATCACTGCCGAGTGGCTCTATCCAGCTGTGTCCAAATTGCACCAAATGCTGCACTTTACTGACAAATTGCAATAAATGTTGTGAAAGGAAATTCACAGCTGAAATAAACAAAATATCTATGCAGTGTTTCTATCCCAAGATCTGAGATGCCCTTGTAACAACATAATCTAGCATGGCAATGTCATTTGGCTACAGATGCCCCTTGAATAATAATGACTACTTAATCAGCTTGCATTTAGCACAGCGATAAATGAATATTTCCTGGGAGCGGGGCTCGTACTCAGTCCTAAATATGGAGTAAATAACAAACATACACATTATAATGCAGTCAGACTCAGAAGCAGAACCAAAATGAAGCAACTTGAAACCACTGATATTCATCCGACAACTGTAAAAATATCTATCTATCCATCTATCTATCTCAGGGTTGCCGACCCTCCCGGAATTTCCGGGAGTCTCCCGAAAATCGGGTACCCCCTCCCGGCCCCCGGAAGGGTGGGCAACCCTCCCGGATTCAGGGGGGACCCCCGCTGACCCCCGGATTGCGGCATTAAAATGCCGCAATCCTCGGGTCTCAGAGGAGGGGGCGGAGCTAAAACAGCACAATCGCGTCATTTTAGCCCCGCCCCCTGCACGGAGATCACTGAATTCGCTGCTTTAACAACATGGGGGCGGGGCTTAGTGATGTCACTCATAAGCCCCGTCCCCTGAGCGGCTGCTGAAACTCTCCTCTCCGGGCTTCTCCCGGAGAGGAGAATCTTAAAGTCGGCAACCCTGATCTATCTATTTATCTAGCTATCCAAAGGCAGAACTCTGGGAGACAATGGAGTCATCTGCCGCCGGGCTCCTGCACCTCAAGGGGGCACCTCTCCTGCCCTGCAAGTTTAAATCCATTAATTGAAAGCCAACAATATTGCTTTCGTGGCAGAGGTCTGAAATATATGTGTTTTCTCTCTCTATATAGATATATAATTCATAACAGACATATACATATCTTATAAAAGGGTGTGTGTGTGCACGTACATGTGCGTGTGTGTGTCCCACGCACACGTACGGCACCGATATACAGCTTGCCTCCGTGCAACTGGGATGAATTTCGGCACTGTATCTATCTATCTATCTATATCATATGTTGCAGTTGTTGTTCAGTAAAGCTGTTCATACCCTAGGCAATTCGACCCGGGTTATAAGAAGGTTAAACCCGGGTTGCTCTCTGTATAATGGGCAACCTGGGTTTAATCTAAAGATGTCAGACCCGCGTCAACCCAGGATTATAATCCTGGGTCCGACCCAGGTTTGCGATGTGAATAGGTGATACGTTGTCCCATCTCGCAGATCGGACCGACATATGGGGCATACTACCTAGTGCAGTGGTTGCCAACAGGTCACTCCCGAACTACTGGTATCTCGCTGTTGAAATCAGGGTAAATCGACCTTCTGAATGCTCCTCCACCTGACTGTACGACTCCTCCACCTGCCTGCGGCCCGACAGTAGCACTCCTCCACCTCAGAGGAGACAGACCTTAGAGGTCATATTTGACCTCTAGCTTCTGACACTGAGCACAGCACTAAATAGTTACCCGGAAGTGCCGGGAGCGATTAACGTTGACGCCACAGGAAGAAGATGCAGCTTTAGTCAGTCAATTTGTGGAATACTCACATTCGGGATGCTGACAGCTGGGATTCCAATGTCGGCATTGTGAGCAGTGTCAAAATTATGGTGCCGGTATTTTGACTATGCAGGGTGTATTATAGGGGTCCGACACTCAGGATCCCGACAGTCATCATCCCGACGTCGGGATCCCGACTGGCCGGACCCAGACCGCATGGTGATCGCATCTAAACCCCTTGTTGGCTCGCTGCGCTCGCTACGCTGCGCTCGCTACGCTGCAGGCACGGTGGCTCGCTACACGAGCCACCTATTCTATTCTCTCTCTATGGGGGTAGTGGACCCCCACGAGGGAAAATAGCGGGTGGCCGTCGGGAACCCGGCTGTTGTGTTTTGACAGTCGGGATCCCGACGTCAGGTGAATGCCTGTTGGGATCCCGTCCGGCCCCCATCTTGAATGCAGTAGATGTTGGTGGATGGTATTGGTGATATTTTAGCATTTGAGGCTTCCTGGGTGACTCTTCCACATTTTGTTAGCAGTCCCAGGACCCTCTGATTGTCACCTCAATGGTCCATGCAGCCTCCACCATGATCTATAGTGAAAGATGCAGATTTTCTTACCAGGGGACTTGATACTATTTGTGTAAAGAAACAGAAATGGTCCAACAAGAAATGATCCTCTCATCATTTCATAACGAATGCAATTAATATGGGTCCCACGTATACAAGCGCACATATATATCTTTGGGAATAATTGATCGCTCTATCAGATGCCAGAAGGTGGGGGTTACGCAAATGCATTCTCGATCTGTCAGAAAGATTTCAGTACTGACATATGTGCTGCTGTCATGGAGACGCTCAGAGATTCCTTATGATCTGCTACACTTGTAATGAGGGGAAAACTCAATTTTAAATAAACACCTTATAAAGTGCTGGTAGGAAACTGCTCTGTTCAAACTTGTCGCATTGCAAACAAATCAATGTGTCTTTGCTAAAGGAAAAGCAAATCTCTATTTGTACTGGGAGATTAGACATTACATATTCTGATTAAATAAGACGCTCGGGAGAAACAGATAATTAAAATCATAGATGGTGACGTAGAAAGCGATTCGGTAGATGAACTGCTCCCTTAATACAGTGTGTGCTTATGTCTCGGGGAAAATCAGTTTCTGGTTACATTTGCTCACAGGGATGCTAATGTTAACTCTAACCGCACATAGATATGTAGGCATACTCAGGGTAGCCTACTTTTAAAGTTTCCTCTGAGGAAGAAGCCCGGAGAGGAGACTGTCAACAGCACTTCGGGGGGCGGGGCCTGATGTAGACGTCATCCTGCCCCGCCCCCAGTTCTGCAAAACCCGCAATGTGTGGGTCTTCAGGCAGGAGGTGGGCCTAAATGACGCGATTGGTGTCTGTAGCTCCGCCCCTCCCGCTGAAAAGCTGCAAATCGCAGGAAATTAGTGCTGCTACGGGAAAGATGGGGGGGTATCCAGAAGGGTTGTCCATCTTTCCGGGGGCTGGGAGGGGGACTGGATTTTCAGGAGCCTCCCCGCCATTCTGGGAGGGAAAGCAACCCTGGGCATACCTTCCACCTCCCAACTGTCCCGATATTTTGGAATGGTCCTGCATCCTGCCCGGGGCTAGCAGTGTCCCGTGGTGGGGGCATTTTGGAGACCCCCCCTGCCTGGCGCTGCTCTGTGGTAAAAGACGCTGTACGCATGCGCACAGCGTCTATTCCCGGAGACAGAGGAGCTGGGGGCAATGCCAGTGGCTTACAGAGCCGCCAAGCATGCCCTCACAGTGGCAAAAATGAAAATACCCCCTCCCCAGAAGTCTCTCCTCCCATGCTTCAGATGTTGGAAGGTACGTATAGAGCCTGATTAAGAGTCAAGACTTGATCGCACAGTGATGATTATCGATAGACTGCGCATTTGGGAGTGTCAAGAAAAACGTTGGGTGCGCTAAAAAAAACACTGGGAGGGAAAATGCGGATGTGCCAAAACCTGTTTGGGGAGGGTGCGTGACGTCAGTAGCAGGCAGGATGTGCCTGTATTCACCGCAGCCGCCTGGTAAGTCCTGGGCTACGCCGTGGCTGCGATGAGTTGGGCCCATTGTACTAATCATCCGATGGCGAGCCTGTTACGGTGGGTTTGGGACATTTTCGCTTGGGTACAAATGGATGTGCTGCCAGACACAGGCCATCGCACAGCGTACACATTCATTTGTAAGGCGGGTTTTCACCGGAGAGGGGATGATGGTAAACTGATTACTGGCCGAGCAATGAAGCCTGAATCAGGCCCCTAGGACGGAAGTGGAGTTTAGAAGTGGCGGTATTCAAAATGTAAGTGAACCGAATTTTAAAGTATTACAAATAAAGACCCGGATGAAAGGGTCAACAGAGTTTAGATAGAAAGTCCATGAGGTAAATTTACTAAAAGTTCTAAAAAAAACGATGTTGCCAATAGCAACCTTATCCTGTCTATCATTTCTCTTTTTCATCCTAGAAATTTATAGACAGAATCTGATTGGTTGCCATGGGCAACATCATCTCTTTTAATTTTGAGAACCTTTAGTAAATGTATCACTAAAGGTCTACACCGAAGGTCGACAGTGACAGAAGTTCGATATGTACAAGGTTGACAAAAGGTTGAAGCTTGCAAAAGATTGACGTCAACACATGAAAAAGTCGACATAGCTTTTGAAAATCTTGCCAATCAGAGTTCACATGGATGGTCACGCATGAAAAAGTCCAAAAAATGGTAAAAATCATGAAAAACTAATGTCAACCTTTTCATGTGTTAACGATTGACAAGTCAACATTTTGGCAATGCCAACCTTGTGCTTATCGACATTTTGTCATTGTCGACCTTGTGCATGATGACCTTTTGTATCTGTCGACCTTGTGCATGTCGACATTTTGCCAATGCCGACCTTGTGCATGTCAACCTATTGACTGTCTATCTAGGCACTGTCGACCTATCAGTATCCGGATGATAGCTCGTCCTTAAATAGGTTGACACTTAATAGGTGGTCGGCTTCATATGGTCGACATGCATTCAATACTTCTACATGTAAAATGTCAGCAATGCTTAAGTTCAACAGGGACAATAAGTTAACCAATTGTCGTCATTGCAATGGTTGGTTGGCCGACATCCGTCTTTTTCCATTTTCTTTTACTTTTTAATAATCTACCATCCATATTATTATTATTTTTATTATTAACCTTTATTTATATGGCGCCACAAGGGATCCGCAGCACCCAATTACAGCGCAGGGGAAGGCGGGGCTAGTTGTTTCAAAAATACAGATATTCAAATATCTTAAATATATCTCAAAAATCTTTCATCACAACCAAACAGAAAAATGTGCACACAAAACAATATACTTCCTACTATTCATAATGGGCCTAAAGGTCCATACACACTGGGCGACTATGCCCAGCGTGTATAGACAGCGATGATCGCGTTTAGGGCCGGTGCCACCACTAGGCAGCTTTAGGCATTTGCCTAGGGCGCCGGCCACTGCAGGGCGGAAGTTGGAGCAGGGACTCCACCGGATGGGATAAAGGTGAGCGGTGTAGCTCCCCCCCATGGAGCGACTTTGTCCAACCCCCCCCCCCGCCCTCCTGTGGTGCACCCACACACCTCTCACACCTGCGTTCCCGATCCTGCAGCAGCAGCCCGGCACCTCCGTCACCCCAGCCACATCAAGGACCCGGCAGCAGCAGGAGGAAGAGACCAGGCAGCGGCGGCAAGAGACCAGGCAGCGGCGGCAGCCCGGCACCCCCGTCCCAGCTGCATGGGGGAGATACCCGGCAGCAAAGGCAGCCCGGCACCCCCGTCCCAGCCGCATGGGGGAGAGATCCGGCAGCAGCAGACCGGCACCCCCGTCTCCCGGCTGCATCAAGGACCCGGCAGCAGCAGCGGGAAGAGACCAGGCAGCGGCGGCAGCCCGGCACCCCCGTCCCAGCTGCATGGGGGGGAGATACCCGGCAGCAGAGGCAGCCCGGCACCCCCGTCCCAGCCGCAGGGGGGAGAGATCTGGCAGCAGCAGCCGGCTCCCCCGTCTCCCACCCCCCATCGTGGCCGCATCAAGCATCCCCATTCCCTGGAGCTGGTGAGCGCCGGGGCGGGCGGGCGGAGGGGATTTGCCTGGGGCGGGCGGTGGGCTTGCACCGGCCCTGATCGCGTTCATCGCTGCGGGGAAAGCCGCTCAGTGCATACACACTGAGCGGCTTTCCCCCTGCCCGGCGCCGACGGAGGGGGGAGGACAGCTTTGCATAGCACAGCGCTATGCAAAGCTGTCCTGAAAGGCGCTCATCTGCTGGCAATACCAGTAGATGAACGGCTTTCCAGCTGATGTTGCGGGAGCATGCATCACGCTCATCGCCGGGCCATACACACTGGGCGGCTTTGAGCTGAAAGACGCTCAAACTGGGTGTTTTCGCCCAGTGTGTATGGGCCTTAAGTTACATCCAGTAATCATTAATAACAAAAAAAAACATGTTTTTCAGAACAAAAAATACTTACAGAAATTTACTCCCCCATGGGTGTAAGTTGGTACTGATAAAATAATCAATACAAAATCTTAATATAAAAAGAGTTTAATAGAAGACTTTGTACGTTTATCACAAAATTCCATCTGGTACGGATGGTGTAATGGTTAGTATTACTGCCTCACAGCACTGAGGTCATAGATTTGATTCCCACCATGGCCCTAACTGTGCGTAGTTCGTATATTCTCCCCATGCTTGGGTGGGTTTCCTCCAGGCGACCGCGGCGAGCCCCACGAGGGGGCGGCGGTACGCTTCCTCCAGACCTGTTCATACCCCCACTATCCACATCGGCACGGAGTTGATTTTATAAAGTTTGGCGAGCGCAGCGAACCACCGAGCCTGAAGCGTGGTGAGCACAGCGAGCCCCGCAAGGCGACGCGGATTATATGACGTGTATTCCGCGTCCCCTCACCACGCTTCGGGCTCGGTGGCACTATGCGTTTGCCACACTTCGCACCGACGTTGATAGTGGAGGTATGAACAAGTTGGGAGGACGCGTCCGCTCGCCGCGCTTTGGGATGGCGTGGAAGTGAGGTCATAGGTTTGATTCCCACCATGGCCCTAACTGTGCAAAGTTCATATATTCTACCCACACTTGGGTGGGTTTCCTCCGGGGATACTTGTTTAGTTTCACGGCGGCAGGGAAATCGCATCGATTGCGTGCGATGCGATGGTACTTAAGGTAGGGTATAAGGGCCTAAGGTAGACAAAAGGTGTCAAACTTATGACTGTGGCGACAATTTTATCTAACATTTCCATGTCAGCCCATTGACAAGACCCTACCTTTGCCATGTGGTCCATACAGGGTGACTGTATGTGATCTAGTGACTGTCGGTCTGATTAGAGTCTACCCGATTATCCATACAGGTTGAGTATCCCGTATCCGTATATCTATTATCCGAATTATTCCAAAAACCGTGGTTTTTGGAATCATTCGAATTTTTTTTTTTTTTTTACCCTCCCTAACCCTCTTTTTATACTT
>NC_139221.1:32593462-32736597 GCF_055691185.1 Crinia signifera
TGCCCCCCCCCCCCCCCCCCCCCGAAAGTTAGCAAATAGGTAGATTATTATTATAATTTTATTTATAAGGCGCCACAAGTGTTTTGCAGCGCCGTACAAAGGAACAATACAGGGAGACAAAACTTGGCATAACATTGAATAAATAACAAAAATACAGTACAAATAAAAAGCGCCACAGTTCAATACACATTACAGCTTAAATGTAAGTAGTGAGGACTCAATCAACATACAACTAGAGGCTTGATGCCAATGATGGAGATGAGTATGCGGACAAAGATGGTCGCTGAGTGTTGGAGTATAGGAGAGCTGTGAGAGAAATGTGAAGAGAAGTGGGCTTTGACAACAGGAGGGAAGAGGGCCCTGCTCGGAGGAGCTTACAATCTAGTAGATTGATTGATATCAGATGCTATTAAGCCATGCTAAAATGCACACAGGGCATGCTGAGATATGTAGTTCCCAAAATGTAGCGCCGGAGATGGGCTGCTCTACATTCTGGTTTAATCATTTATTTATTTTTTTTGTAAATATGGATCTATTCCCTCACCTTTGCTACTGTCTGTTCTCCTCGCCTCTGTTTCTACTCCAGAGCCTGAGGCACGCCGAAGGAACGAGAGCATGTTCTTCCATGTCAGGTATTCAGTCATGCTGTTCTTAATGAATATAATCAACTTTAGCAATCTAATCCTTTCTAAAAAAGATAAACACTCAGGATCTCAATATGTCCCACAGGTTCCGCAAGACGCACAGCAATTAAACCAATGTCAAGCACATTTCATAAGTGTCTAATCTCCGAAGGTCCTGCTTTTGTTTTGTGCAAAGAAACACGCTCAGACTATTGCGGTACATTATGGTAATGGAGAATTTCAGATGACGGGGAAAACACGAAAACATGCAAATGAGCTTTGGTGCCCCCCCTCTGCATGCGCGATATAGGTAGATGTAAGTGATACAAAATATGGAATATCAGCCAAGCCCCTAGTTAGGGACAGTGGGCCTGATTCAGTACCACTTGCTATGCAGCGGTCATTACGAGCAACTTAAAGCCGTCATATCCCCTCGGTAACATGCGTGGGAGTGAACTCTCCCCCCCCCCCCCTACTCTTGCGATTCTGATAGTTGCCGAAGGCGTTCGTATGTGCAGACCCCCCCCCCCCCCCACCATCGAAATGGGGACGAAATCTTTCCTTCTGAACCTTACAGAATCATCCCCAGTGTCCCTGTCCTCTGTCCTACTGTAAGTGCTGTAGCTGCTGGTGTGTCTCAGCCCCTAGGGCCGCTACCTGTAAAGTCTGCTGTTACCCAGGGGCTTATGTAATGGCCTGCATGCTGCACCCTCTGTGGAAATTCCAAAGAGTCTGCCCATATTTTTAAAGCAGCAATCGTTTAAAAGGCAAAGGCAGGTTATGAAATAGCAACTCGCAGGCTATTATATAAGCCCCCAGTTACTGTTTAGTTCACAGTTGTACAGTGCAGTGGAATATGGTGGTGCTATGTAAGGTAATAAATAATAAGAATAACGTTGTCAGCATGCACCCAGGACACTGAATGATGTGGGTGTTCCCCTGCAGGGTGCGAATGGATTTTCATGTAAAACATCCATTCAGAGCCAGTTCAAAGGAATGCGCCTTGCGAATGGTGGGCTGGCGTACCACCATTCGCAAGGCGGGGTTAGGTTGACTCGCAATGATGCAAATTCGTCATCCAGAATAACCCCCTTAGTACACAGGATAGGAGCTACAGCCGCCTTTATAAATGCAGCATACTATCAGATGCACCCCTATCTTTGGGATGCTCCACTTGGATACATTGGCAGTGGCAAAGAGAAAGAAAGGGGGGGGGGGGGTGGCAGATACTACTTACCTGGTCCTGGGCTTGTGTGAGGGGCCCGTGCAACATCCTCACTCCGCCCCTTTCTTACCTGCCAGCCAGTTGCAGCCTCTCTCCCTAGCCCAGCCCATGCTGTTCCCTGCTGGGCTGCGGTTGTTCCAATTGCTGCAAACATAAAATGCCGGTCAACATGAGCATAATCTATTATATAGATGCAATATGGTGCAATACCATAAAACAATATACATGTATATACAGGCTGCCACACCATTAATGTTCTTGGCTTTTTCCTCTTCCCTCCTATAATAGTATAACTGGGTGGTCACTATGTGCCACACACTATTTTGATATGCACTGACCTTTTTACTGTACTGTTTACTGTTGAATGTATGCATTTATACCATTGCATTCTGCTGACACGACTGCCTCAATAAAAGTATAATATATATATATATATATTTCTACTTTCCAATGCGTTTCATCTTAGAAGAAGCGCTGATTTGACTCCATTAGGGAGAAACGCGTTGGAATCGCACGTATGTAAAGTGGTAGCTGATGCAGGTGGTGGTGAACTTCCTAGTGCCAATGTTACTGCAACTACTCACGTTGTAGGAGGGGTTTGTGTCACGGTAATGAGCCAGGCCAATGGCTGCTGGGGGGGGACATCTGAGAGCGATGACGTATGTGGAGGCAAGAAGTACATTGGGGTGAAGGTTTCCATCTTTCTCTGTGGGGAGTAATAATCGCATGGTACAAAAATATGTATAATGTGCATATTGCATATACAATGACAGGCTATATATTATTTTTGAGTTGACACCCTCTTTCGCTTGTAGGAGTTCTCCCTTAGGCCGGCACCTTATTACACATGCAAGCAGCATTACTGAAATGAAAGGTACATAATCAGTCAATTCCTTTTCCATAAAGCTGCCGGGTGAGTTGGTGGGGTATCGCATGAAAGGTACCACATGCGATACCTCACCCTAGTGGATGGAGGCTGTTAGTCTAAATCTGGACATAGACTTATAAGGTTTGGGCCCTTTTCAGACGATTCCAACAGATTGGGCCTAGAAATCAGGTGAAAAGTCCCCAAACCATTTGTGCCTAACCGCCGATTTCGATCCGATGTGCGGACCCGGGCGCATCGGACTGGATCTGGAGATCGCAAGTGAAGCAGATAAGATTTCTCGGATCCGGCAGCACTTGCTGGGGGTCCCATACAATACATGGTATGCTAAAGGCCAGGGCCTGATTAACCAATAGGCTGATAAGGCTGGAGCGCTGGGTCCTGGGGGGGTGACGCGCTAGCACTATAGATTGTGCTGGGTGGGAACGCTTCCTGGTGCTGCTGGGCCAAGCAAAGTCTTGTGATTTCTTTTAGGAAAACTATGGGAGCAGTGGTGCCTGTAGGGATAGCCAGCGTCACTGAGGCAGGAACACTGGGAAGAAGAGGTCCTGTGAGAGCCGCAGCTAGCTCCGCCGCCTAGGCTGAGATTGATGTCACTGCAACCACTACCATCACTGCTAGGGCGGTGTGTGGCAATATAAACAGAGCTGGCTGGGGTCCGAGCCTGTTACAGATTTTTAGTTGAATAGGAGTGTAAAAATGGTGGGGATGGAGGGGGGGCACTTCTGTATTAGCCTAGGGCCCTTAGTCAGGCCCTGCTAAAAGGCCGCATACGATGTATCTTATGCGGTCCAGCTGCCGCCAGGGAACCATTTTGTTAAGCAATAGGCCTTACTTAAAAAAAGCAAGGCCCGTTGCTAGCCACAATTATGTTGGTGTTAGAAAGTATTGGTTATGTAGCTGCTAATACACAACAAAATAGAAAGGATGAGGAAACGACCTGTCTCCCCACACTATGGGCCTGATTCAGGTTGGTTTGCAAAGTACATTTGGTTTCCTAATGGAAAAAAAACGTGCTCTGCAGATGGGGCAGATGTAACATGTGCAGAGAGAGTTAGATTTCAGTGAGTTATTTTGTTTATGCACAGGGTAAATACTGGCTGCTTCATTTTTACACTGCAATATAGATCTCAGTTTGAAATACAAACCCACCCAAATCTAACTCTTTGCAAATGTTACATCTTGTGCTTTGCAACCAACCTGAATCACCCCCAATGTTCTTGTGCCTATTACTAATATTTTTTACCTCAGAACTTTGATATTGCAGGAATGTATGGGGAAGAACCAAAATACTCACTGTGTTGAGGACACATAGTTGAGTTATGATATCCTTGAAAAAAAAACCTCATTCAAAATAAAAGGTCTACCACAAATCTATACTGAACACATACAAATAACAATAGAAATATGAATATACAAAAATACAATGGGAAATAGGGCGGTGGTAGCAAAATTTAAATTGTAAGTTGTGAGAATTACACTTAATAATCTAATTGGGAAAAAGGTTGAATCGATAATACAAGAGAATGAGTATAATTCTCAGAAAGTAAGAAGGGTATATGGGGCACATGTATAAAGCCTTAACAAGAGATAAAATGCAAGGGTAATAAAGAGAGATAAACGTCCAGCCAATCACCTCCTTACTGACTTTTTTCAAACACAGCCTGTAACATGGCAGTTGGGATGTGATTGGCTGGATGTGTATCTCTCTTTATCACCCTTGCATTTATCTTGTTTTAAGGCTTAATGCATCTGCCCCATTATCTCCAAGGTTTTGCACAGATGATGATCACAAACAAATACTGACTGATGAAGTAGCAGAGAGTAGAAAAAAGGGCAAATGGGGTGTGCGGACATTTGCTGTCCCCTGTGTGTAACAGGGACAGTGAACAAGGCATGAGAGAGGCACCACACTCCACCGTATATGTGAGTAGGACTGAGACTGACTAACTTCTGCTTTCTTCCAATTCTTCTATTGCAGTGAAAACTGAGTGAGAGAGTTGCTAGTGCACTTCTGTGATGCTATTGAACACAGTAGGGATAGAAAAGGTCTGTATAATATAAGGGTATATCACCCAACAATTGTGGTTCTGATACAATTGGATACTGAGCAGATTATTGCTGAACATTATTGTAATACTTCATACTAACTGACAGTAACTGTATCCTATTCAAGTCTGTTATAAATGCATATTCATCCTATGTCACTGACAAACAGTGGAAAGCAGAAGTGACAATCAATCTCCACAAATACCCTAGGTATCCCTACTGAGGATAGGAGGCTTGAGCAAGAGGTGGATCCTGAGCAGAGAAATGCAGAACAAGAGGTAGGTCCACAGGAGTGGACAGCTAAAACAATTCAGAAGAAGACAGTCATTGAACAAGATACAAGCCAAGAGAAAGACAGAGAACCGGGGTTAGAGATTACCTTGAAAGGGACAGGAGTTACAAATCTTCTCAATTGTCTGAGGATGGCAATGTCAATGGTCAAGGGTGGACTAGCCATAGATAAAATTAATGATGATCACTTGTATCATAAAGAGTTTGGTCAGACAGTGCATCTAATGGTAGCCTCTGCTATTGATAACATTCAGCAGCACTAACTGGTCATATCTGCCCTATCCAAAGTTTTTGGAAGCCTATTTAACAGGATTGCAATGGCACAAATAGCGTGGCAGTATTACTTCTATTATTGCCTTCTCTAGGTGGCAGTATCAGAAAAGAAACTATTTTGTCTCTGGCACTGAAATACGGGCCCAAAAATCAAAGAGAGTAGGACTACATTTATTTATTTCTTAACAGTTTATTATATAGCGCATACATATTGCGCAGCACTTTACAGAGAATATTAGAACATTCACATCAGTCCCTGCCCCAGTGGAGCTTACAATCTATATTTCCTACCACATGTACACGCACACACAGACATTCTAGGGTTAATTTTGTTGGGAGCCCATTAGCCTACCAGTATATTTTTGGATTGTGGGAGGAAACCGGAGTACCCGGAGGAAACCCATGCGAGTACGGGGAGAACATAAAAACTCCACACAGTTAGAGCCATGGTGGGAAAAGAAACCCATGATCTCAGTGCTGTGAGGCAGTAATGCTAACCATTACACCATCCTTACTGTAGGTAACCCAAAAATGTGCAAATCCTAATAAGGCTAATGACTCTGGTTAAAGGTTTTTCATTCTAAGGTGGTAACAAATATGGAAGTCTTTGCTCACGTTATAATGATATACTGTATAAATGATATAAAAGACCATCCACTAATAATCATGTGAATATTCAAAGAAATATTTAAAAAATAAAGCATCACTCTCAGAACATAAAAACAGTATAATCCTATAGTACAACATAATAGAGGTAGTTACTTCTTCTTTCACAGCAATAATATAGATGATGTACTCAATAAAAGAATACTCTACAATCTCTTATATATTTGGCTACATCTGTCACTCAAAGTGTGTCTGAAGCTGTAACGCTGGGTGGAGCCTCTGACTCACATGACTGACTCACATGACAGAGAACCAGCCCAGTGAGCCCACAGACAGTGCCAGACACCCTCTGCCTCTCCATGGCCCTTATTCTGAATCGGACGGTACGGCCCGCGTGCGGCCGTACCGCCGATGTTTTTAGTCTGCACATGCGCAGAGGTCAATCTGCGCATGTGCAGCCCCATTCGCCGCAGACGTATTTCGTCCGCCGCAAAGGGGGCGTATAGGGGCGTGAGGGGCTTCATACCCTCATTTCCCTATGTATACGCCCCGCGTTTCATGGGCGTTCCCATGCAAACGCGGGGCGTATGCATGCTAATCAGGGTATGACGCCACTGATGGGGGCGGAAAGCTGACGTCGCCGGATGTCAGCTCTCAGCCCCCATACAAGCTATCACACGGACGATTGTCCGTGTGGTCTCAGCTTGCGGGAGCTGCTGTGGCGTGCGGCCCTGCCTTCGATGGTCGACGACCATCGAATGCAGGGGGCAGCTCCCACCATGGTGGAGGCGTACGCCCCACCATTTTTATGCGGATCGCCAGCCGTCCGTGTACGGACGGCCGTGGCGATTCGTCTCGTGGGCGGGGATTGGTTTGTGCGGCCGGAGCACCGTGTGCGGCTCCGGCCGCACCAACCAGAATAAGGGCCCATGTTACACAGCAAAGACACAGCTACTCACCAGACACACCAGGTGAGCGCCCCACACCTCCATACCTCCCAACATGACCCTCTCCAGGAGGGACAGAATGCTCTGTTTGTGGACTTCCATCTTAATTTATGATTGTCATCACCTGTCATTTTAAACAGGGTAATTGATAAGAAAGGTGTTTAAGCACAGGTGATGGTAATCCATAAATTAAGAAGAAAGTTCAGAAAAAGAGCAATGCGTCTCTCCTGGAGAGGGTCATGTTGGGAGGTATGCACCTCCCTCCCCCCCCCCCATTCACGGCATCCCCACGATTAAATGGCACATGCAAAACACTGACATGGCTATGGTCGACAATAAAAAAGGTTGACCAGATTTATTTTTCACTTTTTCAATGTTTTCATATTCATTCTCATGTGTCGACATGGACACCAATGAAGTGCCACACTTATGTCAACATTTACATGTGTTGACCTTTCTGTGTTGATTTTTTCTTGTGGCGATTCGCGACCCCCCTCCCGCGATTTGCAGCACACCCCCCGCAATTTGCGGCACCCCCCCTGACTCCCGCAATTCGCGGCCCCACCCTGTTACAGCCCCCCCTCCTGCGATTTGCGGCACCCTGTGACCCCCCCTCCCGCGATTCGCGCCAACCCCCCAGTCCCCCCTCGCGAGGTTCACGGTGCCCCCCACGACCCCCCCAACCGCGATTCCCCACCCCTGACCCCCCCTCCTGTCATTGCGGCAACCCCCCGCCCCCGCGACCCACCCTCCCGCGATTCACTGCAACCCCCCACGCCCCCCCCTCCCACGATTCGCGGCACCCACACACACACCCCCCCGCGACCCCCCCCCCTCCCGCAATTCACGGCATCCACCCACGACCCCTCCTCCCGTGATTCGCGGACACCCCTCACCTCCTCCCCCCCCACCCCGTGCGCAATTCAAAGCAACCCCAGGATTAAATGGCACATGCACGGCTATGGTCGACAATGAAAAAGGTTGACATGAGTTTTTGAAGATTTATTTTTATTTTTTTGAATGTTTTCATATTCATTCTCATGTGTCGACATGGACACCGATGAAGTGCCACACTTATGTCAACATTTCCATGTGTTGAACTTTCTGTTCAATTTTTTTCCAGTGACAACTATGAACTATGTGCACGTCAACCTAGACATCATCAACCAATTCTTTGTATAATATATAACACCTGTTCTGTTTTACTGTAGGTGTTTTAAGTCAGATCTTTTACTGCTACTATTACTGTTTATTTAAATGCATTCTGAATGATAGCAACATCCTACCATCCTTCTACAAGAATATATAACCAACTAGGTGATTCATCGCGCCCCGTGCCCCCCCCCCTCCCGCAATTCACAGACCCCCCGCGCACCCCCCCTCCCGCGATTCGCAACCCCCCATCGCGCAATTCACGCCCCCTCCCACGATTTGCAGACCCCCGCCCTCTCCCGCGATTCGCCGACACCTGCGCCCCCTCCCTCCCTTGATTCACGGCACCCCCCACGCCCCCCCCCCGCAATTCACGGCACCCCTAAGCCCCTTTTTAGTCCCCCGTATACTCACACACCCCTATCACTACCCAGCTTCCTGCTCTCCTGAACCGTAACTTCCACCACTGGGGAGTCACTGACGCTGTTTTGCCCACATGCCCCTATCATGCCTCATAGCCCAGCCTCCTGCTCTCATGCACCCGAACTCCAACCCAGTAGGAGGAGACACTGACTAAGAGCCACCATCCTGTACTCCTGTAGTGCCACGCTGGACCCTCACCCACTGGCAGAAGCTGCACAGTATCTCCCACCCTCCTCTTTAGTCCCCCTTATGCCCACACACCCCTATCACTACCCAGCCTCCTGTTTTCCTGTGTCGTGACCTCCGCCAGTGGGGAGCCGCTGACTCAGAAACACCCTACTATACTATTGCACACACACACACCTGAACAACATGCACACACAGCCCCCCCCCCACACCCACAAATGTCACTGTAACATCTTACTCTGTAACTGCTTTTTAATTAAACAAAACAATACACACCCCCTTCCAAATCATATGCTCTCTATTTAACACATTTCACCTATAACTCAAGTTGCAATACAGGCCATCTTTCATACAATTCTAACCATCTTTCTCATATACAAATGTTCACAAATTAAGGGGGCGCAGCCCCTTACGACGGTGTGAAGAGCACCCGTAGGGCGCGATGAATCACCTAGTTGTGTAATAAATGCAAAGAAAAACAATCTTCTGAACCAATTCAATATATGCTGTATAGCAAAAAACTAAATCGACAAAAAAAAAAAGCGTCAAATGGTCAATACACAAAAGGTCACCGCTTTTTTGGGGGGGAGGGGGGGTACCATTTGGTTTGGTTCATCATATGTGACCTGAATTACTGTACTTACTGAATTTGTCTGTCATCAATATGTTTCGTCAACATCTTTCGTCCAGGAAACTGGGTTCAGGGGAAATGTCTTTCAACGAAATTGGTCAAAACAATTGTACAGTGTGTATTATCCTTTAGGCCCAGTCAAACTTTTCACCATGTCACTACTGACTAACTAACTGTCCAACGAGTGCAGCTGCTATGGGGCCCAGAGCTAAGGGGGGCCACCTTCTTATTATAAGTTACATGTGTTATATACATTTATCATTATTGGTTGTATATACAGGCTCTTACAAACCTTTGCTTTGTGGCCTACAGTTATCTAGCTACCCCCCTGACTGGTATGGATGGGTAAGGAATGGGTAAGGAATGTGGTCCAAACCAGTATTTTGTCTACGATCCAATGGGATGTTAATCTGGCTCCGGTGCTAGTTACTAGTGTAGTCTTCATTGAGAGCTTGGTATATCATAATACAAACAAATAAAGAAGCACCTACGAGAACATTGAAGGTTATAGCAATGTGTACATGTGCACATAGATTTAGATCTGTCCTGTTAAGTATGATAAAGCACAAGCACACCTCACTGGGCGCTGATCATCTTGCGTCGTTGTCCGCAATTGGTAGCCTGCTAGAGTTTCACCTTGACTCCAGTCTCTTGTTAAATGAACCGTCTCTTATATAAAATCTCAAGCTACAGCAGAAATGTCTCAATAACATCCCAAAGATGCATAACTTCTACTTATGTGTGTACATAGAGCGGTCTGTAGAGACTGCGCCAGAGCCTCATTTGCATTACAAATGTAGTATGTTAAATTATTCCCTTTTAACAGCCAATTACAATCAGGCTGCACCACCTAATACCTAGACATTAATCACACAATTTACTTTACAGTTACAGTGAGAGGCTGCTGCCCATAAATATCATTGCATTTATGACATCCTCTCAGGGGAAAAAATGGTTATTAAGGCCATTTATTTTCCTAAAAGTCATTTTGAAAGTTAAGGCTTGGAGATGTGATATGGCTTTTGGCAGAGGGGACTAATGACAGGGTAATAACGACACGAAGTGCCTATTTTCGCATGTCTCACTCTTTCATTTCTGAATGAAAAATTAGTTTTTTTTCTGGTTATTGACGTCTTATTGACGTCTGAAGCTGTGTGCACATTACCAGGTGTCAGTCCAGTCACTGATTGATTTATAAATATTATGTGTTGGCACCCTGAATCGCAGAATCTTGCCCCCTCGGGGGCACCTGGACTTACATGCCACACTACCTATCTACCCACATGTGACCGGTTCCAGGAACATACACAACCATGGATCACGGTGCAGACTTGACAAGGTGCACGCTGAACCCTGTTGAAAATTAGGTCAGGGTGTACCGTGACAAAGGGGAGGACAAAGGTGAGATGGGGGAACAAGGATGACCAGTGGCGTAACAACGGCTCTGCAGCCCAAGCCGTGGCTTGGGGGAGCAGTCACTGTGGGGGCGCATGGTCTCTGCAGATTCCAATGGGTCTGACCGTCCGTATGGAATGTTCTGAAAATGTCCTCCAAAAATGGTGAACGCCTTGGAGGAGACAGATGCTAGAGGTCCAACTGGACAGATGGATAAACCAACTACCACCTCAAACTCGGCCAAACATCCACAGCTGAGACTCACTGGCAGTTGGTGTGACTCCCTTATTTGAATATATACCTGTGTTGCAGCCACCTCATACATGCATACTCTCACGGAACGGCTCCCAAGAATCGTCTGTCACTTCCCAACCCCACCCGGGAAAGTGCACAATTATCCTACATCTTGCTCCTCCTTGCCCACACCCCCTCCATCTGCTCATCACTGGGAAGTGGGCGGGATAATAACGCAAATTGTGCAAATAGTGACATCCTAGGCCCGTCTCCACTTTACAATGTTGGTAATGTGAGCAGGGGTAAGATGAGGCAAAAAGAACAAGGGGTGGTGGAGCGCTAAAGTATAAATAATACTAATAATAGTAATACAAATAGTATAAAATTGGATGAATTGGGTATTACAAATGATGTTCTATTTATTTTTCAGAAGTATATTAATATCAAATAACTAAATAAAATTATGCAATATAAACAAGGGCACTGAATTGATTCACATTTAAGACATATTAAAGTTGGACATTTAAAGAGGCATGTATACTGAGTATTGGGAGTCCTGTTTGTTCCTAATTTTGCTCTGTGGTGGCAAGAAATACTTGATTCCCCAAGAAAGATCTGTTAATGAGTGGAGCTAGTACTGTGGAAGTCCATGAACCTTGCAGGATTTGTGGGCCGATGGAGGATGGTGTATTCCTATACTGTGGAAATGTCCTCACAATGGAGCGGGTTTGTAATCGAAAATGTTGCAGGTGGTGGTATCCCTATAGCAGTGGTCAGGGAACTCTGTCCTCATTACCCCACACAGTGCATGTTTTGCTGGTAACCCAGCAGGTGCACAGGTGTACTAATTACTCACAGACACATTTTATAAGGTCCACAGGTGAAGTTAATTATTTCACTTGTGATTCTGTCCCTTATTCTGATCGGTGCGGATATATCCGCGTGCGTTCGGCCCGCCGATGTTTTGTGTCTGCGCATGTGCAGAGGCGTCTCTGCGCATGTGCGAGCGGGGCGTACGGCCAAATTCCGCATGATATGTGAACACTCCGAACAGGGGGTGGAGAGGGGCGTGAAGGGCTATTTGGGCTCATTACCATATGTATACGCCCCGCGTTTCATGGGAGTTCCCATGAAAACGCTGGGCGTACGTATGGTAATGCGGCCGTGACGCACGTGTAGGGGGCGGACATATGACATCGCCGGATGTCAGCTGCCCGCCCAGATCTCTGCTTTTGCACGGAAAAATGTCCGTGTGGTCTGAGGTTGCGGGTGCTGGTGGAGCACTCGGTCCTGCATTCGATGGTCTGCGACCATCGAATGATGGGGGAGGTTCCCTTAGATGGAGGAGGCGTATTCCGTGTAAAATACACGTGCGGTCCGTTCGGCCAGCTTCTTACCGCATACGGACGGAGTTGGCGATCCGTATGGAAGGCGGGGTTTCGCACGCACGGTCCTGGCCGCATAATCGGCTCCGGCCGCACCGATCAGAATAAGGGCCTCTGTGAGGAGACCTGCAAAACATGCACTGCCCTATAGAGTTCATGCTGGCAGCAAATAACTGGACCAAAGTGAGGTGTGGTGATGGACGTCCAAATTTTGTTTAAAAAGCAGGTGGGTCCTAACGCGTTTCATTGTCAATTGGTAACTTTATCAAAATTGCACCTTTGATAAAGGCGCAATTTTTAAATGTCCAATTTTAACATGTCAAATGTGAATATTGCATAATTTTATTCAGTTTTTTTATATTAATATACTTCTGAAAAATAAATAGAACATCATTTATAATACCAAATTGATCCAATTTTATACTTTTTTTATTACTATTATTATTAGTATTATTTAGCGCTCCACCACCACTTTTTCTTTTTCTATCAGCCCTAGTATTTATTATTTATTTATTAACAGTTTCTTATATAGCGCACACATATTCTGCAGCGCTTTACAGAGAATATTTGACCATTCACATCAGTCCCTGCCCCAGTGGAGCTTACAATCTATATTCCCTATCACATATACATGCACTCACAGACATTCTAGGGTTAATTTTGTTTGGAGTCAATTAGCCTACCAGTATATTTTTTGGATTGTGGGAGGAAACCGGAGTACCTGGAGGAAACCCACGCAAGTACAGGGAGAATATACAAACTCCTCACAGTTAGCGCAATGGTGGGAATTGAACCCTTGACCTCAGCACTGTGAGGCAGTAATGCTAAAGGCCCCCATATATTAGGAAGACTTGTCCTAAGGACAAGTCAGACCCAATTCTCCTCCGAGCCGCCCGGCAGCTCCCCGGGAAGCTCACATACAATTTAGGACTTGATGTGCCATTTTTTACATATGATAAATCACATGCAATTTATCACATGTAAAAAAAAACGGGGAGCTGCAGGGCGGTGAGGAGCAGTGGGGTTGGGCAGCGGCAGCTCTCAACTAAGTGGGCGGCGGGGGGTGCCGTGAGGAAGCAGTGCGGCCGCGGCGGTAATCCGGCAATCAGAACAGTGGAACGGGCGGCGGTGATCAGTGACCAGTGCCGCAGCGAGCGGGCAGCGGCGGCTATCACAACTTTAAAATAATGTGGCAAATGACCCTCCGGCTTTTGATTGGCTGAGATAGAGCAAGCTGATGATCACCGCCGTGGCCGCACTGCTCACTCATTTAAGAGCCTCCGCTGCCCGCCCGCTGCAGGAGGTCGGATGTGATCGTACATGCTGCACGTCCGACCTCCTGATCCGGTCCGATGAACACAGGACCGCGCATCGGATCAAATGTCAAACACATGCGATTTTGGTCTGATTTCACGGGATTTATCGGCCCAAGTGCCGAAATCGCGTGGAATCGGTCCAAAATCGCATACTGCATGGGGGCCTTAACAATTACTACCCTTACGTAGTAGGGGAAATTACCTTCCCCAGTGTGAACCGGTTGGCACACTACCCCAGTAGGCGCCTGTTTTTTTGCCGGTTGGCAAAACTTTTCCACAGGGATAAGATGATGAATTTGTGTCTCCTTGCCCCTCAAATGCAATCTGGCTGTGCCCTCCCCACCTCGGCAACTGCCACTGGCGGCATCACAGTGGTCAGAATCCTGACAGATCCTAACTATAAGTGGGAATAGGGTTAGGCACTAGGGGAGCGTTAGGATTTGAGATGCCACTGTCGGCATTTGGACCGTCGGAATACTTTGGGCCTTATTCTGGTTGAGTCAGATGGTTCCGAATGCGGACGGATGGCCAATGGTTGGTGTTTGCGCATGTGCAGAGGCTTATCTGTGCATGTGCGAACGCCGCGCACGTCCGAATACGGCGTGAATTCTGTGCAGAAAACGATCGGTTGTAGCAATCCGAACAGGGGGTGGAGAGGGGTGTGAAGGGCTGTTTGGGCTCATTACCTTATGTGTACGCGTTTTCCCATGAAAACGCTGGGCGTACGTGTGGTAATGCGGCCATGCCGCACGTGTGGGGGGCGGACATATGACAAAGCCGGATGCCAGCTGCCCACCCATATCCCTGCTTTTGCATGGAGAAATGCCCAAGTGGTCTGGAGCATTCGGTGCTGCCTGACAACTCGGTCCAGCATTCAATGGTTGGCGACCATCGTAAGATGGGGAGGTTCCCACAGATGGAGGAGGTGTGCACATGAAAAATCCACTCGCGGTCCGTTCGGTCAGCATGTTACCGCATTCGGACGGTGTGAGCGATCCGTACGGAAGGCGGGGATAAGAACACTCGGTTCCTGTCCGAAAACACGCGTCCGACCGAACCAACCAGAATAAGGCCCTTTGTACCAAGATATCAATACCAACCAATTAAATTACCAAAAAGCATGGCAATCCATAATCAATCTGACACTCAGTTCCAATGTGTAAGCCTCAAAAGTATTCAATTAAGATGGTTATAAAACCCTTATGTCTACTTTTTATATTATGTGTTAAAATACTACCTCCATGTATTTTAATGACTTTAATGACTGAAGTATATTTTATGTGTTGATTATTGTAACGTCTGTTAATCTATTTTTTTTTGTAAGTATATAAGGCTAAGTGTCAAAATTATTATGGGTTATCCCATATACAGGCCTGTATTGACTTTTAGGAAGGTTGTAAATGAGAGATTTAGGATGGAAGTTATCTGCTCACAGGGGCCCTTATTCTGATCGGTGCGGATATTCCCGCTTGCGTACGGGCCGCCGATGTTTATCGTCTGCGCATGTGCAGAGGTCACTCTGCGCATGTGCAGGCGATTTCGCCGCATGAATTCTTTATACGCCGCACAGGGGGCGTAGAGGGGCGTGAGGGGCTACTTATCCTCATTACCCTATGCATATGCCCCGCGTTTCATGGGCGTTCCCATGCAAACGCGGGGCGTATGCATGGTAATGAGGCCGTGACGCGTGGGTACGGGGCGGGCATCTGACATCGCCGGATGTCAGCTGCCCGCCCCCATACATGATTTCACACGGACAAGTGTCCGTGTGGTCTTGGGTTGCGGGACCTGGTGGAGCGTGCGGCCCTGCATTCGATGTTCGGCGACCATCGAATGCAGGGGCTGCTCCCACCATGGAGGAGGCGTATCCCCGTCCACATTCATGCGGACCGCCACATATCCGCATACGGACGGAGGTGGCGATCCGTATGGAAGGCGGGGATTTGCCAAGACGGACATCACCGCATATTTCTGATCGGGCCGCACCGATCAGAATAAGGGCCAAGGAGACATTACGGTCTGTGGGTTTGGAGTATATGTCTGTGGATAATTTATTATGTCATTGTGTTACTAGGATATCTAGAAAGGTTTTATTATTATCAGTCACTGAAAAAAACACATTTAGTGACAGATAAAGTTTATTAAGTGCATCCATCATCAAATGGAATTATTCCATACTTTACGTCTATACCACAAAAATAATATCACTATATTTTAATATATTTGTGAAATGGATGTTCACAACATATTGATCAATACTTTTAAATATATAACGGGGTTGGGTATGAAAGTTATAATCTTGACATTCATCGTGTCACATGGTGATAATAATATTGTCATTGGCTGCGTCGACATTCATCGTGTAGACAGTGATGGAATGTGTCGATATTAGAATTCTGACATTTCTTCCTGGTGACTCAGCAGTGACTATAATTCTCTTAACCATATGTTGACATTCTGACAATGTTGACATTTTGCCTGTTGACATTCTAACAATTTTGACAAATTGGCTGTCGACATTTTAACAATAATGAATGTCGACATTGTGATCATACACCTTTTGTCTACATGCAGCGTGAATGGACCCATTCTAATGCCCTGAAAATCTGATCTGATAATTCAAATGCTATTTCAAAACTCACAACACTACTGATCCCCACATGCAGAACTGCCATCAGAAAGTGTGGGGCCCAGGACTGACAAAATAGGCAGCACCATGCCACCCCAGCACTCCACCCCTATGTGATGTCATCTGTCGTCATGTCATATATAGGTGCCGCGCCATGGACCTGTAGGAACAATTCTCAGAGGTTTGATGAGCAGGAAAGGCTTGTGTTTAATTTTTGGTTACATTGTTAAATGGGGCCCTTAGTGGGAAATACAATGCTGGTCTTTCCACATACAATACAATTGAACCTTACACAGAATGCTAATTCAGTCAGTTTAAGGGTATAACTTTGTACGCACATGACATAAAACGCAATAAATGGCTATTTTAAATTAATACCCTTTACGCCTAAATAAGATGGGTTATTGCTGGGTTAATCCGGGTCACAGTTTGACGGAGAAGGGTCCCAACCCAAGAAGTGAGCAGGGTTGGTCACAGGAATGACCCAGGTTACGGGGCATCTGATTTGAGAGCTGGCTCATACACAGGATTTTGGTGTGAAAGGGGTATAAACAATATAAGACCATCTGTATATTACATACAATTGCTACTCACTGAAGTTTAGTAGCAATTTATTGTAAAAAATAGATCATATTAAAACAAAGAATATTACATTTCATTACACACTGTCCTGCCAAAAATTTATCGTATATCAGGTAATTTATCAGTTCATTGCATGTTCACCTTGTTATGTAGCCACGTTCAAACATTTATATAATGAAGGATAATTTACCATTGGATTAATGTATGTACTTATTTTAAGTGTTTGTATCTTTTGTATTACAATAGATTTTTTTTTTTAAGGACATTGAATGGAATTAACTGGATTGACCACCATTACACCCTTTTCCACCAAACACCTGGGTAATTAAACACGGGCATGTCACAGAGGGTTGGAACCCCATTTATACTGAAGGCTGGACCTGGGTTAATGGCAGGTCTTCCCAATGCTGGCACTTGAAGATAACATCATCTCCGAGCACCCATGAGCCAGCTCTCCATAGGATTTCAGCATGGCCACCCCACTACCAGAGTCGGAATCCCTGGTAACTGGACAAGAAAAGTTGCCCCAGTAACAACCTAAGGTATTTGTTCGGTTGGAAAAGAGATATTATTCACTTAGCCCTCAGTGTTCTGTCATAAATGACAAATAAATTATTAAAAGTCCATCAATGTTGTAATCGTATAAATTACATATGCATTGCCCTAAGGTAGAATACATAGTTTAGTATTGGTTGGAATTCAATGATTTAAAAAGCTATGAAATTTAGTGTACTGCAAATCTGAGATTATTTTGCAAGTAAAAAAGGGATTTGGGTTATATTTTAATAAAAACATTTACACTTTGAGCTAGGGACCCCAATTCCCTGCTAGTCCCTACACTAGCATATATGCCCCAACACAACTTTACATTGCAGTTTAATGCAGGAACAGAGGTTAATATCTAGACCTGGCATGTGAGCCAAACCCAACTAGTCCTTATATAGCCTTGGGTGGAGGCTGCCATGATGTAACTATGCAAAATGTTGAATTAGATCAGAAAAGAAATATACCCATGCTGGGCAATATTATTGTCATATATATGTATACATTAATATATTGTGCAACCTGTGTGTAAAGTATGTAGCAAACAAAGATACGTTGGTTTTTTTTGGTATTTTCATTTGTCGGAACTGTAATGGTGTGTATACATGGTAGATATGCCGAGCTATGCGGGTCCCGATACGATCAGATCGTATCGGGACTCGCATAGCACGGCATGCATGCAGTGCCACAATTTTGACTATATAGTGCAGATCTGCACTATATAGTCAATGCAGCCAAGACTATCGGTCTTGCGATACGTGAATGTGCATCGGGATCGCAAGCAGATCGTAAGGGTTAAAACCCTTGCGATCTGCTTGCGATCTGCATGCGATGCCGACACGATGTTGATTATATCGTCAACATCGGAAGGCATATCTTACCGTTTGTACACACTATAAGTATAAGTACACACTATGTAATCAGTGGCGGCTCATACCTTTTGGCAGGAGGGTGTTGCCGCTAGCCACAATGCAGACACCCCCCTGCTGCAGCAGCCGCCGCTCCTCCCGGTCCCGCCACGCTAAAAACCCCTGTACTGTGCATGCAGCCAGATTCTATGGGCTGCTTTGGCAGCAGACCATAGAAGGGGAATCACCGTCCCAGTTCCTGTATAATACAGATGACAGGCACAGGGACCGGCATGTGCGCAGGTACTTCGTAGGTACTTCGCATGCGCAATCCCCAGGTTTTAGGGGCATACGCTTATCATCCCTTAGAGAGGCACCTCTCTGGTTTCACTACTGTGGCGGATTTTACCTGGGAGGGCTGCATACCCTGCAGCCCATAGGTAAAAACCGCCACTGGGTGTAACTGTTTCACACTGTGAGCCTGCTTCAGTGGTGGACACTAAACTGTTGCAGCTGCTAGTGTGAAATGATGCTGCAGCCAATGGGCTGTCTACCGAGGGTCCACCCACTGCAGCTTTAATCCGCCATATGCGTACCAACGAGCTGACATCAACTGCACCATTGGACTATTAAGAAACCCTATGGATGCTCTGAATGTCTGATCGTTAAGATAAAAATCAGGTACTCTTTACCTAGAAGGGCGCCAGCGATTGAAATCGCGGGCGTCGGGGGTAAAAATCGCGGTCATCGCGGGCATCGCGGGCAACCCGAAGCGTGGCGAGCGCAGCGAGCCCGCGAGGGGCGGCGGTACGCGTCCTCCGACCTTTTCATGCCCTACTATCCACGTCGGCGTGGAGTTGAGAATAGAATAGTGTGGCGAGCGCAGCGAGCCACCGAGCCCGAAGCGTGGCGAGCGCAGCGAGCCCCGCGAGGGGACGCGGATACCTTCACAGGTAAACGCGTCCCCTCGCGGGCTTCACAGGTAAACGCGTCGCCACGGACACCTGTGAAACCCGCGAGGGGACGCGTATAACTGTGAAGGTATCCGCGTCCCCTCGCGGGGCTCGCTGCGCTCGCCACGCTTCGGGCTCGGTGGCACGCTGCGCTCGCCACACTATTCTATTCTCAACTCCACGCCGACGTGGATAGTAGGGCATGAAAAGGTCGGAGGACGCGTACCGCCGCCCCTCGCGGGCTCGCTGCGCTCGCCACGCTTCGGGTTGGCGTGGATCGTGGGGTGGCGTTAAAAATTTGGGGGGACATTTAAGGGTTAATTGTGCCTATTTGGGCTCTGTAGCCCATTTAACATTGATTCCTATGGCCAAATCGGGTCCATTGAGGCATTTAACAGTGAAATCGCGTCGGTCGGGCCATTTAACATTGATTCCTATGGGAAATCGGGTGCATCGCGTCACGGGCATCGCGGGTACATTTATGGACGGCCGCGACGCGACCGACGCGATTTCCATGTTTAACATGGGTTTCAATGGGAAATCGCGGGCATCGCGTCGGTCGCGTCGCGGCCAGACATAAATGTACCCGCGATCACCACGACGGGCGCCCTTCTAGGTAAAGAGTACCAAAAATCATAAGCATCTCATCTACGTCAGTCCATTGGGGAACCGGCATATCAGGACAACTGCATTTGATCTTTTTTACTAACTCATTGAACCAAAATTTTTCTTGAACATTCTCTGGCCAAGGTCATAAACGCTTTGGATTATACATTCAATAAAACTTTTTATATGGCTTCTGTATAAAGCTACAAAACATGACATTATATATTTACAGCACTGAAACTACTGTCCATCATATTTTAAAAATCAATCCCTGTATTGTTGGGTTGACAGATAAAACAATAAAACATTAATGGAACACAGAGATCCATAGATGTGGCCACTAAAATACTAAATAAATAGAATTCACCGGTGACAACTGTTTGAATACTATTTATATCATGCTTTCCTATTTATTTGCAAAGATGTCACACAATTGGAAATTAATATAATCTGAACGATAAAGGGAGATTCTGGGCCTCATTATAAATCCATTCGTTGGGTGTAAAAGTCTGCATTGCAAAGATGGGGGAAAAACATTAAATGAAGGTGGTTATTTAGATTGACTTGCAGCGCTGCGTTTCTTTTTAAGCACGCCCGCCGCTTACTTACCCACCCGCCCCTCTTCACAGGACAAATTCATGGCTGCGAATGGATGTATGGGGTGTCTTAGGCTTGCGTGTGTACTGTGAGAGGACAGGGCATCCATGATGTCAGCTGCCCGACCCCGGAACCCACGTCACTGGGCCATGAAACGCTGGGCATTCCCATGGGCGCATCCTCCGGCCCCACGCCCGGTGAACACTTTGTTTGCCATAGCCACTCGCACACAGCACATGCGCAGAAATGCACATGCGCAGTTGTAAAACATTGCGCACCCCTGCAAATTCGTACGGGTGCGCATGGACCTAATTAAGGTCCTAAGTGCTTTAAGTAAATTAAGTAGCTCATCCCCAAGAAATGTGACCCAGTTACACATAGATGCACCCAGCGGTGGAACAACGCCACTGCTGCCCAAGCGGTGGAGTCTCCATGCGTCTCAGCATATTCCATGAGTTCTGGCCATCCACATAGAATCTGCTGAAAATGGCCCTCCAAAAATGGGCGCTGCCATGGAGGGACAGATGCTAGAGGTCCGTACAGCACAACCCAGAAATGCCAGATTCCAGGAGCACTGGCACACTGTGAACACCTACCCCCTGGCTATGAGAATGTAACCCCCTGGCAACAAGCATATCACCCCTGGCAAAAAGCAAGAAACCTATGGCAACATGCATGGAACCCCTGCCAACGAAAAAGAAACCCATTGCAATGAGCTTGTAGGTTAAAAAAAAAAATCATAATTAATATAGGGGGGGGGGGGGGCAGAAACTTTTTGGGCAGGTGGGGTATAACATTTCTAGTTATGACACTGGATGGGCCCTCAGCAAGGCTTCTTAGGAGGCCTGTCTTTTGCAGGCCTAGTGTAAAGTGTACTGCAGTTGATGATGATGACACCGGCAGTATTATCTAGCTGACTGATAACCCTTTCAGGTCAGTCTGCTTTGCATGTTAGTGTTTCAGTTATTTTGTGTCATGTTATTGCCCCTTAAGGTGCCCATACACTAGTAAGATTTATCTTCAGATCTGGCTGGTTGGAGCAAAAACCATTTGCTCTCATCCATAACCATGTTTTTGTTCCAACCAGACAGATCTGAAGAGAAATCTGCGTGTGTATGGCCACCTTTAGTCTGACTTCCAAATTGTCATTTCCATTTGGAATTCTGCAGGAATTCCCATTCCCATATGATTTATCTACCTATTTAATTGGCTAATGTTTTTTGTGAGAGAAACTGCTTTCCAATGACAGCACACATTTCGGATTTTGATGGTTCAGGTGTCATGTGTGTGTGTGTGTGTGTGTGTGCGTGCGTGCGTGCGTGCGTGCGTGCGTGCGTGCGTGCGTGCGTGTGTGTGTGTGTGTGTGTGTGTGTGTGTGTGTGTGTGTGTGTGATGAATATGTGCAATAAGGTCCATCCGCCAAGTCCACAATAAGTGGCCATCCTCCAAGTCGCAATTTCTTTCCCATTCAAAATGCATTGATTGCTTTTCCCTTTGGGTTGTAAATTGAGGGGAACTCTTGCCAATTGTTTTCTGCCTTAAATTCTGTTCATATAAGGAACCACTTTTGGTATACATTACACTTTTGGGAAAAAGTAAAGTTTTGGGATTCAGTAAACTTTTGGGACACAGTAAACTTTCTGTATGGTAAACTTCAGATGAATGAATTGTAAAGCACACATGGTTGAAATAAAATGAAAAACTTACTTTTTTTGGTTTATAATTTCCTAATATTTTTTAAAGTATTTTAATGAAAAAAATAACTAAAAAAATCATGTATTAGGAATCTTGATCAACCATGGTTTAATGCTCTCTAATACTCTCTAACATTAATAGTGATTTAATTTGATTTTACATCTTTCAATAAAACATTTTGTTAAATTATTATTGTTCCTATTACATCTGAATATATGTAGATAGATTAAATATATAATTCCATACAAAGTACACTCAGAAATAAATGTAATTGAAAATAAGAACAAGTTAATGTTAAGCATTAGTCTTAGTTATTATAATCAAATACATCTGACTAGTAATACAAAATTGAAAATGCAAAAGCACATTTCAGAGAAACACACACACATACTGTACATACATACATACATACATACACACACATATACACACACACACATACTGTACATACATACATACATACATACATACATACACATATACACACACACATACATACATACATACATACAGTACATACATACACATATACACACACATACATACATACATACATACATACATACACACACACACACAGGGGTGCCGAGAGAGGGGGGGAGCAGGTACAGTTTACCCGGGCCTGTCAGGGGGGCCCTGGTCTGGACACACAGTTTAAAAAAAAAAAAAAATTGGTGGCAAGTTCAGTGGGAGTCAGCTGTTCCCCGCTCCCCACATTCCCATCCCAGCTGCCACCAGCAGCAGCAGATGCCAGTGCCATGTCTCCAGATTTGGCTTGTAACCCCTGACAGAGCATGTACTGTAACTCCATGACATTGAGCGGGTTAACCGTGGAAAGCATATAAACCCATGGCAAAAAGCATGTTAACCCCTGGCAGAGCATGTAACACCTGGCAGAGCAGGTTAATACCATGGCAGCGAGCATATTAACCCCCTAATATGCGATGAGCATTATGGTGTGTGGAATAATGTGTAATGGGCATTATGGCATGTGGTAAAATATGTAATAGGTATTACGGTGTATGGCATAATGTGTATTTCCCACTACGGTGTGTGGCATAACATGTAATGAGCATTATGGCATGTGGTATAATATGTAATGGGTGTGTGACATGTGTAATAGACATTATGGTGTACATTTTTGTCCCTGTATCCACCTTGGAAGCAGTGGGGTAACAACAGGTCCGCAGAGGAGCTCTGTCTGTGGGGGCCCCAGGAAGTTGTTGTACCGGGGCCCAGGATTTCTCTTGGCGGCCCTGCACACACACATACACACACATAGAAGGGAGGCATTAAACAATAGCACTGGGCATGCCACTGGTATATAACATTTTTAATAAAAATACTAGTTTTTTTATATAAAAGGCTTTAATTAAGAAGTCACAGCGCCATGCTGGTACTCACAGCATAAATAAAACCTAAAAAAAAAAAACATTTAAACCATTTGGTTTAACCCCTTCCCGACATTTGACGTATATAAACGTCATGGCCGTGATGTACTTCGCGACACATGACGTATATATACGTCATGACTTTAAACTGTCACCGCGTCTAGGGACGCGGTGACAGAGGGACGATGTCTGCTGTCCCTGACAGCAGACATGTCCCAGCATGCCCAGGGGGGGGCGGCGATGCCTCCCCCCCGTCGGCGATCGCTGTGATTGGCTGTTCAATGTGAACAGCCAGTCGCGAACAGCCAGTCGCAGCGTTTTCCTGTGTTACCGGCGAATCAGAAACTCGGTAACACAGGGATCAATCACCGCCGGGTGGGAGGGGGCGTGAGGGGGTCACCGGTGATGACCACACCTCACCCCATCTCACCCCACCTGCCCCCAAGGCTGTGATTGGTCCGTCGGACCGACGGACCAATCACAGCCATGGCGCGTGATTTAAACTAACGGTGACTGCGCTGCAGATGCCATTCCGGTCTGGAATTGCGTGCAGAGCAGTCACCGTGCCAATCTGTCGTGATACTCACCTGATCCTTGCCTGATACTTACCTGATCACCGCTGGTAGCGTGCTGCCAGCAGCTGGATGCTTCCTGGATCTTGTGACTTCCTGTGTGCTGCTGCTGCTGCAGTGTCATAGAGTCACAGATAGTGAGAGATAGTGAGAGATAGTGAGAGATAGTGACAGAGAGTGATAGAGAGTGCTATATTTTGTGTCTGCTGCCCCCCCTTTTGTGCTGATCAGTATATCTGTGCTGATCAGCAACTTTTTGGGGGTGCAGGTTTTTTTTATATATATATATACCTGTCAGTTGCACCAAAGGTTGTGCTGCCTGTGCAACTGACTGCTGCCCCCCCTGCTGCCCCCCCTTTTGTGCTGATCAGTATAAACTAAGTGATCAGCACCTTTTTTGGGGTCCAGGGTTTTTTTTTTTTATATATATACCCTGTCAGGTTGCACCCACAGTTGTGTGCCTGCTGCCCCTCACTGCTAATCAGTGTTGCATCACTGCATCACTGATCTGCAGTTTTTTGTTTTTTTTGGAGAGTGCAGTGGGGTTTTGTTTTTACACCCACGTTGCTTTTGTGGGTGTCCTGTGGCCGCTGAGCGCTGATCAGTGACATACATCACTGAACAGCATTTTTGGCACAGGGTTGATATAATTTTTTTTCTGCAGTTTTTTAAATTGTTTTTTTTTTGGAGAGTGCAGTGGGGTTTTGTTTTTACACCCACGTTGCTTTTGTGGGTGTCCTGTGGCCGCTGAGCGCTGATCAGTGACATACATCACTGAACAGCATTTTTGGCACAGGGTTGATATAAATTTTTTTCTGCAGTTTTTTTAAATTGTTTTTTTTTGGAGAGTGCTGTGGTTTATTTTTTTTTAAATTGTTTTTACACCCACGTTGCTTTTGTGGGTGTCCTGTGGCCGCTGAGCGCTGATCAGTGACGTACATCACTGAACAGCATTTTTGGCACAGGGTTGATATAATTTTTTTTTATTGGGATCAAATTCCTGTATAAAGTATTTTTTTTTTCTGCACTACATACACACTACACACTACATACCCCCCGTGTTGAAATAAAGTTTGTACACCCCCTACACTATACACGTGTTGAAACATTACACTTACAGAAACACAAAAATAAAAATGGCATCCCAAATGTCATCCCAGTCATCCAGAAGAATGTATTCAGCGGAGGAGGCATATGCCATGCTTGCCTCTGACTCTGACACAGCCAGTGATGCAAGCGGGGAATTTGAAGGATTCGTCTTAACCTCATCTTCCTCCTCTAGTGATGAGGGACCCCCTCAAAGACGCCCCCGTAGAGCAGCTGAGACCCCCCCCAAATGATTGATCCCGTATGGACCCCACCACCAGACAATTTTGAGCCCCAGGTTCCTGAGGTTTTGGCCATCCCAGGAATCCAATTTGATTCAACAGGTCTCAGAGAAATTGACTTTTTCAAATTATTTTTCTCTGATGATTTTATAAATTTAATGGTGGACCAAAGTAATTTATATGCCCAGCAGTTTATTGCTCAAAACCCCACGTCATCATTTGCTAGGTGGACCCCTGTAGATGCAGTAGAGATGATGACGTTTTGGGGTCTGGTGTTACATATGGGCATAGTAAAAAAGCCAGAAATTAGGCAATATTGGAGTACAGATGTTCTGTACAGCACCCCACTTTACCGTATGGCCATGACTCGGACTCGTTTTGAGATAATCCTTAAATTTTTACATTACACCGATAATGCACAGTGCCCACCCAGAGATGATCCCACCTTTGACCGGCTATTCAAAGTCAGGCCGGTCATTGATCATTTCAGTGCCAAATTTGCAGAGTTGTACATCCCTGAAAAATGTATTTGTATCGACGAGTCCCTTATACATTTTAAAGGAAGGGTTAAATTCCGCCAGTACCTTCCCAGTAAGAGGGCAAGGTAGGGCATAAAAATGTATAAACTGTGTGAAAGCACCTCAGGGTACACCCACAGGTTTAGGGTATATGAAGGGAAGGATTCAAGAATTGAACCGCCAGAATGCCCCTCCTCCCTCGTAGGTGTTAGTGGAAAAATTGTCTGGGATTTAGTGCACCCCTTCCTGGATAAAGGTTATCACCTCTATGTGGATAACTTTTACACTAGCATCCCCCTGTTTAAGGCCCTTGGTTCAAGAGGTACAGCAGCTTGCGGTACTGTGCGCAAGAACCAAAGAGGCCTCCCAAAAACGCACATTGCCCAAGTACTGAGAAGGGGTGAAAGCAGGGGAATATGCACCGAAAATATGTTGTTGGTCAAATATAAGGACAAGAGGGATGTCCTTATACTGACAACAATTCACGGAGACAGTACCACCTCCGTCCCTGTACGAGGTACCAGTACCCACACCTCAAAACCGAATTGTATCCTAGATTACAATAAGTACATGGGCGGAGTGGATCTTTCAGATCAGGTACTGAAGCCGTACAGTGCCCTGCGGAAAACAAAAATCTGGTACAAGAAGCTGGCCGTGTATATCATCCAGATGGCACTGTATAACGCTTACGTGCTATTCCGTTCTACCAGCCAGAGGGGGACATTTATGCACTTTCAAGAGGAAGTCATAAAGGGCCTAATATTTGGGAACCAGCAGGCAGAGGGCCCCAGTACTTCTAGTACTGGCCCCCGTATTGTACCAGGGCAGCATTTTCCTAACGAAATCCCCTCCACTGCAAAAAAGGGCAGGACACAAAAAAGGTGCAAAGTTTGCTATAAAAAGGGAATAAGAAAGGATACTATTTTCCACTGTGAAACTTGCCCCGACAAACCCGGCCTATGTATAAAGGAGTGTTTTAAAATATACCACACATCTATGGATTATTAGGTTCATCATTTCACCGTGCTTCGGGGGTCTTGCTAATGCCACATAGCACCCACCATTCATTCCACCAGAATCTGTGCTGCAAAATCCAAAAATCACTCCTTCCCTTCTGAGTCCTGCCATACACCCAACTGGTATTTTTTGGTCACATATGAGGCATTGCCATACTCGGGAGAAATTGGGGCACAGATTTTGGGGTGCTTTTTCTCCTTCATACCTTATGAAAATGAAAACTTTTGAGCCAGAACTGCATTTTTGTGTAAAAAAAATGTAATTTTTCATTTGCACAGCCCAGTTGTATCAAAATTGGTGAAATCCCTGGGGGTTTGAAATGTACACTATAGCCCTAGATGAATTCCCTGAGGGGTGTAGTTTGCAAAATGGGGTCACTTGTGGGGGGGTTCCACTGTATTGGTGCTTCGGGGGTCTTGCTAATGCGACATAGCACCCACCAACATTCCACCAGAATCTGTACTGCAAAATCCAAATATCACTCCTTCCCTTCTGAGTCCTGCCATTTTTTGGTCACACATGAGGCATTGCCATACTCGGGAGAAATTGGGGCACAGATTTTGGGGTGCTTTGTCTCCTTCATTCCTTGTGAAAATGAAAAATTTTGAGCCAGAACTGCATTTTTGTGTAAAAATTTTAATTTTTCATTTTCACTGCCCAGTTGTACCACAATTGGTGAAACCCCTGGGGGTTTGAAATGTACACTATACCCCTAGTTGAATTCCCTGAGGGTTGTAGTTTGCAAAATGGGGTCACTTGTGGGGGGGTTCCACTGTATTGGTGCTTCGGGGGTCTTGCTAATGCGACATAGCACCCACCAACATTCCACCAGAATCTGTGCTGCAAAATCCAAATATCACTCCTTCCCTTCTGAGTCCTGCCATGCACCCAAATGGTATTTTTTGGTCACATGTGAGGCATTGCCGTACTCGGGAGAAATTGGGGCACAGATTTTGGGGTGCTTTGTCTCCTTCATTCCTTGTGAAAATGAAAAATTTTGAGCCAGAACTGCATTTTTGTGTAAAAAATTTAATTTTTCATTTTCACTGCCCAGTTGTACCACAATTGGTGAAACCCCTGGGGGTTTGAAATGTACACTATACCCCTAGTTGAATTCCCTGAGGGGTGTAGTTTGCAAAATGGGGTCACTTGTGGGGGGGTTCCACTGTATTGGTGCTTCGGGGGTCTTGCTAATGCGACATAGCACCCACCAACATTCCACCAGAATCTGTGCTGCAAAATCCAAATATCACTCCTTCCCTTCTGAGTCCTGCCATGCACCCAAATGGTATTTTTTGGTCACATGTGAGGCATTGCCGTACTCCGGAGAAATTGGGGCACAGATTTTGGGGTGCTTTGTCTCCTTCATTCCTTGTGAAAATGAAAAATTTTGAGCCAGAACTGCATTTTTGTGTAAAAAATTTAATTTTTCATTTTCACTGCCCAGTTGTACCACAATTGGTGAAACCCCTGGTGGTTTGAAATGTACACTATAGCCCTAGATGAATTCCATGAGGGGTGTAGTTTGCAAAATGGGGTCACTTGTGGGGGGGTTCCCAACTTTTAGCATCTTATGGTGCCTAGAAACCTACATGGTGCCTAAAAAATAATCTCATAAAAAGGAGGCTCCAAAATCAAGTAGGTGCTCCTTCTATTATGAAGCCTGTGGTTTGGTCAACGTGCACACTAGGGCCACATATAGGATATTTATGAAAACAAAAGAATTGGGGGAATCAATTTTTAGTCACATTTCTCTAGTAAAATCTACTGTTCCTTAGAAAAATGTATTAAAATTGAAAATCGCCAAAAAAAAATTAAATTTTGAAATTTCACCTACACTTTGTTTTAATTTCTGTGAAACACCTAAAGGGTTAACAAACTTCCAAAATGCTGTTTTGAATACTGTGAGGGGTGCAGTTTTTGAAATGGCATCATTTATGGGGGTGTCTCACATACAAGTCCCTCAAAGTCACATCAGAACTGAACTGGTCCCTAAAAAAATCAGTGTTTGAAATTTTCTTGAAAATTTGAGAATTTGCTATTCATATTTTAAGCCTCCTAGTGTCCAAAAAAATTAAAAGGAGGTTGAAATAATGATGGAAACATAAAGTAGACATATGGTCTATGTTAGTTATTAACTATTTTGAGTGGTATGATTATTTGTCTCACAAGCAGAAAATTTAACATTTTGAAAATTGCTAAATTTTCCATTTTTTTACTACATTTTGGTATTTTTCACAAAAAAACACAAACTTTATCGACCCAAATTTACCACTAACTTGAAGTACAATGTGTCACGAGAAAACAATCTCAAAATCACTGGGATAAGTAAAAGCAAAAAAAAGTTATCCCCACTTAAGTGATACATGTCAGATTTGAAAAAAAGGGCTCTGTCAGGAAGGCAAAAACAGGCTGCGGCGGGAAGGACAGGGGCGGATTTAGGGATGAGGGCGCCCCTAGGCACAACAATAATGTTTACTAAGTAGGACAGTTTATAGGGGCAGTATCTGCATGTCCCATACATTTACACTCTATTTAAGATGGAATATAGTACAGTACAGTGGATATTTTGCAGTTATTGGTACATTTTGGGCTGACAGTACTATCACAGGCATCCAAGTGCCGCCCCCAAACATGTGCCGCCCCTAGGCCGGTGCCTCACGTGCCTAATGGGAAATTCGGCTCTGGGGAAGGGGTTAAACCAGTCAACCCTGAGAGCGCACAATAAATGCTCAGTTTTGAGTAAAACAGTTTTATAAAAAAAAGTAGTAACCATTGATATCAGGGTGTTTGTTTAAAAGTATATTTTATATAGAAATATTGTATTATTGTAATAACATTTGCAATCAGTTTTACAATTATGTACTAGGGGGGAAATGCGGTAAAACCCCCATTTCGGGGGTTTTATCGCATTTTCAAATGTACTAATACCCGGCCACCGCGTCTTTGCAGGGCAGGGTATCCCCATCTTTGGGGCCTATGGGCTTCTATCGACGACCGCCGACTGCCGACCCTCACTGCAGATACCTACCCCCCTTCCAGTCCTCCATCAAACTCCTCCACCCCCTAGCATATGTCTATCTGGCTGCAGGGGGGAAGGAGGAGGCACCAGGGACAGCCGTACTGAGCCGGGGATGTGATGGAGACCCCACCGCATCACAGGTATGGCGGGGGGCCCCGTATCGCACTGCAATGCTATCCTCATATGTTAATACATATGCGCTAGCATCGCTGCGGCGAGGGGCGGTGATGAATTTTAATACATCCCGCCCTTAGACTGTTGGATTTAGAGGGGTACTCAATGTCAGCGATATTTCCGGCAGGGGAATTACCGACAGCCGCCTATTCAATGCTGCCATTGGACCTTAAGAGGGGAGTTCACTTGAAGATGGAATGTTGCCCCAATCAGGTTTTATCTATTATCTTCTAGAATGTGCTAAATAAATACATAAGTAGAACCTGACATTTGAGACCATAAGGGCTTTTCTTCTGGCTTACATTCAGGCACAACCTTACATAGTCTTCGTGGTGCGGGCATTATCAAATGCTGACTGGAATAATTCATTAGACCACTGTCTCTACAGATCAATACCCTTACGTAAGGCCATTTCTATCTATTATAGATTTTTAAGTGAGAGCCTGGATCATGACTTGGTCAGTCAGAGGATGCGTCATCGGCTGACACAATTCCCATCTTTTTCTATTGATGACCTACTAGGAGGATTACGAAGAACACACACATTGTTACCTGTTAGTACATAGAATGAGCTCTTGTTAAGGACTTTATTATGTCCTTACAGATGGTTTAGAATGGATGTACCTGGTCACCACACTTGTCCTAGACGTGCCAAGGAAGAGGCTGATCTCTATTTGTCTTTGGTAGTTCAGGGCTTTTGGAGGCAGGTTAGTAGGGATGGTGAGACCCACCTGGTTAACTTTGTGCCTTTTACTCCTGAGTGGGCGATTGAGTGGGCTACTCTGTGTATCTTTCCGGAGGCCAGATACTTAGGGGCCGATTCGGACCCCGTCCGATAATCGGAGGATCGTGCATGTGCATGGCCCACTGTGCCGATGCGTGGACCCTCTGTGTGAGCACCGTCCAGGATTGCCTGTGCTTGCATGCCACCTGCTTTTTGATTAATAGCAGTTAGCTGTTTGGGGGCATACCGCCTGTATTTCTGGGAGTGTCCCAGAGAACTTCATCAGCGGCCTCCTTCTCCCCCCTGCCTTTGCAGCACCGAGTGTCCTGGCACACTTAGAGCAGCTTACAGGCGAAAAATAATTTGATGATGAATGATTTCCCCGCTTAAAGCACGGCTGCGAATGTGTTTGCAACCGTGGACACAGGTGGGAAGGGGGGGCATTCAGCAAAGTGGTGGCTACATGCTCGCTAGGCTGTGAACACTGCCAGCCCAGCAAGCAGGTCTGAATAGAGGGCCTTACTCAGGGCAGTAGGAAATCATTACTTGCTACAAGAATGCATAGATCTAACTCTCATTAACATCCAATTATCTAAGGCGAAACTAGACTATGGGGGCAATTCAGACCCGTTAAGTGCGGACAAATTCCCTACCCCGCCGATTGATATACACTGCCTAGTGAACTAGTCTGAATCAGGCCCAATGTTTGATAAAGAGAAGATACTTGATGGGACACATGGGACACATGGGAAAGCCTTATTGCAACGTTACCAGCTTCAACACAATCCCAGAGTCATAATAGCCTGTGTCCGACCCAGCGGTATCCAACCAGCATTCTGCTCCAACTGCCTCCCAATGGGGTATCCGACAGGTGAGAGACAGATATCATTGCACCTCATTCATGCTAATATTCTAAGGTATTTTATAATTAACACAAATATTGAACCATATGTAAGTCTGCATATTGTAATGTAAATGGGCGAGATTATGGGGTTTATTCTAGTTCATTCTTTCTGACAAAATCCTTCTTAGATGGACAAAACCATGTGCACTGCAGGGGGGCAGATGTAACATGTGCAGAGAGAATTAGATTTGGGTGAGTTATTTTGTTTCTGTGCAGGGAAAATACTGACAGCATGATTTTACACTTCAATATAGATCTCACTTTGAAGAAAAACCCCACCCAAATCTAATTCCCTCTGCACAAGTTACATCTGCCCCACCCGCAGTGCACATGGTTTTGTCCATCTAAGAAGGATTTTGTCAGAAAGAATGGACTAGAATAGCCCCCTATGTCATATTGTATCTTGCTGTAATATTAGATATGCTTAATTCATGTCCATATCTTACCCAATTATATTCAGTAATTCTGCTTCAATAAAATAAGTGATTTAAAAAAAGTAGTAGAATCGAAGGGTGTGGTACAGGGGTCCGACAGTCGAGATCCCGACAGTCACTAGCCCGACGTCGGGATCCCGACTGCCCAGACTCAGACAGCATGGCTTGCGGGCTTGCTACGCTCACCACCTATTCTATTCTCCCTCTATGGGGGTCGTGGACCCCCACGAGGGAAAACAGCAGGAGGCCGTCGGGAACCCGGCTGTCGGTGTTTTGACAGTCGGGATCCCGACATCGGGTAAATGCCTGTAGGGATCCCGACTGTCAGGACCCCGTCCGGCACCCAAATCGAATTGGTTGCTATGGGCAACATCATATCTTCAATAGAATTTCCATTTCATTAAATTTCCCCCTATGTGTCCTCTTGGCTTATGATGACTGTTCCTGAATCACATACAATGGGGGGTTATTCTGGTTGAGTTCACCAAACCCCTCCTTGGGAATGGTTGGCTGGCGCCACCCACAGTGGGGATGCCCACTGTTCTGGGTGAGTGCACTCGGTGACGAACAGTCTGTTCCCCGTGGGTGCGCACACCCTGTGTATGCACATGCACAAAAATGCACATGCACAGTACAAAAACATTGTTCCCCTTGCGAACGCAGCCCTGCTGCCAACGGAGCAGAATAAGGGCTTATAGTTCTATAATCTATACTAAATCTGATCATTTTCCTAACTAAAGATTGCAAAAAGACATAATAGAATCGTGAAATCAAAAACAAATCAATTACTGCGACAGCACAATCCTACAGTAATTAGGTGTTATACCAAGGTAATATCATGCACAATATTTTTTTAATAAGGGAAACACGGGCACAGTAGGCAGTACAGTACTCAATAAGTAACACTATCCCAATTGGTTATTTATTTTGAAAATGCTGAAGACTTTATAAGCTTATTTTTTGCTGAATAACACAACAGGCCTCTTAGACTTTCTCTTTTATTAAATGTTATCACTTATGTACAGATAATATATAGAAGTACAAGTAATGTGGCTTGTATTAATGAAAGCTAAATGTAAAAAAAGAGAGTGTTATGTTCTAGATTAGGGGTTCTCAAACTTGGTCCTCAGGATCCCACACAGTTCACGTTTTCCAGGTCACCCAGCAGGTGCACAGGTGCGTTCATTACTCATTGACACATTTTAATAGAGCCACAGGTGGAGCTAATTATTTAACTTGTGATTCTGTGAGGAGACCTGTAAAACATGCACTGTGTGGAGACCTGCGGATTGAATTTGTGGACCTGTGTTCTAGATGACGTTTATATGATGTTGTGCGATTAAAACCAAGAACAATACATTCAAAATTATTATTATATATTTTTAAACTTTAAAATAAGACATACAGGCGGAGCAGCTCCCGTCGGAGCTGCTCCTGGCGATTGAATCACCAACTGCCGGCAGCCGCCAGGAGCCGGAAGAAGAGTTGAGCGGTTTGTATTCCTCGGAATCTGAATCGCTCTGAACATAGGCCTCCGAGTCGTCCGCAAGCTGCGCTCGCGAGTTACCGGTTTTGTTTGGAAACCCGAGCGCGGCCGAATGCCATAATCTTGCGTCAGATTCTTGCGAGATGCCGAGTCTTTAAAGGCTCGGTGTCCCGAGAATTCTGCACCATTTATTGTGCACGCTTCCACAAGCTGGGGTCTGGGCGTGGGGTAATACAAGCAGATAAACGGCTTTCCCGATAATGATGCTGGAGCGCGCATCACCGCTCATCGACGGTCCGTACACACTGGGTAGCTTTAAGCAGAAAGCCGCTCAAGACACTAAGTTTGATCGGCTTTCAGCTCAAAATCGCCCAGTGAGCATGGGTTCATTAAAAAAGATCATGTCAGACTAATTTAATTAGCTTCTATGAGAAAGTCAGTAGGGGGCTGGATTTAGGGAAATCTGTTAATGTAATACTTCTTTATTTCACTAAAGCTTTTGAAATGGTGCCTCATAAAAGGTTATTAATAAAACTAGGTAATTTAGGGTTAGGAGATACAATTTGTAATTGGAATAAAAACTGGTTGCACAATCGGGGATAGAGAGTGGTGGTAAATGACATACATTCCAGCTGGGGTAAGGTCCAAAGTGGAGTCCCACAAGGTTCAATATAGGGACCCACCTTTGAAATATTCATTAATGGTATAGAAAGTGACATAGTGAGTAAAATTGAGTAAGAAAATTAACTCAGGAGAGGATGTGGTTACACTTCAAAGTGATTTCAATAAACAAAGGTGGGCGGAAAGGTGGAAAATGCAGTTTAACGTTGATAAATTTAGAACCTTCTAGAAGACACTAGATAGTATTTGATTGGTGCCCATAGCGACATCCAATCTGAAATAGAACTCCCATTTTAGTACATTTCCCCATTGACCTTTTGACTGGGTGTAATAGATATTACTAATCTAGACTTTAGTAAGGCTTTTGACATTGTCCCAAATCCCAGACTGCTAAATAAACTTGAAAGCATGGAATTGGATACTAAGATAGATAGTTGTATAGATAAGATCTTGGTTGTAGGATAGAAAACATAACATCGTAGTAAATGAAGTACATTCACAGAAGGAAAATGTTACCAGGGGACTTATATTCTTTTAACCCTTTTGAAAAAGCATGTCAGGGAGAGTGTGAAGGTGGAGTAAGGGTGTTCGGATGCTGCGCTTTGGACTAATCTAGTTTGGTGGCTGCAGAGTGTATAGGTCCACTGCAAAACCTAAAAATTAATGGGATTAGGGTTCCCCTAATCCCAGAGTGTGAAGGTGGTACCTATAAGTGTGGACATGCACTACTACACCGGAGAGGCATGTCATAAAATGTGGCTCATCCAGGTGAAGATGAGCCACAAAGCAGTTAGTAAGATCCAGGGCTGCCAACAGGGGAGTCCTGTGGGTACAGCTGTCCTGGGCACCGGCCTCTGGTATCGCCGAGGCAGCAAATTTTGCCCACCACAAACCCCCCGACAGCTCATTTTGCCCACCGAATGTGCTGCCTGCTTCTTCAATGCAGGACTCCAGCGGCAAATTAAAATTCTGCACTGGCTTTTGAGCCAATTAGAGCTTGTGCGCCGTTAGCCAATCAGACCGGCTTCTGGTACACAAGCTCTGATTGGCTCACCAGCCGGTGCTTCATGTTAATTGGCCGCCAGCGTCCTGCATTGAAGAAGCTTGTGCTTCGGGACCTGCAGCAGGAGCCGGGAGGTAAGTGAAGGGGGTGAGGGGGAGGGGTGGAGGAGCTTGGACTGGAAATCAGTAGTCCCGGGCCCTAAAATTCCTATTGGCAGCCCTGGTAAGATCTACTGTACTTGTTAAAGAAAATACATTGATACGTGTCAGGGTTGCTCGTGTATTGTGTTTTACATGTGGTTACATATACGTGGCCATGAGGAACCTTATTTAAAATGTATGTAGCCATAGGGATCATTGTGCCTTATAACCAATGCAGGGATTTGTCACTGAGCGCAGCTTGCAAGGTATGGGAGCTGGTCAGTGTAATAGAGAGTGCAGGCTGTGGGGAGAGTGAGTGCATCAGTGTAGTGCATAGAGCGCAGGTAGCATGGTGAGGGATTGCATGAGTGTGATAGAGCGCAAGTCGCACAGTGAGGGAGTGTGTCAGTGTGATAGAGTGCAGGCCCTGGGGAGAGGGAGTGTGTCAGTGTGATAGAGTGCATGCCACGGTGAATAACGATCCCTACTGTGTGGTGTAAGGTGAATTGGTACTATTATGCGACCACACCCCTTCCCCATGAAGCAATGCCCCTACATTTTTGGTGTAGTTGTTTTTTAAGGGATATGGTCATTGGGTCACCAGCAAGTAGGTTGACAAGCATTAGGTCGACATGGAGGAAGGTCAACATGACTTAAGGTCGATATGGGTTAGGTTGACTGGGTCATTAGGTCAACATGGGGAAGGTCCATACCCGTTTTTAAAACAGCAATTTTATTACAGGCAAAAACCCAGCATGTAGGGTCTGGACTAGCCAAGGATGACAACTCATACTTGCCGACTTCTTCAAACTCCTCTCCGGGAGAAGGGGGGGGGGGGAGGCTACATTTTGGGAGCTGGGCGAGGCTGGTGTCACTAAGCCCCGCCCCCATGACTGGCAGCTGCAACAATTTTCAGGTTTGTGGATGGTGGGAGGGGCTAAAATTATGCAAAATGACGCGAATCGCCTCATTTTAGCTCCGCCCCCTCTCCGCGGACCCGCGAAATTCGGGGGTTAATACCGCGGGGAAGGGGGGAACCAGGGCTGTGGGGAAAATGCGGGAGACTTGCCTCCCTTCCCGGGGGGCCGGGAGGGGGGGGCAAGTATGTGACAACTTCTTCAAGACTCCTATAACCCAACCTCTAAGCCATCTTCAGGTTACTTAGAGGAACATTTTATATATATATATATATATATATATATATATATATACACACACACACACACACACACACTAACATTTCTCCATATCAGAATGAAACTACACATGAACAGCAAAAAGACTCAGCTCCGTGGAACTAATTCAATAATTTTAAATAATAGAATAAAGTATTTTATTTTCCCTGAAAAATCACGAAGTCAGCGTTTTGCTAACAAGTTCAGGGTCTGCGCGCTAGCTGAGTGGCCGCAGATGACTGACACATAATAGATACGGCTGTAGAGAGCCAATATTGTGGAATACAAATACAGACATAAAACGCTGCAAAATGTCAAATGATATTGGTTTGTAAGGAGAAATTCTTCCCAGTGATTTGCAGATATTGGTGATGGCTGTGGAAGTCTTTGGGGTTTTCTGCATAGTTAACTCATTTGTTACCGGTTATTTATGTAGCACACACAGGGAAGCTCTGATGCGCCTGATGCGGGGGGTCCGCACATGTGCGATCAGCACTGATCCCCCTCCAACTTCGCTGGCCTATTGGCTACAATGGGCTACCGCCATCTCAGAATGGCGTTAGCCCAGGTACCCACTGCGATACTGCCCAGTATTGGATACATCGGGCAGCATTGCATCCCTATAGAAACCTATGGGGGATGCGGTCGCGAACATAGGAGGAGGGATGGCAGCAGGGACCGGAGATTCCTTCTGCGGTCCCTAAAAATGGTTGTTTTCTGGGCATTAGCTGCAATTATGCCATAGTAAATGAGACACCACAGCGCTTCACATATCAGTCATTCAGCCTCTGCCCCTCTGGAGCTTACAATCAATATTACCTAGCACATAGACACACATACATACTAGTGCGACTTTTTATTTATAGTAAATCAACCTATCAATATGTTTTTGGCGTGTGGGAGGAAACTTATGCATACATGGGAATAACATACAAATGTCACATACTTAGGAAGTGAACTTACAACCTCAGGAGGTTATTCTGAATCTGTCCCCTGCGCGTTCACACGGGGGACCGATTTTTGCCGACTGCGTATGCGCATACTTATTTATTTGCATGTACAGCCGCTGTTTGCAACGCCCACAGAAGTCCGGATGGGGGGCTTGGGGGGAGTGGTGCAGCGTTCTGGGGTATTCGCACATGGGAACATGCCAGAGTTTCCTGTTTGTTCCCATGAAATTGCTGGGCGTTCCCATGGAAATTCCCCAATGAGGCCGGGGGGGGGGGCAGCTGACGTCGGGGGATGCCAGCTGCCTGCCCACTTCCCACACAGGTGCCCGCAGATCAGAGACACCACAGAGGTGTCTCAGATCTGCGAGCACTGGAGAAATCATTCATGCAAATTTAGCAGCGTTGCATGCCGATCAGAATAAAGTCCTCAGTGCTGTAAGGCTGTGTTGCCAAGCGATAGTGAATACCATTGATAAAGTTTTTCCTGTTAAGTCAGAATCATACACTGGGTCATTACAGGTGTGACAGCCAGTTCTTTAGGTGCTGTGGGAGCTCCGGCATACCTCCCAACCAATGTGGTTATAGCAGGACTGGCCCATTTCCGAGGAACTGTCCCGCAGTAACACTGTCAAGCCGCATTGTTCCATGGTTGATTGGGTGAGGCTGGTGATAACTAGGCAGCTGCAGGAGTACTGGGCTCATCTCCTGGTGAAAACAATAAGGGCCTAAATGGGTTAATACCACATGCCAGTGGGCTTGGCCTTAAGGGAGGTTTGATAAGATATGGGATAAATGACTGAATCCAAATAATACAAGTCGCAGTAAGCACATGGAGGAGATTGGGGACATGGGCAGGGGCGTAACTAGACCTGTCTGGGCCCCATAGCAATATTTTGAAAGGGCCCCCCAGCATTCCGTCAGAATGAGGGGGGGGGGGGTTGGGGTCAGATTAGTAGTTGGGGAGGGTATGACAGAGTAGAAGGTAGGACCAGACAGAGCAGATACTGGTTAATGTTACACTAAGGTGAGGATTAAGGTTATGGGTGAGGATTAAGGTTATGGGGGGGGGGCTGTGACTGTACTGGCTGGGGGTTAGGTGGTGGACAGTGGGATGTGGGCAGTAAGATGATTGGGGAGGGAACGGGGTGCAGGGTGACAGACACTGAAAGGATGGGGGCCACTGGCTGGGGACAGGGAAATGTTGGTTAGATGGGTGGGCACAGGCTGGAGATGGTTGGTTAGATGGGGGTGCCACTGAGCTGGAGACAGGGGATGGTTGGTTAGATGGGGGGGGGGGGTGCGCTGGGCTGGGGACAGTGGATGATAGCACTGACCTGGGGTTTGCTTCTCTGGCTTCCTCAGCTCCATCTGCTGCTAGATGGTCCTCCATGATCAGTGTAGGGAGCCACCAAGTACCCCCCCCCCCCCCCTCCCTGCGCTGGACCCGGGGGCAGGAGAGCCTCAAAGCTCTGTGCGGGGATTTTACGATCCGTGCCGGGGGAGGGGAGGCCGCTAAGCTCCGCTCTACAGTCTTATGTTCAGGGGCGGGGGGGGGGGGGGAGCCGCCAAGTCCCCCAGGCTGTCTCATGGTCATCGCTGGAGGCAGAGGCGGAGCTGACGCAACAGACGGGGGAACCCGCCCGGGGTTTTACGATCAGCGCCGGGGAGGCGTGCACGACCAAGGCCAGACAGTTTCTCCTGAGTCCTGCTGAGTTTCAATTTCAGCACTGGAGCCGGCGCACGCACTGCTGATGCCGCGCGGGTGGGGGTAGCTAATTTACATATGCAGCCAGGAACGGCGATCACCAAAGCCTCTGCCAGGGCACACTTTTAATTAAAAAACTTTAAGAGGGTGCAGGGGGATGTCTTCTAGGCCCCAAGCCCCCGGGCCCCATAGCAGCTGCACCCCCTGCAGCCTCTATAGATACGCCACTGGACATGGATAGCCATCACAATCACAACCTAAAGGGGTAGAATCAAATATGAGAAGGGAACACACATGGAAATAGATATTTTGAATACAGGGGTTGTGTGATAAGATATGGGATAAACGGATTTAAATCTAAATATTATAAGACGATGTAAGCACATGGAGGAGATTGGGGGCCCGGACTAAGATGTTAGTATTCACAATTAGAACATAAAGGAGTAGAATAAAATGTGAGAAGAGCACATATATGGAAATAGATATCTTAAACTCAGGGGAAAGAAAGAAATAACAAAAAATATAATATAGAACCAGGTACGTTTAAAATAGATAAGAAATGAGAGGATAGGAGAGGGGAATGGATGAGGGAAAGGGGAGGGGGCTGCATGTGGGTCTTATAAACTCCCGGTACCGTCTATGGCTATTGCTGTCTATGTGTAAACAAACATAGAAAACGGCAAATAACACGAATGATGACACGGGCTAAGACAACCTAGGTGGGCAATGCCCCATAACAGACAAGGTATAAAAGTAAAAGAGGTATGTGAACAATATCAGCTGGAAACTGTATAGCCGGAAAGTAATAATGTATAATTATAGAAGAAAAAGGGCACTGAAGACGGTGTCAAGGGGTAAACACTATGAGTACAAATAAATGTAAAGGAAATGTTTTACTGAAGATGAAGGTTTGTTTGTATTGCTGCTTTCAGACCGCAAAACTGGCTTTGACCAGTTATTTTAAAACATTTCTAAAAACTAGAGATGAGTGGGTCCGGATCTCCGGGATCCGGCAGATCCGAATATGGTGATCCGAGTCAGAATCCGAGCCGGCTCGGGAGTTCCCGCCTGAATTCCGGACCGAAAACGAGGCAAAACGTCATCATCACGCTGTCGGATTCTCGCTGGATCTGGATTCTATATAGGCGCGCCCCGCCATCTTCATTCCATTATAGGAGAGGAAAGAGGGTGGTTGGGATCTGTGCTCCGTGCTCCATTCTCTGTGCTCTGTGCTCTGTGCTCCGTGCCCTGTGCTGTGATTTATTTAGTGACTGATTTTTTATTTTGTTGTAAACTAGGTGCTGCAGTGCTCACACGCAGGGGCTGCAGTGCTGCTGACTGTACACTTAGGGCCTTATTCTGGTTGGAGCGTCCGGGCCGTACGCGTACGTCCCGGGGTTTTTCACGATCTGCGCATGTGCAGATACGCTAATGCGCCAGCGCGAACACTCCACAACGCTTACGGCCGGTGTCTCAACGTGCGAAAAAACCTGTACGCGAGTGTACGGGTAATGGGGCGGCATAGGGGCGTGTTGATGGGAGCGGCCGAAATAATGAGGGAAAATGGGCGTAAATATGGGCGTACACGGGGGTGTGCACCAAAAATGAGCGGTACTACTACCGCACGATCGACTAAGGCACCGTTCATTTCGGACACAAAACAGGCGGCCGCCAGCCGCCAGCTCAAACCACCCCTACAGATACCGCATGCCAGCGTGCGCCTGAGTTGGCTAATTAACGCTGATTACTACTCAAACACATACACCTGAATGTAATAAGCAATGCTGCAGTCTATTAACTCCAAACCATGATTTCACTGCCTGCAAGCCACACATACAGCACGCAAACACATTGGAAGCTTATGTTTCTATACTTCTCCACATTTAAAGGTTTGTTTAATTTAAGGTAAGAATCTTTTTATACGCTAAGGTAGGTATTTGCTAAACAGACACATTCACTACGTGCTTTCATAGACTTTACGCAGTAGCACACTCAATCTACACAAGTCGACATGTGTCAACGTGTTCACTCTAATACTAACATAGGTTTTGTATTTAGGATACAATAACATAAACCACATCTAACACCTACAAAGGATGTTTCAGCAATGTTTTAAGCCCATGACCACTATTTTCCACACAATCTTTGTATAGTACCCAAAATAATGACCTGTACCACTATCTCATCTGCTATGATTTGGATTTGACTACACTCTGGATGTAAGATGCCACCAATCACATTATTGCACTCTCATCTCTCTAACAAAGGATTCCTACATCTGCTTATGACACTGTCAAATCATATATATTTAAAAAGTTATGCATGTTTGTTCACAAGCTAATTTATCATGTTTGGCCCATTCACACATCTTTTTTTAGGGAGGACACATATGCATTCCTACACAAATGTACCTTTTCACCCTTGTTTGTCTGCCTCACCCACTCCATGAGGAAAGCATTGTTCTGGACCTGCTTTTACCTACTACTGTAGGAGCTACCTCACCTGCACACAAACTGCTTTCTCACCTAGGCCCTTATTCTGCTTCGTGCGGTACGGCCCGCGTGCGGCCGTACCGCCGATGTTTTTACTCTGCACATGCGCAGAGGTCAATCTGCGCATGTGCAGCCCCCTTCGCCGCAGACGTATTTCGTCCGCCGCAAAGGGGGCGTATAGGGGCGTGAGAGGCTTCATGCCCTCATTTCCCTATGTGTACGCCCCGCGTTTCATGGGCGTTCCCATGCAAACGCGGGGCGTATGCATGGTAATGAGGGCATGACGCAACTCATGGGGGCGGAAAGCTGACGTCGCCGGATGTCAGCTTTCAGCCCCCATACAAGCTACCACACGGACGATTGTCCGTGTGGTCTCAGCTTGCGGGAGCTGCCGGGGCGTGCGGACCTGCCTTCGATGGTCGACGACCATCGAATGCAGGGGGCAGCTCCCACCATGGTGGAGGCGTACGCCTCCACCATTTTTATGCGGATCGCCAGCCGTCCGTGTACGGACGGCCGTGGCGATCCGTAGGGTGGGCGGGGATTGGTTTGTGCGGCCGGAGCCCCGTGTGCGGCTCTGGCCGCACCAACCAGAATAAGGGCCCTAGTAAGTTGCTCTGCACATGTGCTGACACAAACTAATTAGCAGGGAAAAGTTGGATAGGAACATGGGAATGGCCATGGAGAGGGTTACACATGGGAAACTTCGACCACACTTCAACAAATGTTCAAAAATACCCTGGTCAGTAAGTACACATAAATCTAGTATTTGTTTCACACAAGAAATGACACATACCACAATTTAGATTTAATTTGTAAAATAAATTTATTTGCTGTTCAGCATCACAGCTTGACACTTTAATGTGAGAAATCAAATAAACAAATAAAATAGACACACAAATAATAAAACAGCCAGAACAAGAGGTTGCATATCTCCAAACATGTGTTACCCTGCAAATGCAATGGTGAAAGAAATGGGGACACCAGAATACGTACTGCAACAACCAGGGTGAATACTAAGCAAGATACACACCACCAAAAAAAAAAATCCTGCATTTGTAGAGGTCAAAATACGAACTTTCATGCCCATGGCACGCAAATGGATCGATGGGCAACTCAGGAAGCGGATGTCCAGTGCAATTTAAACCTTTGGGCTCCAACCACAGAGGAAGTGAACCAGGTCTCATTTGGGCCCTTTTTTGCCCCTTTTAGATGGGGCCTTGGGGACAGGGGCCTTTGGCTCAGCTGGCTTTCGGCGTCTTCCCCTAGTCGACACAGGAGGGTCAGCCGAGGTGGAAGGTTGGGGAGCAGCTTGGGGTGGGGCAGCAGATGGGGGATTGTCCCTTAGGGACCTGGCGGTGGACAGCTGCTCCGCAAGAAGTTCATTCTGGCGGCTGAGGTGTTGGCCAATGCTTAGCATGCCAGCCGCCAGAGTTTCATTAATGCGGTTCAACGCCTCAACCTGCAGCTGGTTTGTGGCCTTCCACTCCGCCAGAAAATCCGCCACCTGCTGCTGACGGATCGCAGCATCCACCCCTTGCTGCTCGATCCTGTCCAGCGTCACCAACAGGCTCTCACTCCATGTCTCCTGTGGCTAGGGCTGGGGGCGACGTCTTGGTGGAGGCTGGACCACCTGCTCCACCTGTGGCTCTGCAGAGGAAGATGCTGCCGGTACATCCTGACTTTCTGCTTCTGCTAGGATAAGAATTGAAAACAATGTCACCATCACATACGCAATAAAAAATATCTTTCTAAATACAATGCATTACTGTGACTTACCATCAAAAGCAGCAGCAAAGACCTCCGCCGGGAGCTCACTGTCCATATTGGAGATCCCCCTGATCTCCCCCACATCGATCACGTCACAGGAGTCCAGCTCCAGGGGGGTATACTCCAAATGGTCAGGCATAGGACCGCTCCCGGTGGACATGCTGTGGTTGTACCGGTCAGTCATCTTCCTCTTCAGGGCACTTTTGAAGTCAGTCCACCTACAAGTTTAAAAATACAAATATCACCATGAGATATGTGCACCACTGTGCTACGTGTAGGGTTACCACCTAGTCCCTTTAATTCCGGACACATGTTACTTACACAGGTTCTGTGGCAGTTTAAAATTAGGTGAAGTGGAGTCTTGAAGTCAGCCAGCCACAGAACCTGTGTAATTAATATGTGTCCGGAATTAAAGGGACTATGTGGTACCCCTAGCTACGTGACATTTCCTAGTGTGGGTGATCTTATGTTTTTTTGCCATGTGTGGCCAAATATTTCTTTGATGGACAAAACCATGTGCACTGCAGGTGAGGCAGGTGTAAAACCCCACCCAAATCTGATTATCTCTGCACAAGTAACACCTGCCTCACCTGCAGTGCACATGGTTTTGTCCATCTAAGAAATATTTGGGCAGAAAGAGTGAACTAGAATAAGGGCCTCAGTTCCTGCTGGAGACTGCTGAAAAATTGCCCTGACAAACACACTAACCTTTTCTTCACCGCGTCCCAAGTTCTGACCACTGGTGACCCCTGGTTCACTTCCTCTGTGATCTTGTCCCAAAGGTTTCTCCTTGCACTGGCACCCGGCTTCCTGGTTGCCAATTCAATCCATTCGGGTGCCCTGGGCACTAGAATTCGCATTTCGGCCTCTACAAATGCAGGGTTTCTCCTTCTGGTGGTGGTATCCTGCTCAGTCATCACCCTAGATGTTGCAGCACGTTTTCTGGTGGCCCCAGTTCTCTCACCATGCACCTGCTGGGTCACACCTGTTTGGAGAGATGCAACCTCTTGTTCTGGCTGGTTGCTTGGCCCTTGTGGAGCTGGTGGAGGTTCACCAGGGCCTGTTACTGAGGGGCCCGCTTGATCTTGCAGGCGACTCCTCTCTTGGGCCCTCCTTCTCCGCTCCTGTTCCCTCTTGTTGAGTGCATCAAGCATGGATTGTGCTGTAGCTCTCTGCAGAGCGTCCTCTGCTGCAGAATCGTCTGAGTCAGACATGTTTGCAGCAATTGTGGGCTGCATCTGACTGAATATTTATTTGTTAATCTCCCGCCATGAACAAGGGGGCGTATATTTTTTCCCGCAATGTAGATGCAAATTTACGCCGATATTTCCCGCCGATAATTCCCGCTTAAATTACGCAGGTCTCAACGCACCTGATCAAACACCTGTATATGCACATACACGGGTTGTGGAGCATTGTGCTACATCGTGAAATGTGGGCACCTGTCATTCCAATGACGAGTGTTGTCAGCTGGTATCTGTTGGAGTTTGTGTATGCTTTGTGAGTCACATTTCAAAACATCACGTTATAATGCTTTCCTTACATATGTAATGTGTATGAAATTGTCATACAGCAACATGTTGCATTGTGGCCCTTTAGGCAGCGTAGTTATAAGTAGAGGGTTGCGTGTATTATTTTCCGCACACTGTAAATACAGTACTTCTCTCTTCATTGAATGCATGCTGTTGGTTGTGGTGTGTGTATATCGGAACGGTCCGCGTAAGTTTCTATTCGCATCCAGTTTGTTAATGTAAGAAGGATTAATAAAGTTAATACCAAACAAACAATTTTTCGACCAATCAGCAAGCACCAAAAGTGATATATGTACCTGCAATTAATAACTGCGCCATTGCCAATATGACTTGTCCAAGAGCTAGGCCCTTTTCCACCTCAGAGCTTTTGGCCCTGGTGGAAGTGATGGACCGTCACCTGGGGCCCAGGGGCCCATATGTCAGTAATGCCGACAAGCGGCGGGCGTATACTGCTGCCCGCCGCCTCATCTTCTTTACGACCGGCGTCCGCAGAAGCCTGGGGCAGGTTGAGCGGCGCTGGTCAGACCTGCGCCGGCGGCAGCCGGTTTTACTCAGCAGCCTTCGCCGCCATATTGCCCGATGTAAGTTTTGATTACTAGTATGTCAGCGTTTTTTAGCAATGTTTTGTGTACTTTTTATAAATATGTTCCTGAGTATGGGGGTGTATATGGGGGGTATATGGGGGTATATGGGTGTATATGGGTGTATATGGGTGTATATGGGGGGTATATGGGTGTATATGGGTGTATATGGGGGGGTATATGGGGGTGTATATGGGTGTATATGGGTGTATATGGGTGTATATGGGGGTATATGGGTGTATATGGGTGTATATGGGTGTATATGGGGGTATATGGGGGTATATGGGGGGTATATGGGTGTATATGGGTGTATAGGGGGTGTATAGGGGGTGTATAGGGGGTGTATAGGGGGGGGTTTAAGTAGTTGATCAGTTTTTGGGTGTAGGATATCAAATAGTTTGCATGATAAATGTCTGAAATATCACAGCAATGATAATTTTGAAGGTTATGAGCATGACTAATGTGAATTTTTCTTTCCCCCTTTTTTATGAAACCCAATCTTCGATTTCTATGCCATCAACATGAACATTTCAGCACGGGCAAGGGCACGTATGGAAGCCCGGGAGCAGGCAGCCCGGGACCAGGCAGCCCGGGACCAGGCAGCCCTGGAGGAGGAGGAAGAGGAGGAGGAGGAAGAAGAGGAGGAGGAAGAGGAGGAGGAGGAGGAGGAGAAGAAAGAGGAGGAGGAAGAGGAGGAGGAGGAAGAAGAGGAGGAGGAAGAAGAGGAGGAGGAAGAAGAGGAGACACTGGGTGCAGTTTGGACCCACACCATTTCCCCATCCCCTTCCCCCTCCACAACCCCCACCCCCTCCACAACCCCCCCCCCCTCCACAACCCCCCCCCCCCCACCCCATTTCCTACCCCCCTACACCTCTCCACCACCCACCCCCAAACCTCTCCACTCCCCAGTCACACCCACTACCTCAGTCCAAACACCAGGACCATCCTCCTTGCTCCTGCCCCCCCCAACCACTGCACAGCCAACCAGCGGCGCCCAGGATGGCTCAAGTAGCCGTAAGTAAATAATGTGTCTAATGTTGACCTACACATTTCTACACATAAACAATCACAACAACCACATATGTGTATCCAACATCAACATTAGTTGCAACATATCACTGCAGGCCGACCATGAGGTGTGTCCTGTCCTTCTCCAGGAACAAGGCTCCCCTTGGTGGTTTTTTTGAGTGTGGCCATGCCTCACCCCTTGAATAATTGACATAACAGTACATCCAATGAGATATCCGACATTAGTGGTGTGGTAGTTATGTGGCTCCAGGTGTTGGGTAACTCCAGTTCCCAGCATGATGTGCAACACAGGGCCAGATTATAATGGAGGCGCAAGGGGTCAGTGCCCCTGGGACCCCCTCTAGCTAGGGGCCCCCTGTGGTTGTCATTTTTTTTTTTAAAAAGAAAATGTTTAAGTTATGTTTTTTTTTTTTAGCTAAATGTTTTGTGCATGGGTGGGGTAGTGCTGCAGCTTCACCTATCTGCCAATGTGACAATGATTTATGGTGCTGAGCATCGGGAGCCAAGGCACACTGATTGCACAAGTGTGCAGTGCATTTCTGGGAGTTGACTAAGTCCCATGACACTTTGCACCAGAGGACAGAGGCTGAGAAGTTTGTGCTGAGCTCTGATTGGTGGAGCTCATTACATGCTTCTCAGGTCCATGGAGAACAGCAGCAGCAGCTTAGTCATAGGAGGGTTTTTAATCAGAGGCAGCACTAGGACTGTGAGGTCTCCTCCAGAGTAAGGGGCAGAGGGACAAACACAGGCTTTTCATGTGGTGTGTGTATATATATATATATGGTGTCTATTATTATTCCGAGTGCCGCCAACCCCCTGTCTATATATATATATATATATATATATATATATATATATATATATATATATATATCCCCTGCAGGTAACCATTGACCAAGTTTATTCTGCCTTTACTCTATGTTTTGACAGTATAATATTCGCCCATGCAGTGTGCGGCCAGTAATGACAAGTGCAAGGGGGCCCCCCGCTCTAAAGTACCCCGGGCCCCCCAAAGGCTTAATCTGCCACTGGTGCAACTTAAATGTAGAGATTGTTTTGGTAATAGTGTGTGAGGCCATGCGGATGCATGCTTTACAAACATAGCTGTAGGCCTATAATTTGTACAGCAATGTCCTAAATTTAAAATAGTAAGGAGTGCTTAAGCCACAACAATGTCATAACCCTTAAATAGCACAGGCTAATTGTGAGGTTAGAGGAGAGTCCCCCAAAACCAAAGTACCAATTGGGATACAGCATACATTCATTGATGAAGGAGTAATTGAATTAATGTTATTTACTATGTACAGTATGTGTGTGTTAACATATTTTTTTTTTAGTACTGTATTTACAGCAGACCCATCTTCAATGTAGTTTCTAAATGTATGTGGCCTTCACACATAACTCTGAACTTTTTATTATGTACAAATACAACAAACATTTGTGTATGTTATATATTAATTTTTTGTTTTATCCCTTCATTACAGACACTGAACAGCAGCAGGAGGAGGTGGCAGCAATAATGCGGGAAATAATGCTGACCCTTGTCTACCCTCCAGCTCCTTTTTGGGCTTCTGGAGGCCCGCCTTTAATATTTTATTTATCCCCCCCCCCCCCCCTTTTTTTTTTGGTATAAAATAAAAGTTGGATTACAGTTCGAAATTGCCTGTGTTTTTAATAATAAATATGTTAGAGGGCGTGTAAGGGTAGGTACATACAGATGTGTACTGTAAGTTATACTTGTAATTTGAGGTGAGGGGTAATGATTGATGTGTGAATGTGTGTGTTTTTGAGTAAAATAACACATAGTGAAAATGCATGAATGTTTAATGTTGTTCGATTAAAACATCACACATAACATCAGGGTAGGTATACATGTTACACATTTTGGACAAAGTAATTACGTACATAATTTAGTACATATACAGAAACACCAACATAACTTGATTTAAAAGTAACAGCAATATGGGGACACATAGATAGTGATTAAAATGCCACATTAGAACATAACAAATATACATGTAATGAGGGTTCAAATGTAGTTTTATTAGGTCTTCATTAAGGTAGACAATTGAGTTAATAGAAAACAATAAGTGAATAACAAATAGATTAATTAATCAATTGTCAGATTAGTAGTTGAGAGGCAAGATTTGCAGGTCCATATATGTGAAGGGTATGCCAGCGTGCACGGACGTACGCTCACTCTCACGAGCGGTGACATAAGCTGAGTTTTCCATTGAAAACAATAGGGACCCGTCCGTGCAAACTGGCGTACGCTCAGATCTCCGCAAGAAGTCGGTGGGGAGACGGAGGAAAGACGGCCGTACACGGCGCCGTACGCTCAGTTGTACGCCTGTTGTCGGAGTGCAAAGGCTGGCCCGTCCGCGTACGTTGCCGTACGCTCATTTGTACGCCACTCCCCTTCTACGTTATTTCTGCCCGTACGTAAGCGGCTGATTTGTGGGTGGACTTAACCCTAACGGCCGCGTACGGCTAGCGTGCGGTAATGGCGAACGTACGCACGTTTGGCCGCTCCGACCAGAATAACCTCCTCAGTGTACAGGGGCTGCAGTGTCCATAATACAAGGGGCTGTGTCCAGTGTACAGGGGCTGTGTACAGGGGCTGTGTCTAGTGTACAGGGGCTGTGTCCACTGTCCAGGGGCTGTGTCCAGTGTCCAGGGACTGTGTCCATTGTCCAGGGGCTGTGTCCATTGTCCAGGGACTGTGTCCAGGGTGATGGGCTGTGTCCAGTGTAACGGCATATATCTAGTGTCCAGTGTGACACACTATATCCAGTGTCCAGTGTGACGGACTATATCCAGTGTGACGGCCTCAATGAAGTGATCAAAATTGACTAGAAATGAGTGGAAATTAATGTTGTTGGGGTCAATAATACTTTAGGGGCAAAAACAGGCCCAAAATCTGTTATTTTAGCAATTTTTAGCATTTTTCCGAAAAAATCCAGATCCAAAATCAAAACCCGCAAGGGTGGTTTTGCCAAAACCAATCCAGATCCAAAACACGAAGGGAGATCGAGATCCAAAACTAAAACCCGAAAAAGTGACCGCCGCTCATCTCTACTAAAAACGGGTCTGCCAGCTAATACCCCTTTCACAGCGCATGTCTTTAAACGGTATTTCAGTGCAGTTTTTGTCCTTAAACGATATTTCAATGCAGTTTTTGTTCCTTCACAACACTGATCCCGTTTTAACCCATAGAAAACAGTGGATGAAAAAAAACGGGTCTGAAGTTGGTAGGACCCTGCTTTATTACCGTTTAGAAATACCAGTTCAATAGAACCGGTAAATTCACTCTGCACCTTTCAGACTGCACAAATTACCATTTTAAAACGGTAAAGAAACTGCAAAAATAACGGGTAAAAAGTGCAGTTTGAAAGTTATATACATGTGAAAATCGAATAAAGAAAACTGAATTAAAAAAACAAAACACTATTTTGTTCAGTGGCGTCCTGACACGGCTCCGTACATGCTATTGCTATATAATATGATATGTATGATATATATTATATGACTAGGTGATTCATCGCGCCCTACAGGCGCTCTTCACACTGGCGTAAGGGCCTGCACCCCTTAATTTGTGAACGTTTGTATTGTGTGAAATATGGTTAGAATTGTATGAAAGATCCTCTGTATTGCAACTTGAGTTATAGGTGAAATGTGTTAAATAGAGAGCATATGATGTGGAAGGGGGTGTGTATTGTTTTGTTTAATTAAAAAGCGGTTACAGAGTAAGATGTACATTGATAGTGTGGAGGGTACAGTGACATTTGTGGGTGTGGGGGAGGGTGTGCGTGCGTGTTGTTTAAGTGTGTGTGTGTGCAATAGTATAGTAGGGCGTTTTTGAGTCATCGGTTCCCCCCTGAAGGAGGTCACGACACAGGAAAACAGGAGGCTGGGTAGTGATAGGGGTGTGTGGGCATAAGGGGGACTAAAGAGGAGGGTAGGGGACACTGTGCAGCTTCTGCCAGTCGGTGAGGGTCCAGCGTGGCAGCACAGGAGTACAGGACAGTGGCCCTGAGTCAGTGTCTCCTCCTACTGGGTGGGAGTTAGGGTACATGAGAGCAGGAGGCTGGGCTATGAGGCATGATAGGGGTATGTGGGAAACACAGCGTCAGCGACTCCCCAGTTGTGGAAGTTACGGTTCAGGAAAGCAGGAAGCTGGTAGTGATAGGGGTGTGTGGGCATACGGGGAACTAAAGAGGAGGGTGGGGGACACTGTGCAGCTTCTGCCAGTGGGTGAGGGTCCAACGTGGCAGTACAGGACGGTTCCCCTGAGTCAGTGTCTCCTCCTACTGGGTGGGGTGTAGGGTGCATGAGAGCAGGAGGCTGGGTGGTAAAGCATGATAGGGGAATGTGGGCAACACAGGGTGAGCGGGTCCCCACTGGCGGAAGTTATGGGGCAGGAGGAAGGGCAGTGATAGAGGTGTGTGGGCATGAGGGGTAGTAAAGGTTTTTGGCTGTTGCTGAGTAGGGATAGGTTGGCATTGATGGCAATTTTGCACAGTGCCATCGATAGTAGTAACATATTACTTGGATAACCATCGATTGTTGTAACTATCGATGGTCATCCATTATATCTGACTGAATAGGCCGTGGGTCAATCAGAACTTGGTGGCGGGACTTCTGGTTGTGGGGGGCGGAGCTACGCTCCGTGTCCCGGCACCTTAAAAAAAATTTAAACTTGATCGGTTCTCTTTTGCCATCGATGTAGGGAAACCATCTGGTCCTCCCACATCGATGGCAAAAGTATTCAACATCGGCCATAAACCATCGATTATTTGAAATCATTGATGGTCGATGGGCATCCCTATAACTGGAGGAGGGTGGGGGACAGTACGCAGCTCCCGGCAGTGGGTGAGCATCTCCTCCCACTGGGAGGGAGTGAGCGTGCATGAGAGCAGGAGGCTGTATAATAGTGGTATGTGGGCAAGACATTGATAAAAGTTGTGGCGCTGGTGCAGAGGACCGTGGGGTCACTTCTGGCAGTGGGGGAACCTGCAGCGCGGCAGCCAGGGCCGGATTTCCCACCTAGGGGTGGCACCTGCTTGTGGCGGTACAGGATCCCCCATTGTCACGGGGGTACGTGAAATGTAGGAGCGGGGTCGCGGGGGTCCGCTGGGGGGTGGAATTGCCGGAAAGGGGTCAGGGGGGTCTGCTAATTGCTGGAGGGGGGGTGTGCGGGGATCCGCGATCAGCGGCAGGGGGCGAGGTCCGCAAATTGTGGGAGGAGGCGCGGGGCGGCGGCTTGAGACGCGGGAAGGGGGGTCCGCAAATTGCGGGAGTGGGGTTGTCGGGGTCAGTGAATTGCGGGAGGGGGGGTTGTGGAGGTCCATGAATCGCGGGAGGGGCGCGGGGGTGCCGTGAATAAAGGGAGGGGGGGCGGCGCGGGGGTCCGTGAATGGCGGGAGGGGGCATGAATCGCGGGAGGGGAGTTCGTGGGGGGCTGCAAATCGCAGGGGGGGTGTAGGGGTGCCGTGAATTGCGTGAGGGGGGCGGGAATCGCAGGAGGGGCGGTCCGCGAATCGCGGGAGGGGGTCTGCAAATTGCGGGAGGGGGCGCTGGAGGGGGGGTTGTGAATCGCGTGGGGGCACGGGAGGTGCCGAGGGGGTCCGCAAATCGCGGGAGGGGGGCGATATTGGAAGGAATCGGGGGAGGGGGGGTCGCGGGGGTCCCGTGAATCGCGAGGGTCCAGGGGGGGGGGTTGCTGGCAGAGGGGGGGGGTGCAGGAGTAATGGTGGATGGTGGCTGTGGAGTAATGGTGGATGGTGGGCGTGTACTGTAGCCCAGGCTGGGCAGGGGGAGGTGATGTCAAGGGGGTGGAACGTTATACACATAAAACACTGGTCTTTTCCCTAGGGGGGCGGGTTTGTGTATGACGCTGGGTGGGAACGTTAGCTACACAGGGGATGAGTGACAGATCTGGCTAAATATATAAGAGATATAAGGGCTAAATTCAAGTTGGATTGATGTATAGAGAAAACATTTCTAATCACCATACATTCACAAATCCATTCCTAATTCCCGGAACATTGAAGAGTCTTTGTGCAAATGTGATTAGGTCTGAGGCTTCCAATAACCTGTGACTGAGACAGGTTGGAAGTGGTTAGCACTGACTGCAGAGACCCATCCTCAAACAGAACGTGCCATGTTTCCTCCCCCAAATGCCAGCTTCCTGTCCATGAAACTGCGACTGGATTGCGTTTATGGAGTATTTGAATTTTCAGTCACTATTTAAGCCCATACACACACAATATGAATAATGTTCATGGGCAGTTGGTCGTTAATCAATCCATTTGCAAATTCTATCATTTGAATTAGCTTCATAGTCCCAATTGAGCTTCATGTACAGATGTGGAAGGGGGGGGGGGGGTGTATATTAGATTATGCATACCTCCCAATATGACCATTCCACGAGGGACAAAATGCCCTCTACCCAGACTTCCCACTTCATGCATGATTGGTGTCAAAAGCTTTCTCATCAACTCAATAGTTCAACACAGGTGACTGCATTCACATTAATATAGAAATCCAGGTAATAAGCATAATGGTGGTTATTCTGATTCACTCGGAAAGGCACAATCACTCTCTAATGCAGCGGTTCCCAACCTGTGGTACGCGTACCCCTGGGGGTACGCGTCCACCAGCTCGGGGGTACGCGGCAGCCCGCACTGTAATGGCGGCCGCGGCAGTCGGTGCCCAAGGAGTTAAAAATTGGACGCGAAAAGGAGCCCCCGGGCTGAGTGACAGCCAAAGGGGGACCAATAGGAGCAGAGGGCAGGTGTTAGCGGGGGGTGAGAGGTCCCGGAAGCGATGGTGAGCGGGTCTGATCGGGATACAGAGAGGAGGGCACGGAGAAGCGTGTGGGCTGACGCGTGAGGAGAGGAGGAAGTCGGAGAGCCAGCGCGTGCAGCCGGGGAGAGAGTGCCGGAGCCGGGGAGAGACGTCGGAGGGGCAGGGAGTGAGGTGCCACTCCAGTGCAGCCCCGATTACAGAGCGTATCCAGCAGCCGGCAGACCGGAGGGGCGACTGAGTGCGGCAACGCTGCGGCGCCCGCACTAGTGCGCCCCCCGGCAGAAAAGGAGACGGAGCGCAGGAGGCCGGCACCCAACAGCCAGCCATGCGGACATCAAAGGACAGAGTAGCGACGGGCAGGAGCCTGCAACTCGTTCCTGGCTACAGGTATTTGCGCTTCCCGCCACCCCAGGCAGACAGCAGACACCTACACATGCCCTCCCCATACCGCAGAGGGATCACCAACCCCTCTCCTCTGAGGGTTAAGTCACCAGTACCAACCACTGTGGGGCATACTTGTTACTGGCACTGGGGCATTGCTGGCACTGTGGGGCATACTTGTTACTGGCACTGTGGGGCATTGCTGGCACTGTGGGGCATATTTGTTGCTGGCACTGGGGCATTGCTGGCACTGTGGGGCATATTTGTTGCTGGCACTGTGGGGCATACTTGTTACTGGCACTGGGGCATTGCTGGCACTGTGGGGCATACTTGTTACTGGCACTGGGGCATTGCTGGCACTGTGGGGCATACTTGTTACTGGCACTGGGGCATTGCTGGCACTGTGGGGCATACTTGTTACTGGCACTGGGGCATTGCTGGCACTGTGGGGCATACTTGTTACTGGCACTGGGGCATATTTGTTGCTGGCACTGTGGGGCATATTTGTTGCTGGCACTGTGGGGCATACTTGTTGCTGGCACTATGGGGGCATACTTGTTGCTGGCACTGTAGGGGCATTGTTAGCACTGTGGGCGCATACCCAGTACCATGGGGTCATACCTGGCACCGTGGTGGCATTCCCGTTTCTGGCACTGTGGGGGCATACCTGGCACCATTGGAGCATATGTGTATCTGGCACTATTGAAAGGCTAACGTGATCCCTTGGAATGTCTGTTACTTTAATAATAGAGATTTGACAGTGTTCTGTTATTTTATATGCTGTCCGCAGAATGGGCTGAGCTTATATTGTGGTCAAGTGGTTGCACTTTTTTTTTTTTTTTCTCTTCATTGCCAGTATGACTTGCACCTGTTAAGCCACACCCTTCAAATGAGGCCACACCCCTTTTAGACCACGCCCCCTGAAATTTCACGAGGGGGTACTCCTAAATGAAAAGCCTAATCAAGGGGTACGGGAGACAAAAAAGGTTGGGAACCACTGCTCTAATGGACAAAACCATATCCACTGCAGGTGGGGCTGATGTAACATGTGCAGAGAGAGTTAGATTTGGGTGTTTTATTGTTTCTGTGCAGGGTAAATACTGGCTGCTTTATTTTTACACTGAAAAATAGATATCCGTTTGAAGTACACCTCCCACCCAAATCTATCTCTCTCTGCACATGTTACATCAGCCCCACCTGCAGTGCACATGGTTTTGTCCATTAGAGAGTGATTGAGCCTTTCTGAGTAAATCAGAATAACCCCCAATGTCCCTTCTGGAATGGGTTATGTTGGGAGGTATGGGTTGTGTATATTGAATGTAAACCAATGGTGTATATAAGATTCAAACATAGTTTGATAACGCCTGGGTACTTTTTATACCTATTTGAGAGACATCTATTTTTTTTTTTGTAGTGGAGCAGAGACACCTTAATTAATCTTAACATACACAAATAAAATCTATCATTTAACTTGTCACATGCAAGAATAGTAGCAGCCTCTGTACTACTTATACACTGGTTCAGGACTAATGATGATGCTTTGTGTATGTCTCTCTTTCGACCAGAACGCTCTAATTAGATAACAGGTTAAACAGGACCCAGACACACGGGCGGGGAGGAGAAGCTGGGATCCCTGGGTCACTTACAGCTGTGTCCTCACTCCTATCTGTTCTCTGGTTGGGAAGCTCCCTTGGTAGCTCAGCTCCTAAAACATGAAAAGTATCTCTGCCCTGTGCTGCATATTGTCCTACTTGTATTGTGGCTGTCTGGTTATGCTGCTGCACAAAAGGGAGAGCTAGCAATGCCAGTGTGCTTTGCCGGGGAGGCACCTGACATGGGGGCCTGGGGTCAAGTATCCCCTGGGCCCACCTTAATGTGGCTATTCCTGGCTATTAATCACTTGTGTTATGAAGATATTAAATGTTGAACTCTCCATGCATTGATCTAGTATTTAGCAAGTGGACAATGTTATAGCCTCGCTGCAATATTCATAAAAATTTGCCATTTATTTAATTCACAACTCTTATAAACAGCTGTGCACAGCAAAAACAAATATAAACAATCTGCAACAAATAAGATACAATTATAATGTATTGAAATAATATACTTATAAAAATGCAGCTGGACGATTATAATTGCTGAAGTGTATATAAGAGTTATTTATGTAGTCACTTGCTAACTCTTTGAGAGCCAAGTGAATTTGTCAAAATAGGTGTTAAAATTGTCAAGCAATCATTTTTGTTCATCTTAATCACCTGTAATGTTTATATAGGAAATAAAAAATTACATTGTTTCCCCCAGCTCACTGAATGGTATCAGTAACCAATCTTGAACACTACATGATAATGGAATTCAGAGATATTGGTTACATATACCTGCGCAGGTGTATGCTATGCCCCCAAGCCATCGTCAAGGCTTCTCTGTATATTGGGGGTCCCTAGTGCTATATCAAAGTTCAGGGTGCGGTACCCCAAAAAACTAGCATAAGCTAGAAAGCCCAGAGCTGCACACCATTGAAATACTATAGTGTTAATAAGTATTAGTGATAGGAAGCCGAAGCTAGGGAGAGGGAGAGAGAGAGAGAGAGAGAGAGAGAGAGAGAGAGAGAGAGAGAGAGAGAGAGAGAGAGAAAAATGAAATGTAATTAAGATATTTAAGAAATAGTGTTAGTGAGAAAAAGAAAAAATTGTGCTAAGTGTTAATAGAATGTAAGGGCATGCCGCACTAGAGTCACCAAACCAAACTAGTCCAGGGGCACCACACCCCACACCACTGTTACCCTAAATTTGGTCTACTATTAATCAGCAAGAAGCCACATGATAATGCCTTCTTACTTGATATATCCAAACTAAGAGCTACCTACCTTGGAGCAACCCCAGACTACTCCATGTGACATATCAGGACCTGCATCTCCTCCTAATGCAGGCTCCTCTCTGCCTCTCACAACATACATATGGATAGTGGGAGATGCTCAATTAGTTCAGTAATACCACTCAGGTGCATGAGGGAGGGGTTAATACTGAGTAAGAAAAAAAAGACATTGTTTCCCCCAGCTCACTGAGGGGTAGATTTATTAACATGTTGTTAATGTTCTTTATAAAACAAGTTTCGCTTCACCACTTTTTTGTGGTGAAGCGGTCCTGCAGGTAACCCGAATGTATTATTGCTAAAGTATTCATTATGGGAGTGCGTTATCCCCACCCAACGGGGATACGCTTCCTCCCATAACGGACGTGCGCTCCCCCTGCTGCTAGCTACTGCGCATGCAGCGGTTACCTTGTCTCGCGATGTGTACACGCATACGCAGATACATTCGACGGACGGCGGGGACTGCTTTTTAAGGTAATATTACCTTTCTCCTCCGTTTTCTCAATGCTTCCCCGGCAGCCTGCCCCTTGCTTAGCTCCAGGGCACAACATCAATAAAGTTTATTGAAAATAACAAAAAAAAAAAAAGAAGAGAAGAGAAGCTTGCAGCGCCAGAAAAATCAGGCGTTATGGACAAGGAGGAGAGACAGCAACTAATGTGCTAAAAGAAGATTAATAAATTAGGTAGGACTGATGCGCACAGTACTAAAATTAGTACATGCGCTAAGCTGCCTCCCCCGCAACGCCACCAATAGAGGACCAGCATCGCCGGTGTGGTAGATCAGGGGATGCGCTATCCCCTGCTTTAAGCAGGGGTATAGCGCATATTCCCCTTAACGACAGATAATAAATCTACCCCTGAATGGTATTAGCAACCAATCTTGAACACTACATGATAATAGAATTCAGACATATTGGTTACATATACCTGCGCAGGTGTATGCTATGCAGTTTGTAGAGAAATGGACCAGGGGCGATGAAGAGGTGTTAACACATCCAAAATGAAATGAAAAGAAATTGTGATAATAGGTTAGAAGCAACCTTGATTATTGGGAGATATTCTTATCACAACAGTCGGGAGAGGGTTCTTCAAATGCATACCCGTACTCACGCTCAAGAATTGAGAATTGTGCTCATAAAGGTTTCTTTTACAACACTAAGGGATTTCACCACGAGTGGATTCTCAAATGCTCACTCTCACTCCTGGTGAAATCCCTTAGTGTTGTAAAAGAAACCTTTATGAGCACAATTCTCAATTCTTGAGCGTGAGTACGGGTATGCATTTGAAGAACCCTCTCCCGACTGTTGTGATAAGAATATCTCCCAATAATCAAGGTTGCTTCTAACCTATTATCACAATTTCTTTTCTTTTCATTTCATTTTGGATGTGTTAACACCTCTTCATCGCCCCTGGTCCCTTTCTCTACAAACTGTATCCACACGGGGTTGAGTGGTGACCCCTTCCTTCGGACCGGCAGAAGAAGAGTGACTGCGCCTTGGGACTGATAACTCTTGTTCGTAGGTGTATGCTATGCCCCCAAGCCATCGTCAAGGCTTCTCTGTATATTGGGGGTCCCTAGCACTATATCTAGGTGCAGGGTGCGGCACCCCAAGAAAATAGCAGTTACGTTTTACAAAATAGCATTTTTTTACTTTCTCAGTATTAACCCCTCTCTCTTATGCACCTGAGTGGTATTACTAAACTAATTGAGCATCTACCTCTATCCATAATTATATAGGAAATGTAGGGTGACATTCTATGCTTTGCGCTAAATGCGCATGTTTTTTTCGCGCACCACATCGCCGCAAATCGCCTTTTTTCAATTCGCACTTTTCAGTCAAAATGCGCATATTTAATGTGATGCGCATTGGAGGCTGAAAAGTGCGAAGAGGGGCGATTTTCGGCGAAGTGGTGCGCTGTCTTTAGTCCTGAAAATGTGCGATTTTCATGTCTGAAAATCGCACGTTTGCAGGACAGCGCAAAGTAACCAAAAAAAAAACCGAGCGCGGGGTCCCCCGCCCGAGCATAACCAGCCCCGGGCTCACTGAGCCGGTGCTGGTGACATAAAATCAGGGTCCCCGACAAATAGGGGTCCCCTTGATTTCATGAAACCAGCACCAGGCTCAAGGTCCGGCGCTGGTTCCCAAAATACGGGGGACAAAATGACTAGGGGTCCCCCGTATTTTAAGAACCAGCACCGGACACAACCAGCCAGCAGGGTAATGCCACAGCCGGGGGAAACTTATTATATAAGCTCCCGCGGCCAAAGCATTAACCCCCTGGCTGGTCAGCATGGGCAGGGGTCCTGGGGAAGTGGGGACCCCCCCCCAAATGAAGGGGTCCCCCCCCTCCAGGACTTACCAGCCCATGCTGATAGTCCGGGGCTGTCCCCGATGCCCCTGGGCGGTGGGCATCAGGCTGATGGCTTGTGTAAAAAAAAGAATTAAAACTATTGTTTTATACTGGCGAACTATGAGTCCCAGCAAGCCTACCCCGCATGCTGGGACTTGGAGAACCACAAGTCCCAGCATGCGGGGCATTAAAGGGCCCGCTGGCACTTGTAGTTCAGCAGTACAAAAAATAGTTAACAAAAACACACTGACACACTGTAAAATAAAAGTTTAATACACACAAAACACACACACACTGATACTTACCTACCTTGAGCCCGTAGGTCGGTCCCTGGGTCCTGGGTCCGGGCTCCGGGGCTCCAGGGCAGAAGAGTCCGGTTCCGGGGCCTTGGTCCTGGTTCCGGGGCTGGTCCTGGGGTTCCGGGGCTCCTGGGCTGCAGAATCCAGGGTCCGGGATCCGAGGTAGTCCCCAGGGGTACCTAAGGAAGCAAATCCAACTCACCTGGTTCCCGGCGACGACCTCGGAATCCTCTCCGGTGACAGCGCTGCTCCCATCTGGTACCCGGCTCGCAGGACTTTGACAGGCGCAGAGATGTTTCCTCCTCGGCGTCTCTGCACAGAATGATTTCTTGGCCAATCAGGAGCCGAGAAAGCCTAGAGACGCCGAGGAGGAAACATCTCTGCTCTAGATGCGCAGAGATGTTACTTCCTCGGCGTCTGTATTCAGAATGATTTCTGGCCAATCAGGAGCCGACTTTCTCGGCTCCTGATTGGCCAAGAAATCATTCTGTGCAGAGACGCCGAGGAGGAAACATCTCTGCACCTGTCAAAGTCCTGCGAGCCGGGTACCAGATGGGAGCAGCGCTGTCACCGGAGAGGATTCCGAGTTCGTCGCCGGGGACCAGGTGAGTTGGATTTGCTTCCTTAGGTACCCCTGGGGACTACCTCGGATCCCGGACCCCGGATTCTGCAGCCCAGGAGCCCCGGAACCCCAGGACCAGCCCCGGAACCAGGACCAAGGCCCCGGAACCGGACTCTTCTGCCCTGGAGCCCCGGAGCCCGGACCCAGGACTCAGGGACCGACCTACGGGCTCAAGGTAGGTAAGTATCAGTGTGTGTGTGTTTTGTGTGTATTAAACTTTTATTTTACAGTGTGTCAGTGTGTTTTTGTTAACTATTTTTTGTACTGCTGAACTACAAGTGCCAGCGGGCCCTTTAATGCCCCGCATGCTGGGACTTGTGGTTCTCCAAGTCCCAGCATGCGGGGTAGGCTTGCTGGGACTCATAGTTCGCCAGTATAAAACAATAGTTTTAATTCTTTTTTTTACACAAGCCATCAGCCCGATGCCCACCGCCCAGGGGCATCGGGGACAGCCCCGGACTATCAGCATGGGCTGGTAAGTCCTGGAGGGGGGGACCCCTTCATTTGGGGGGGGTCCCCACTTCCCCAGGACCCCTGCCCATGCTGACCAGCCAGGGGGTTAATGCTTTGGCCGCGGGAGCTTATATAAAAAGTTTCCCCCGGCTGTGGCATTACCCTGCTGGCTGGTTGTGTCCGGTGCTGGTTCTTAAAATACGGGGGACCCCTAGTCATTTTGTCCCCTGTATTTTGGGAACCAGCGCCGGACCTTGAGCCTGGTGCTGGTTTCATGAAATCAAGGGGACCCCTATTTGTCGGGGACCCTGATTTTATGTCACCAGCACCGGCTCAGTGAGCCCGGGGCTGGTTATTTTTGGGCGGGGGACCCCGCGCTCGTTTTTTTTTTTTTTTAACCCTTTGTTTTATTTTTTACAGCAGAACCCTGCACAGAACATTGCGATCTGTGCAGGGTTCTGGCTAATTCGCCAAACAGACCCTGGTCTGAAATAAGTGCGATAATTAGGCACCTAAAAAATGCGATGTGCAAATGCGCATTGCATTAAATAAGCGACTTCTATACTTTTGTATTGGAAAACATCTGGATGCGATAAAAATGCGAATTAATCTCGCACTTTTACTCAGCATACCTTAACGCACATAATATGCGATTTCAGTCCCTTAACGCATCACATTAAATTGGCGATTTTAAGGAAAAATGCGATATCGCCATTTTCTGCTCTAATTAACGCAAAAAAAGCCAAATCGCAGTCCATAGAATGTCACCCGTAATCTTTTTTGGCACAACATTTTTTATTTGAATTTATGTAACAAAGCAGCGCTGGCATTATTAGTGGATATTTTAAACATCTCTCACAGAGATGTTGGCACTGAAAGGGTTAAAGAGCCTTATGTGTTTTAAACTCTTCTGGCAGGTACTGTAGGTGATAAAAGTTCCAAAATGTTGTTCTTTATTTTCTCCTTAAAAGGGGAGCTGTAATAAGCTTAAGTATTTCTCAGTCTATATGCATTAGAATCTATGGGCCCTATGGACCGCAATAGTCCAGGTTCAAAGGAAAATCCACCCTAAGGCACATATGACTTATTATGGATGGCTTGGTAAGTTGAGATCCTACCAAGCACCAGAGACACCACCCTCCCAGACGTCCGAATCCCCCCCCCCCCCCAGGGGGTACCTGCGGTCATAGGGGTCCCTGCGGCGCTGATTATTAAGTTGGCGGGGTCCCTGCAGTGACCTGGAAATATCTAGCGCTATCTGCCAGGCGGCAGCGCGGGAAGCACTTCTGATTTTGAAAGCACTGGCCGCACGCTGATTGGCTGAATCTCAGAGTGCAGCCAGTGTTTTCAAACCCAGAAGCAATTTTTTTTGTTACGCCACTGTGATGATCATGATATAGGAATACAAAGCATACTTACCTACTCTTCATTTCAGACTCTCAGAGGAACTTCCGGACCGGGATGTTGTTAAGCGCTGCCCCATTATAGTAAATCCCGCAATTTGTGTCTCTTTGGATAGGGGCGGGGCTAAAATTACACAATTTGCATCATTTTACCCCAACTCCTCCCCGAAGATTTTTCACCTATGGAGGTTGTAGTTGCGAGGGGAGGAGGGGGCTTCCACGGACATTAGGGAGGCTTGCCCGCCCTTCCAAATTTCAGGAGCCTCCCGGCCATTCCAGGAGGGTAGGCAAGTATGATAGAAAGTTATATTGCACCATACCTTGTTTTGGTTCTAGTGTGACAGTGATATCCTCATATTATAACTACCACTAACAGAAGTTATATTTGAATCTATAATTGGCAGTGCGCTCCACCAAGCAATACTGTTCTGTCCTCTGTACTGTTGACTCATATAATTTACTCCAGGGAGCACCTTCTTATGTGTACATCAACACATCTGTACTGTTGAGACTGGATTGCTAATTATTTTCGCCAGTTCTAGAGTAAATGAAAGGACATTTGCCTATAATTAATAATCAAACACTTGTTCATTTAAACTGACCTTGTCAATACCCTACTTTCCCTTTCTCCATCTCCCTCCACTACTCTGTGCTGTTAAAGGACACTGCTCCTTCTTCCTTTGTCTTAAGGGGCCCATACATCAGGTGTGTATCAGGGCAATGCGAAACTTGGATAAAATCATTGATTTTCTGATTCCAACCAAAATATGAATATGATCTGCGAAGATGTATGCAGAGGCATCACAAAGGGTGGGGCACACCCAGATGTCACCCTCCCATGGGGTGACATCATAGGTGTGCGCAGCACATTTCATTGGGGGTGCACATTTCTTTAGGGGGTGTCTTACACGCCCATTGGGTGTGTCTAACACCACCAATCAGACGTGTCTACCATCAGCTATTGGCACTCGCTACAATATAAAACATCTCTCAGCCACACCATAATCTTCTGCCTAGTTCAGTTTTAATCTTCTAATTACTCTGTGTAACAGTACATGCAAATACAGTCATAAACATATGTGGATGACGCAGGTGTGTAGTGATATGACAATGATCTATTACAATTAACAATGCAAAACACACATGATTGATGGACGCTTGTTTTAATGGAATACCAGTTCTAAAAAGCAAAAGCATATAAGGGTGGGCACAGCATTAGGGGGTGCCTGTGCACCCGTAACACTCTATGTGCGCACGCCTATGGGTGACATCAAAATGCAGGCTCCTCCACAGTGACAGGAGCAGGCTTCTGCAGCGTGACATTCTAATGTCACTGAGAAGAAGCAGTACAAGAAGAGCCTCCAGGGCAGCCCAGTATATCCAGAGCTAGGCATGTGACCGGAGGCTTCCCTCGATGCCACACCCCCAATAGTCGAGATGTATGAAGCCTTCTAAAGACTGGGGAAGTGGACAAGTGAAATTGCCCATAGCAACCCATCAAATTCTAGCTATTTTATTGGTACCTCAAAGCTAATTTGATGCTATGGGATATTTCTTCACTTGTCTTCCGCTCCACCCCCATAGTCACACAAGTGGAAAGGTCAGGCACATTAATTTCCTGAAATAATCTGTGCTGCTCTGACCAGTCACACCCCATACCTCCCAACTGTCCCGCTTTCCACGGGACCGTCCCGTGTTTTTTTAGGATGGTCCCGCATCCCGCCTTTGGCCAGCAGTGTCCCACGGTGGGGCGGTGCCCATCACTGCAGAGTGGGGCATAGATGCTGCTATTCAGAGAGGCATAGTGATGGAAAACAGGGGACATCCCCACGAGGCCATGCCCCTATGACATAGGCCATCCCCCTTTTTTGGGCCACCGCGCCAACATCCCAGTTTTTAAATTGAAAATGTTGGGAGGTTTGTGTTACTTACCAATGAGACTGACAATGTAAATGTTCTCTGATCTTAAGTCAAATGCACCTTAAACAATGAACAATGAAAATAAAATCAGTTCATGAAAAGAAGAGGAATCGAGCCTAATGTAACTACAATTCAGCCGGGGATCGCTGGTCTAGTAAATCCTAGCTGGACAACTTAATGCAATTTATTATAACTTTGAACAATAAGAATAACAAAAGGTCTGTAGATTTTGTAAATGAAAGTAGCTGCTTTGATTTTGATGGGCCAGTGTCGAAGGCGTTTCTGAGTAAGTAATAACGTGTAGGAGTGAAATGAAAGATTCCTTAACACACACCAGCCATTATACATTGTTATGTGCCTCCAAACAGCAATCAAAATGAGAAAAGCATTTAGTAGAAATACAGAGAGCAAGAACCTAAAAGCTTAGCGCCATTTCCCCATTGTTCACACTGTCTCCTTTCTCCATAAATAAGCATTGAAACTATTGAAACATATAAGCATTAACACAATCGCAATTTGCATCAAGTCAAGTGCAAATCAGGTATAGGCATACGACTAACGATCCAGGGTGATTTTATGATTGTAGATAAGGGATTATTTATTGTCATTAAGATAATTAATTAAACATTTACTAGTACAGAAAATGCCCGTTCAGCTAAACATTGCAGATAACAGCCCCCCCCCCCCCTCCCAATACGGTGGGTATCCGGGTGACTGACAGACAATCTAGTTTTATAGTCAATAGGTTGACACCGCATGGTGGATCCTTCAAAACCCGTCCAGCTCCTCTTCCCTGCCTGGGGTGACATTTTCTGCTGTGGTGCGTCTAGCACAGTCTGGTCTGTATTTCAGTGCTGATATGTAGACCAGACCTGTGCTAGAACCACCCTAGGCAGGGAAGTGGAACTGCACAGGTTTCAAAAAGATACTGGGTGCTTATCGAGATAGATATGGTCAAAATGTCGACACAAGCAAGAGGCTGGAATGACTACGGTCAACACATGATAATATCGACATACGTTTTGGGGGGTATTTTTAATCTTTGAACTTTTTCATACCCTCCATGTTGAATCCGATTGGGAATGTTTAAGTGGGGACATCATACACTAAGTGGAGAGCCACGTGCTTGGGTGTCGACATTGACACAAAAACAACTTGTGAACAAGTCATGATGACTTTTTGCTTGTGTTGAACTCTTTCCGGTGTCACTTTGTGCATGTTGTCCTATTGTGGTCAACCTGGAAAATATCAACCTAATATACCCACCCATATGGTGGACAGGGTAATGTATGGTGCTTAAAACATTCAAATCTGAAAAGCCTGACACACTCCCAGAGGATTCAACAAGATACCAGATATTTCACATCTATGTGTTTCACATATGATCTGACCCATGATCCTTCAACCTGTGCGACCCAGCAGGACCACACATGAAGAGACTGAGAAGTCTACCTGATATCTGATGCCTTCTCAGCATCTATGCCACCTTCTTCAAAATATATCCATCACATTCCACCAGCAGGTGTGATCTGTAACCCACCACCACCACCAAAATCAACTTTTTGCTTTTCCTAACTTTTTTTCCATCCAGATCTATTGTGAAAGCACAGCCATAGCAACCCAACCATTTCCCATGTCTATAGGACAATGTAAAGGACCCAGACCACAATTTGGGCCAATTTCACCCGATCCCAACGGATCGGGCCGAGAAATCATCCCAAATTGGATGTGGGTGACACCCCTCTGACCCAGGTCACACCGTGGAGACTGAACGCCCTGCACATAAAATTTATTGGATCGTACGCATCAACAGCACATTGTGGGTGCTTTTTATCACCTGCGATGTGTTGGGTCTGATTCCATAGGTGTGTGCCAGCGGTGAAGCACAGCTGGCATACACCTATGTGCAGGTACAAATGGACAAAAAAGAGAGAGTGTAAAGTATGGGTGCACTTGAAGCTGCCTGGTAATAGGTACATCCAATGTTGTGACCCTAGCACCAGCAAATCACAATGTAAGAAAGAAAGGGTGGATGTTCCCTCCACAGTATACAGGGATGTATTATTCACACCTGTAGCGCCAGTGGAGGGAACATCCACCCTTTCTTTCTTACTATGGGGGTTATTCTGGTTCAATCCTTCTGGCAAATTCCTTCTTAGATAGATGGACAAAACCATGTGCACTGCAGGTGGGGCAGATGTAACATATGCAGAGAGAGTTAGATTTGGGTGAAGTTTTACTTCAAAGTGAGATCTATATTGCAGTGTAAAAATAAAGCAGCCAGTATTTTCCCTGCACAGAAGGAAAATAACTCACCCAAATCTAATTTCTCTGCACATTTTACATCTGCCCCCCTGCAGTGCACATGGTTTTGTCCATCTAAGAAGGATTGAACCAGAATAACCCCCTATGTGCAGGTACATTCGGTGAGAAAGAAACATTGATTGGCTGAGAGGGAGTGCATCTTGGCAGCCGCTGATTGGCTGAGAGTGCTCTCACTCTCAGCCAATCAACGGCCAGCTTGTCTTTTGACTATTATTTTTTTAATTGTGCTGCCGCTGAACACCAGGCATCTGCTGCACAGCACTTCCCGACAGTGGACACTGCCCACACCTGCAAGGTTACCCCCACCCCCTGGGCACTCAGCGCACCTGCTGCTACCCGGGACCCACTGCTGCCCAGGACACACCGCTCAAAAAGTTATTTTTATTTTAAATCTTCTGCCCGCAGCTCCCTGGGAGTCTTTACATGTGAGAAATTGGGGGGGCTTTAATTCTTCCACCTGTTCTTTCAGTCACATTGCCATCTTTTGTAGTACTTATCAGGAACTTTAACCTAGTCTCTCTGCATACTGATCTGATATATCATCCCTATGGAACATCCCAGCAATTCCTTACCGACTTGCTTATTTTATATCCATCAAAATCCCCATCATCATCCTCCATCTGCCTAGTCACTCACCACATTCTTCTGCTTAGGGCGATGGCCAATGCCTTGGTATGTCTAATACCCCTTTCACATTGCAAATCCAGGTCACAACTGTGATTTTTTTTTTTTTACAAAGGCCCATCCTGGGTGCACCCCAGCTGAGACCCATTTCAGACTGGTGACCCGACCTGGCTTTTTGGCGGGTTGGTGATGTCACAGTGCACCGAGAGTCAGGCTGAACTTATGATCAATCCTGCTTGGTTTAAATACCAGGGTGCTCAACTGGCAGCTTTCCCACTGTACAATATCCTGGGTTGCTGTGCATTCACCTGTTATAACCCCGGATATTGCTGGCAGCGTGAAAGTAGTATGACGCTCCTGTCGCTCTCAATCATGCTATGTATCATCCTATTTGCACTCTAGTTCACCAACTTACCGAGGATGAGATGTATCAAACCTTCTAAAGAAGGCAAATGGAGAAGTTGCAACTAATTCACTTCAAGTTATCATTTTATAGAATGTAATCGATAAACGATAGCAAAAAGCTGATTAGTTGCTATGGGCAATAGGTCAACTTGCTCTATGTAAATGTTTGATACATTTTCACCCCCAAAGCTTGTTTATCTCTACAGTCTCAAATGTTTTATCGGGGGATTCACGTTGGCTCGGGCAAGTGTGCAGTTGGTCCTCAGGCCTATGGTGCGGCCCTGCATATGCGTATCGGCATATATATGCATGGGTCGTAGGTTGCATCATCGATAATCCAGCTATGAATCTTGCAAACCATGAGGGTTAGTCAGACATGATCGCATCTATGCTAATTTGCAGAGCCCTGCCACCATCTCGCCAGAGTGAAATCCCACCCTGGGCAAGGTTTGCGAAAGGCCTGGTAAAATATTGCAGGTTGGCACAACTCAATCACCAACAAATGATTTTACCACTCTGTGCAGTCTGTGCGTAATCCAGGACCTAATCGGCCAGTACAATAGAATCAGGCTGATCAGGAACGGTGCTAAAGTCACACACCCTCTCTGAAAAAGCCTGAGCCCGTCTGCGTTTTCCCTCACACTCCCAGATAACGTCCGGTTTCCACATCCTTCCCCCCCACACACACACTTTATATAAATGTAAAAAGGATAAAACAGGCATAACAGAAGCAAAATACAAACTGAGAAAAACTATAGAAGTAAATAAGATATAAATCTTAGAAGAAGCAGTCAGTGATCCTGTAACCAAGAGAGTCAAAGTCACTGACTGTATCTCAAAGTGTGGGTAGAGAGTTTTGATCCGGTGATGTCAACTGCCCTCCCCCGGGGCCCACATCACCGGGAAATTTCCATGGGAACACCCAGTAATTTCCATGGGAACACCCAGTAATTTCATGGGAACGCCCATGAAACGCTGGGCATTCCCATGGATGGGTCCCCTGGCCTGCCACCCCCCGCCCACAATGTTGGGTGCATGCTCACAGCGAACAGTTTGTTTTCCGTGGCCGCATGTACCCATGCGAATGAAGGGGCCGATGCAAACAGACCAGAATAAGATCCTATGGGCCTGCAGGTGATGTTCTAGAGCACCATACAGTAATTGAAGAAAATTTGAGAACCACTAATGGATTAGGGGTAACAAGGAGGTGAACTGGGAAGAGATGAGGAGGGAGGATTGACAATAAGTATTCATAAGAGTACCTGGAGGTCTGGAAGGCTTCAATGAACAGGTTTGTTTTCTGGTCACTTTTGAATCCCTTCTGGTTGGTTCCAGAGAATTGGTGCAGCTCAGGTGAAGACTTGGATGCGGGACGGGTAGAAAGTAATTAGTGAGGAGGAATGGTGACGGTCAAAGGAAGAATGAAGAAGACCATGTGAGTGTGGATTGAGAAGAAGTGTTTTGAAGGTGTGAGCATCGTAAACTGTATTATGTAGGGCTGGGCTGGCCAAACCAATGCTTGAAATCTACCAACAGTTCACGATTCCAGACCATCTAGCAGGTGCACAGGTGCAGTTATTACTAACTCAATATTTTCAAACATGCATTGCATTTATTCCTAACCGACATGTTCTGCAGATCCACAGGAGGTCTGGAAAATATGAACTGTTTGTAGATCTGGAGGAGAGGTCAAATCAGAACAATGGGATAGAAAAACAAGGAGGCCAGCTATGATGAGGACAGATTGGAGGCAGGACGAGATGGGAAGTCCAGAGAGTAAATGCCCCAATCCGCTGGTCCAACAGATCAATAACATGTAGCATGTGCGCATCAGATATTTTTGAAGTGAATCTAGTTAAAATGAAACACAGGATCTGATCCAATTCCTGGTAAGCTCTTGGGAGAGTTCAAGAGAAATCTGATGCGGCATGGAGCTCAGACAAGTCAGACTAGTGGATGATGGCCTTAAGGGGTTCCAGTAGTCAAGATAGGAGATGACGAGGGCATGAATAATGATATTGTTACTATTATTATTATTATCATGCATATCATCTAGTGTCTACCCACTATATCCATAACAATGCGTACTCCAGTGGGATGTTAATGATCTCCCGTGTCATCTGAACATGCAGTCAAATCTGAATACATCTTTTAACAACTGCATGTTCCGCGGGGGGGGGGGGGGGATGACATCACTGAACTAGTGTTTTAGCACTGGATGGATCGTTTGGGAGTTCAAGTGATATTATTAGCCATATTGGAAATTCGAAATTTAATATAGCGATCTAGACATTGGGAAATTAAATTACAATGGCCTACCCATGATTGCTTAACACAAATGACTGAGCACACATCTGAATGTGGGTATGTCCCTTTAAAAGTTGCCTCACAGAGATGCCCACCTCGTGTGTCTCATATCTGCCACTCAAGTAGTTTACCGGTACCATTGGTCCCTCTGGGCAAGTCTGTGCTGTCTCAGGTAAGTGGTAAACATAATAGGTAGGGTGGGCAATCCCGGGATCGTTGGGATCCTGGGATTTGGTCAAAAAATTGGCAGGATTTCAATCATCCTGGGATTAAACTGCGCATGTGCAGTCTAATGGGCCCCATACATCAGCAATCACAATTAATGGATTTCCAAATCCAGGGATTTTTTGGCCAGATAAATGGATTTTACAATCTATCTGACTTTGCCCACACATTACAGCTTTATTTCAGTGATCGGCAGATTTTTCCATCTAAAGATTGCATCTTCATATCTGGAAATTGCCCAATCGATTGCTGTTCATAATGTAAATAGATGAAGAAGACGAATTGGGAATGCCCACACATATAAAAAAGATCTGCAGATAATACCAGATTATTAAACATGTTTAAAAACCTGATTAAGCAATTGATTGGCGATTTTGATTGGGATTGCCAAAAGGGGGAGCCCACACATCTAAAATTAATTGTGGCAATCATCTCCATATCTGAAAATTGTCACAATTAATTGCTGATGTATGGGGCCCTTAAGGCTGGGCAGCGTCACTGAGCACCCGCCACCCGCACAGATGCTGCCTGGCTGTTCCCCACCCTGCACAGCCTGACATGGTCAAAGGTCACGCTGCGTAGGCATACCCTCCAAGTGTACTGAATTTGCCGGTACAGTACCGTTTTTAAACGGTCTATACCGGCAAATAAAGACTGTACCGAATGTACTGATTTTTGCTATTTGTCCTGGCTCCGGGCTCGGCTGTCATTCCTGGTGCACTCAGGGGAGTCGACAGGGGGGGTCAAGGTGGACAAGTGTGATGGGCCCCAGCAATCTCAATTGCCCCAGAGCTTCCATGCCCCATCACGGCCGATGGCCTGTCAGTGATCCTCGCGGCCAGGCCATCTACTGTGCACCATCTGTGTGTGGCTGAGTCTGACTGACACTGTGTGCCACTGCTGTCTACTGTGTCTGTGCACCCTGCCATTCGGTGCTCAGAGCCATCTACACTGTGTGTGCACATGGCCTGTGGCCTGGAGGTGCACAGCCATACCCGCCGCTGGCACTGCAGCCTCAGTCTCTGGCTCCTGTACTTTATAGCACATGCATGGGTCGTCTGTTCCGTGCCTGCTTGGAGTGCTCGGCGTTCTTTTGTGAAAGTGACAGGCCAGCAGAAGGCAGCAGCCAGGAGCCAGGCCAGCAGGACTGAGAACAAGAGAAGTCTGCACCTGAAAGCAGGATCTGGAGCAGCTAAAGGTTAAATGAGGCTCGTACAGAAGAGGGTTGTGTGGATTTGGGATTAGGTGGGGGCCCCAGAAATATAATTGTACAGGGCCCCAAGATTTCTGTTGCCAGTCCTGGGTGCACTCTCCCCTGTATTTGTCTGGGCTCTGGGCTCGTCTGTCAATCCTGGCGCCCTCTCCCCTGGCCAAGCACCTGTTCCCAAGGTTGCATTGTGGGTCCCCTGGGTGGCCAGCGTGACAGGGGGATCTGATGAGCACCTGCAGCCCGGTGAGTGGAGGCTAAGCAGCAAGGAAGGTTTTTTTAGCGCTCACTTTTTATTTTAAATGCCGAGTACACATTCGGAAAGGGGGTGACCATGCCCCCTTTACAGTGACCACACCCCCTTCACCCATGACCATGCCCTCTTTCTGGATGTGTACAGAATTGTACACTTCAGATGGAGGGTATGCGTAGGCTGCACCGTCGCCTTCCGCTGGCTTGTTCCCAGTGGCAGCGGGCAAAACAGCTGCCTGCCCCACTCCCATCTGCATTTTTTTTTTTTTTTTTTATTAGGACGGCCAATCCCGGGTTTTAGCTGTTTTTACTCCCGAATCCCGGTTTTGAAAAATGCTGCGGGATAGGCATCCCTACTAATAAGGTACAAGCAGACAGAGGTGCAGGAGTTTGTCTGAGAAAGGTCACATTTGTAAATGAGCAATAATTTATATAGCAGAACCTTGATTTTAATCAATATAATAAATATTATTTATAGATCTTTCTTAAACACATTTAACAAAGCCCTCAAATGTTTATTATATATATATATCCCCTATGTAAAGCGCAACGGAATATGCTGCGCTATATAAGAAAGTGTTAATAAATAAATAAATATATATACACACAATGAATTTTTATGTGTGACAGCCATACAGCAGTGGCCAGCCTGTGACAGATGACAATTAGACGCAAGACTGCCATGCTTATGCAAAGCCAGCAGCACGCATGAGTGGGACACTGGCATGGATGAGTGAGTGAGTGAGTGAGTGAGTGAGTGAGTGAGTGAGTGAGTGAGTAGTCTACTACTGATTCAACAGACACAACCACCCTGCCCCGGACGCGAGCGCCCCACCTATCGCGCGCTCCCGCGGCGCCAGGGAGGGAGGGAGCGAGCGAGCGCGGGAGCGAAGCGGGCGGTTATTATGCCACCCAGTCAGCGGTTGCCATGGCAGCGCTTGACGTCACTCCCTCCCCGGCCCCTGCTCGCCGATTGGAGGAAACCCCGTGGATCGGTTAGAGCAGAGCTTTGAGCGCTCGGAAGAGAAGAGAGACCGGACTCTCCCAGCGGCAGAAGCCAGAGAGACGAGCACTCGCCCAGAGCCCGGGGACCGATACAGCCGCCAGCAGCTCTCCGTGCTCCCCTCTCCGACACAGGTACCGGTACAGCGACGGCGGGAGGGGCACCTCGGGCGGGCGGGGTGACAGTGCCCTGGCAATGGCGGAGAGGAAGCATAGTCCATGGAGCAGGGAGGGGGGTTGCTGAGGCACCTCTACACCGCATCCTCCCCCCTCCTTCTCCCCTCCATCCGGCGTCTCCCACTGGGCAGCCCGGGGCTTCTCGGCTGTGGTGGCATGGCCATGGCGGTACCGATCCAGCCGCTTGCATGGCATGCTGGCACTTGTAGTGCTCTCCATCCATCCTGTGCATCTGGTTGCCTCAGCCGTGGGTTGTAGGAAGCCATTGTCCCCAGCCTTTCTCTAGCAGAGGGAGGAGGACCCTCCCTCTCTCTCTCCCAGCATCTCCTCCTTTACCCCCCTCCCAGCACCCCATATATGGTGGCCAGGCTGAGCTCATCGCCCCGCTCTATTTACTATGCCGCCTTTATCGTGCGATCTGAGCGGCTGTATAGGATAGACGCGCCCGCTCCCATTCATTGGCACCACGTGTAATCCGCAGGCAAGCGCGGCTATTCGGTGTAATCCGGTAATGTGCCCAGATCTGGGAGAAGGGGTGGGGGGGCGCTGCTGCATGCAGCCAGCCCCCCTCCCCCATCATGTTGCATTGATGCAGCAGACATTGCAGCACAGGTGAGGCCGCCTCCTCCCCCCCTGCACACGGGAAGGAAGGGAGGTGTCTCCTCTCTATGCTGCTGCTGGGTCACTTGTGGTAGAACTGGTGACAGTGGCCATGTTCTTTGGAGAGGCTTGTGCACAAAGGACCCCCTCCCTGCATGACACCAGTCATGCTGCAGCCCATCAGGAATGCATTACATCTCTGCCTATCATTGCCAGTGTCAGGCCCTAGTGTATACCCAGGATTAAGGTCACTGTGACCCCTCTCTCCTCAGATGCAGATAGAGCTGTATATTATGGCCTTTTTGCACGATCATTTTATTTCACACTATGATCCATATTCTGCCCATGCAGAAGAACAATGCCCCAGCTGATACCCCATTAGCCAGGGTGTGGTTAAAGGAATAACCTATTGCAGTGTCTTCCTTACAAATGGGGACCATGTCCTTACAAATGGGGACCATGATCGGAGCAGAATGGCTTTTCTTAAGACCTGTGTATAGCATGATCGCACCTCCCCCCACACATTCCAGATACTTGGGAAAGGGAGGTGTTCATGTGGGTAATGCCTAGCAGGTCCCTTGTTCATCTGAGGCTTCTACTGACGGCTGAAGGTGGGATTCTGTCTGTTACCTAAGATACCATACATTAGTCCCTTTGCAGCCGCTGTATTTAACATTGAATGGCTTCGCAGGGAGTGGGTGGGGTGATGCTAAGGCTTTCCGGAAGATGGGTCCACCATGAGCCTTGGCTTCCTTTGAGAGGATGTTAATGTTCATTTGAGTATTTCCAGATGGGAGCCGAGTTTGTTTGAACTAACGTTTCCGCAGCCCCTTGATATGAAATGTGTGAAACCTTTTAGCGGCTTCTTGCAAGGATGTTGCTTTATTTATTTTACCATTGCATTGTAAGGAGCACACAAGTGCAGTTGCAGCTCTGGCATTGATTGCATTATGTAACGTGAGAGCAGAACCGCAGCCTTCTCAAGGTCTGCTGAAACCTGCTTTGTAAAATGGGGAATGATCCTTCCTTTGTCACCCTAGCCCAACGTTCTATGCCCACTGCAAAGCACATGGAAAAATCCCTATTAAAAATGGATTACAAGAGCAATGATGCAACGATAGGTGGAGTTAATCCTCGTATAAATCAATCTTGGAGATCATATTGGCTGGCATATACAATTACTGGGGACTCCTCCCTTGCTATAAAACTAGGGCGTCTAGGTGATGACCTGATGTATAAAGCTGGGCACCCTAATTCTCCTGCAAGTAGCCAGACACATCTCAAACAGGTAACACCAGCAGATCAGGGTGGGGCCCTTGACTGATCGTTATCAGGCTGCATTTTTGTACAGACTATAACCCTCCCCTACATCACTGGCTGGTTTTCTTCCTCTTAATACCACCCAGTGACCAGGAGAAACCTCGTTTTACCTTCCCTAGCAGTCTTGTTTAAAAAATCTTGGATTAAAGATAATTCCCTACTGGAATATCCTTCCGCAGTGGTCAAATTCTTTATTCTCCTTTTCTGAGAGCTATAAATAAACAGATCCCAATGTTCTGGAACCATTTAGTCTCTGTACGATTTTTAAATTCGGAGCTGTATTCTCCCCTTGGGCTTTTGAAGGAGATGTCACTTAATATCACAGGGTGGTTTCTTGCTCGGGTGTGGTGGCTGAATTTTTTTAAATTTTTTTTTTTTCTTCATACATTTTGGTTCCTGTTCATACATGCATAACACCTTGTGGCTGTTGAATATATGACGCCTGCATGCTTATGCGTTAACAGATATGCAGCTTCTGGCTTGTCCCTGTAGTGGATGGCTAGCCTGTGACCTCTGGTCAGTAGGATACAGATAATTTATGTGTACCTGGATTACGGATAACAAGGGGATTTGACTGCACACAAAGGCTGTCATTTATTTTTATTTTTTCCCCCTTGGATTGTGACATGGGAATCCCCACAGTCTTCCATAGACAGGACGAGAGAGAACCTGCATTGTACATTACCGTTCTCTATCTCCCATTTATTGTAAGCAATGTCATTCGTTTTATCCCGTTGAATCTCTAAAATAGGATTGCCGCACAGCTTGGGGATGTGCTGGGAGAATATTAATGACAAGTGCGATCAGCTGCTCTGGGGTTAACCCCTTCACTGCCATTCCACCCAGCCTTCATCCTGGCCAGGCTGTAGAATCGGTGCTGTCATTTGCGAACCTTTTTCCATTCCGACGCCTTAAATGAATGTCCTACTGAAATGACAGATATTCCAGAGCCGCTCGTGTGCAGAGTCTCTGACGTGTAATGTCAAGCATGGAATTGTCAGTTTCTCCAAGATGAAGGGGTAACTTGATACTGTCTGGATTTTTGCATTTAATCCTCCTTAGAACCCGTACGTTGGATCCCATTTAGACTGTACTTTCACTTTAACATCATGGCAATGTATTAAGAATATTCTATTACGTAGAACATGCGCTCATTCTTTTTTTATTTTTTTATTTTTTTTTACATTTGAGCAGCTGTAAACTGATGCATTTGTCTATATCCCATTTTATCATTAAGCATATATTGAATTCAGTTTATTACTGAGCAGAATAATTTACATGACACCTGGAGTTATACTGGAACTGAATGTGATCACATGACGGTTCTTGCCTACCGTACATCAGTTATTAGGTTTTTTGACCCCTATAAGATAAGGTCAAGACGCAATAATGTTAGAGGATGAGGTGACATGGTGCTTGTCTATGGAGCTGCGTTGCTAGGTCAAGTTCACACTGACCCATATTTGTTACCCTTTCATAGCTAATGGCTGAACAATTTTAATTTTGGGCTTTAGTAAACTGGCACCGGATACGTTATAATACTGATGTACATTTCAGGAAGGTTTGAGCATCGGTAACAATCGGATTTCAATAAACATCTACTATACGATTTGTAGCCAACGTAAAAATACATGCAGCCAAGATCTAGGCGGGCAATGGTGACGCACCGCCGCTGCTCGGGGTCATACACACGGGAGCATCGGTGCTTAATTTCTAAGCAATCTAGAAAGATCACTTAGAAATAGGGCTAAACGTGCTTCGTGTGTATGGGCCTTCACACTGATCCTTTTCAGATAACCATTATGTGAAGTAAGCACACGGTCTTCCTATTGTGACCTTTTCACTGTATTGGGTCATTTCTAGCTAGTGAAAGGAATGTATTCATTTGTATAATATTGTAGTGAGTAATTGTGACCGGAGTCAGCTTGAGAGACCTGGTGTACACCACCCTTTGAGATCTAGGTGTGTTCATTGCACTGCTCTGATGTCATTTCCTGCTCATGCTGTTCCTGTGGGTTTTTTTTTTCAATGCAGCTGAACTGACATGAGGACAGCTGCAGTGTTGGGGATGGTGGGGGGTGTTAATGCCCAACTCATGCACCTAGTAGCATCATTTTCTGTAACAATCTCTACATTTTATCTACGTTTCCCTTTAAATTGATCAAATCTGTATAATCCTATCCTGTTAGATTTTGAAGGGTCAATGCATTTTCATTTTGACCGAATACATCCTAGCCGATGATTCATAAAGCATTAATACAAATATATCTTTGGAGCACAAGGATTTTCTAAAATATCTTTTTATCATAATGTTGTAGACCACCCCTGGTCCTCAAGTACCCCCAACAGTGCACATTTTCCAGGTCACCCTGCAGGTGCACTCATGGGGGGGGGGGGGGGGGTGGTACTTGAGGACCATGGTTGGGAACCACTGTTCTAGACAAATGGCTCCTTTTACTTCATAGCATTAAATATTCCAGGTCATGCAACATAATGGCATGACCTGGAATAAAAAAATGTTTTAGCTGTAGTGGTCACTACAAGCTCTGCTCTCCCCATGACCCATTTTCCCCTAAGGGTAAGGGGATGTCTTTACCCCACTTCCTGCTTCAAAGTGCAAGGCCACAGCCTCTCCTCACACTCAGAATATTGACTTGGAATCCATCACAAGGGATTCAGTTGTTTGGCCGCTAGTTAATAATGGGAGCCCAATAGTGCTTGATTTCTGCTCAAAGCTTCCCGAAGTGGCCTTTTCCTTCATCTAAAACTTGTGGGCACGAGAAGTGATGCAGTTGTCCTTGATCAGAGCAATTGGCTTGCAATGTCAGGCACTCACTGCATATCGCTGCCTAAAAAAATTGTTCTTCCTCGCACCCTCCCTCGAAATCCCCCGCTCTAAACTGAAAGCTCCAATGGGTAGGACAGATGTGTACTAATAGCGCTATATCATCCCGTTTTAAAGGTAGGTCTCTAAAGGACCCAATTGGCTGCCAAAATTGTAACGTGTTGGATACCTCCACATAGCTAATTAAATCTTTAAATATCTTGTGGTGCCCGCATATTTTGGATAGAATAATTCAAGCTAGTATTCATTTGCTGCAATCACTACTCTGGGCGTGTTGTAACATATTTACAAGGCAACTAGCACATACCATCGGCCAAACATTCTTGGAGTTCTCAATTCCCAATTTGTGACTCCACTATATTGATCCCTATTAGGGACACTAGTGTCTATGGAGAGCACACAGCAATTTGTTCTGTCTCCTGTAGGCCCGCTGAGCGCAGGTCGTAAGCCGGGTACATGCTAAACAAATGTTCAGATGGCTTCCATTTAAGACAAATTTTTCCACATTCAGTTTGTATGTAGTCTATCGCTAGCGATGCGCACTCTGGCGAGACACTAGTAACGTCCTCTATATAGGCAGCTCAACCTGGGGATATCGCCAGTGACTGCATACTACTGGATATGGCCACTGACTGTCTTTTGCAAGATTGCACAATGTAAATGCGTTCTAGATCATTTGTCTGAGAGCTCAAGGTAAATTGTGAGCGACATTGTATGGTTTGCATGTTGTCTGATGTGTACATGGCAATAGGCTGTGCCACAGAGATACAATGACCATATAATCAGATGCAATAATTGCTTAGCTTTGGGATAATTGTTTGACTCTGCACACCAGACAGATGTCGGTGAATGAGCCAACCAAAGGGCCAATCCACACTTGCCGCTCGATTTGTCTGCCCATGCCATGCAGCTGGTCTATCCACCTCCACACACTGCCAGCTCGCTGTTATAGCTGCCATTGGCTGTGCTGCACAGCCAATCCGATATGTCAGACTGTAATTTGCATATCAATGGCAACACCCCGCTATGGACATGTGATATCGGCCAGTATTGGACTATTTTTCTTTCTTCCTATCCATCCCCAGTCCTCCTCTAGGGGAGGGACGCATTCCGCATGTTGGGGGCTTGTCCGGCACCTAGAGTGGATCTGGGTCATACTTTCCTACCTGACCCGCTCCATGAGGGAGAAAATGCTCTGTTCCTGGACTTCCCTGGTAATGTAGGATTGCCATCACCTTTGGTGAGCTAGTTGATAAGAAAGGTGTGTCACCACAGGTGATGGCAATCATACATTACCAGGGAAGTCCAGGAACAGAGCATTTTCTCCCTCATGAAGAGGGTCAGGTAGGCAAGTATGATCTGGGTTTACCCCCAAGCCATCCATACATGCGGTGGCGGGGATGCACTGGCTCGCTGTCTTAGCAAGGCGCTCCTGAACGGGCAGGGCACGGCACCCTGCTAAAACTGCCTAACATGAATACTGCAGTAATTGAGGCAACTAGTTTGCTGAAGGTTGATGAAGCTAGGTTTAATTGTAGTTCTGCACAGTTCTCATCGTTCTTAATGACAATGGGTTTTGTAATGCCCTGTATGGGTGTGCACTCGGTTCGTTAATAATATAGAAGGTTAATTAGAGTTGCAAGTAGAACTCTTCTGCTATTTTCGTATGATACTCCTTTTATTGATGATGAGCTGGATACTTCAGCTGAAGTGCATTAGTTTGAGGCGATGGTCAGACTTGGCTGTTAGCCCTCCCCCTTCCTAGTGACCATGGATTGCCCTTACTGCTGCTGAGGAATAGGTGTGCAACTGGGAGGAAACATAGGGGCAAATCATCTGATCAGTTGGGCAAGAAAATATTGGTAACCTCCTTTTTATATAAGTATCTGTTGAATCTTTGTTTGAAGTCTCAGCACTATGAATAGCATCAGTCGGAGCATGCCAGGACTCATGGATGTTTAGTCGCAGGAACTGCCATTTTCCAATTTGCACCATGCTAGGGCATATATTTTTTTTTTACTCTAAGCTATCTGTGTAGAAATTAAACAAATCGCTCTGAGTACACCCCATAGTGATGGCAATTCAAGGCCCCGTGCAACACCATCGCACATGAGGTCAAAATCTAGATCAGGCCTGACCAACCTGTGGCTCTCCAGATGTTGTGAAACTAGAAATCCCAGCATGCCTTGCCACCGTTTTAACACTCCCTTATACCAAAACTGTGGCAAGGCATGCTGGGATTTGTAGTTTCACAACATCTGGAGGGCCACAGTTTGAAGACCCATGTTATAGCAAAACTGTGGCAAGGCATGATGGGATTTGTAATTTAACATCTGGAGAGCCACAGGTTGGCCAGGCCTGATCTAGATTGCCTACATCTGCATAGCTATATATGTATAGGCCAGTGATGGCTAACCTTGACTCTCCGGCTGCATCAGTTTTAGCATGGCCAAATAGTAAAACCTGTAGCAGGGCATGCTGGGATGTGTAGTTTAACAGCTGGAGTGTCTTGCCACTGTGTGATTTCCTGAGAATTAAGAATACAGCGCCCCTTTAGTGCTGCTAATGCATGCTGATGGTTAATAATATCAGAACACGGGGGAGTAAAGTTCTACCGGATGTGCAGCACACCTGCAATTACTGCAGCGCACCTCTGGTGCGAATTACACTTGTGATGCCGGTAGACACATGCTGGTCCGGATCGGCAACTTTCCTCCTGTTTCACATTATATAGTACTACATTACTGAGCTTTGGTCATTTAAAATGATGGCGTTATTACCAGTGACTTTCTATAGCGCACATATTGTCCCCAGCATTTTACAGTGAATATTTGACCATTCACATCGGCCCCTGCTCTAGTGGAGCTTAATCTGATCTGCACTGATACTGGGGTTCAGTTACATGCGATCATTGCAAGTCACAGCTCACTGGGACTTGACATTATGGTCAATTCACTTTACATGTGATGGGACGAGTTGTGGTGGCAACCTCGGCCTGATTGCATCCTGGGGTTTTGGATCTTTGTATACCTATGGCCTTAAGAAAACTGCTGCACTTGTAGGTGAGACTTGATCACCCCTAATTGAATTGATCCCGTTTTTTTTATGCAAATTGCAGGGTATAGGTGTAATGATGGCTGCGGTTATCGACCATCAAATGTTGTCATAATAGTAATCTACCCTATACAATTGAATTGGTGGAACATTCCTGTTGGCTGTAGGATGCATCCAACAAGCCAGAAGCTGTTTAATCAATTTCATGTGTCTGTAAATCTGGTTGTCCAATATCTAACGCTTGGTACACAGTGGGTGATTCGTGGCACCTCCACGATCATTTAATGATAGGCTAACACTATTGAGCGATGTCATTCAGTGAATGCAACTGGTCTTAGATTGCATTGTACTGGAATTTGTTATTTTCTTGTTTTTTTTTCCCTCTACTACGTATTGTCGGGTTCTGCGGAACCCTTGTGGCACCGTATAATATCGCTCCGTGCATACCCAGCATAAGTGAAGGTGTTCTCTACAATCTCTGGTCCTGCAGGCTCTGTGGACTTTGACCTTTTTCTTTTCTTTTTTGTATTGTTCTAAAGCAAATATCAAGTATTGAATGTATAGACCTTTTTGTTAAACGACTACCTAGTATCTGTGCTTGCAGAGTTAACCAGTCGCTAAATGCCATCTCCTTTACCCCATAATCCCCTTATCTCCTCCTAGAGCTTTCCTGTTTGTCTTTTTATTGAGGTGTGATAATTCTCTTGCTATACAATAGCTTGACCTGGTGTCAAAGGATGTTTGTGAGAGTGTTGGGAGGGGGGGGGGGGGTGTATGACATCATTCATGTGTGCCCAGCATTAGTCAGTTTGTGTATTCTGTATAGAACATGCATCTGTGACAACACTTGTACCATACAATCTATCTGATGGGCTGTGTGGGGGGGGCTGGCTTAAATAGGGCTATTTAGAAGATGACTGACATCCGGCAGGCACTTTTGTGGGAGTCACCCCGGTTTTCTTGGATTGCTCCAGAATATGCAGGTGTTGCCCGGCAGATCTAAAGGCCGCAAAGTGATGGAACAGTGATGGTTCCGCCCAAAAGCTGCTGGGCCCATTTTCTATTCAATATTTTCTGCTAAATCCCGGAAAATGTGTTTATTCGGGGGTTAGAGGCAAATATTATGTACTACCCATATGTATCACGGAGGTAGTACGATTGCTGCCAGATGCATTCCCCCATAGGTTTCTATCGGGGATGTGATACTCCCTGATGTGTCAACATTGGGCCGCATCCCAATGGGTTCCTTGGCTCTGTGTGCATACAAACACATTGTACATAGCATTGCTTCTTATTCTTAAGACCGTGGGTGCTGCCTGCTCCCTACTCTGGTATACGTCTGTCTATCTCTGTCCTGCAGGAGCCAGGGAATTTTTAGACAAAAGATAGGGAGAGGGGGAGGCAGGAACTGGGTACAGTAGAAGGCTGGTAAAGGCCACTGAAGGATGCCAATGGGGGGAGGTGAGCTGGTGCCGAGACAGGAGCCAGGTAAAGAGTAGGTACAGCGCAAAAGTTTTATCAGTGGAAGGGTGGTGCTGGGGCCAGTTGCGGTTCTCTCATGTCCCCGCCTGATGCTGCTGTTGTTGCCGGGAGGATGCCAGCCCTGCCAGATCTCGCAGGGTAACGGAACACAGCGGCATGCTCCCCTGATGACCTGGCAGCTCCTTTCTCCTGTTGCAGGGGCAATCTAGCAGTTGCTTTGCAATGTGCATGGGAACGTGCATTGCACCTCTTGCCAAATATATGCAATCCGGGCACTGTACATGTGATTTATCTCTGAAATCACATGACAAGTGCCCGAATTGTATGTATATCACCCCAGTATATAGGGGCCTTAACTGCCATGCAGTAGTTTTTAGATTTAAGTTTCTAGTATTTTATAATCTGTTAAAGATCACTCATTTTCTTGTCTTAGTCCTAGAAATGACATGAGCTTCTGTCACAGTGTTAATGTGACAGAAGTGGACACCCTAAATATTGGTGCACCCTAATTATCCTAGCAAAAGGGCTGATTCATGGAAGTTCCTGGGGAATTCTGCTGTAGTATGGACCAAGTTCAACGTGAAGTGACACTGGGCATTGAGGCAATGTCTGATTTCACATGTTAGCCATATACAGTAGTGCCAGCGTCACACATTGTCCCTCGCACAGCATACTTGCCGGCACGTACGTTGTACTTTCTGGAACAACGCACTGCATTTAAATCCCTTCCCTCCATCCCTATTTCTACTGTGTATACAACTTACACCGTCCATGAAGAATTCCCTATAACCGTACACAAGTATAAAGATTTGTTTGAAGTAGACTAACGTTTTTCTTTCTTCGTTTTGTTTTTCTTCTCAGAACAGTTAGCCATGGATAAAAGCGAGGTGGTACAGAAGGCCAAACTGGCCGAGCAGGCAGAGAGGTACGATGATATGGCGGCTTGCATGAAGCGGGTGACGGAAGAGGGAACTGAACTTTCCAACGAAGAAAGGAACCTTCTTTCAGTGGCCTACAAAAATGTTGTGGGCGCACGCCGGTCGTCCTGGAGGGTCATCTCTAGTATTGAGCAAAAGACGGAAGGAAGTGACAAAAAGCAGCAGATGGCTCGAGAATATCGGGAGAAGATCGAGACAGAGCTTAGGGAGATCTGCAATGATGTGCTGGTGAGGGAGCGTCTACACTCTACTCTGCGTTGTCATGTCAACTGGCTGTGGTGTGCTTGCTATATAAATGCTGACACTGGGGGCAGTACAGTGATCATTGCATGCATACTGTATAGACCGTGTTCTCTTTATAGATAAAGATCATCATTTTGATCCAAAAAAAAAAAAAAACTTCTCGCAGCCATTTGCTGACATCCATAAAGCTTTTACAGAACATACAGTAGGTCTGGTCCATTTGCCTAATCTATAACTGGGGGGGGGGGGGTTTAATTGTTTTGGGTGCAGTTAGAGAGGAGGTTTGTTTGTTTTTTCCCCCCACACATTTCTTGCCATTTAAGCAGGCTGCAAGAAGAAATGTAGCTGGTATGGACCCCTTCTCAACTGGGGGAGGAGGCAATTCAAATGTTTATGCGCAACTGAGCTCCCGTCAACAATGATGGGAGATCAGGGGGCACCATTCAATTGTTTTCATTTTTGCACTGATCGCACCCTTCAGTGTCACCCTCCCACACACAAACACACCCCGAAACAGAAAGCTAAACCAGACTAAAGTGCGGATCACTGAGAGAACCGTTTGGGCTCACATTTAGCACATTTCTGCTCGCCAGCATGGTGGCTGTGAGCAGAACTGCCACCAGCAACTTTTTGCGCCCAAGGAGGGCAAAAATTGAATTGCTCCGTCGGGTGCTATCTATTGGCAGCCGGGGTGATAAACAATTGAATTCCCCCTTATATTCTGAAATATAAAAAATAGCATGTGTCTTTTTGATTCATATTTTTTTTTTTTTTTTTTTGCTGCTATCAAGTAGCTTCTCTAGTCTAGCATCTACCCTATTAACCTCTAACATAGTGTTCCCGCTAGGCTGTTTTAGCGGGGCGCTGCGCCCTGCCCAACTTTTAAAGGGCAAAATGTGCTCTGCCCCTGTAGCAGTGCCCCATTTTAAAGAGTGTTGTCCCCGTCGGGGAAGCCCAGCGCCACCATAGATGGCTGTGTCTTCAGCGAGGCCAGGCCCTCCCCTTTCGTGATGTCGGCGCCCTGGGACTGCCCACAAGTGACGTTGGTGGGCCAGGTCCGCCCCCCTTATGCTGCCCTGACTGCTACAGTTCCTAGAAGAACACTAACGTAGGGGCATGTGCCTATTTCCCAACAGTGGCCAGATAGCAATCCCTCTATTTTTAAGGCGAGTATCTAAACTGCTTGGTTGCCTTTTACACATCCTGTGCTAGCTAATACAATAGATGAATCCATGTAGTCTGCAGCAGTCCCTTGGTATTAGTAAGAGTGGCAGGAATAGAATGTGCGGCCCATGTTGGCTTTCGTCATCTCCTCCATTATATATAAGAGCAGAAAGTTGCTGCACCGCTGGGATATGCAGTGACTCACTGCCTCCATTACTGGCTGCTTTTCCCAATCCACGCAGGTCACGGTATATATTTGGGTGGAGAGAATTTAGCAGACGTCAGTGAAGGAAGATCTGGCCCAGTAACCTCCATGTGAATGAACCACCTATTGTTAACTGGTGCTTAGATGACTAATAAGCAAATGATGGCTGCCGATATATGATTCCACATTTAGTACAGAGGAGTCTGTGGCCATAAAGTCCTGCTGCAAATAAAACTGTTGCCAATACATCGGTGTTCCGGTACTAATATATTGCCCCTCCACTCCCCTTATTAACAGTCCCTACATGTCACCGATATCTTGCAGTCTTTATTGAGCACTTCCCCCTGAAATACGGAGGAAGTGGTTCCTGTCTCTGCTGCCTGTTTTCTCTATGGCCTGCACAAGTAGAACCGCACTTCTGTGTCACATGGGTGGTTGAGGACCCTAATGCTATTCGATGGGGTTAATTGAGCTATTGCGTGTGCCATCTACTGGTCTACAGGAGGTATTCAGTTGTTACTCCGTTCAGACGCCCATTACCTGCAGCGCACACTCTGCTTCCAGAGGGGCAAGGAAAGAGTTTGCCCACCCAAACCTGGATTTAGACTGGTTTAGCTACTTCTCGCGGCTAATCCCGGAGTGATGATCCTCCCAATATGCTAATGAGCGACTGGTCAGAGCAACAATTAAATACCTCCATTACTATAGACCGCTAGCAGGGGGCATTCCCAATATGTCAATCTGCCCAGGTACCATGGTAAATGCACTGTAGATGAGATTTGTTCTTCCAGAAAGGAACCTGATATTGGATTGTGGTTTCTGCTAAGGGGCAAAGCAAGGTCCAAACATTCAGGATGAGAATGCATTTAAAAGTGATGTGCCGATGGCCGGCTTCGCACACCTGACGCATATGGTTGAACCGATGTATCGAGTTTTCCCTCACACCTTTTGTTGGATGTAAGGGAAACCTTTTGTGAGGCTGATGGGTGCAATGTGCCATTCTGGAACGGCACATCGCAACTATAGCGCTGAATTGAATCCCCACCCCAACATGCCTGTAACTTGCCAACACTGTACTCCGTATTGTGTAGGCAATCTGGCTATTGTGGTAACCCGGACCCGGGTTGACAATGATTTGGTTGACTAGTTATATGCCTAAAAATGGTCAGTATACACTAGATCAGTGGTTCTCAACATCTATACACCCCCCCCCCCCCCCCCCAACAGTTCACGTTTTCTAGGTCACCCAACAGGTGCACGCATTACTGACTGACATCTTAAAAGATCACAGGTGGATCTAATTATTTTGCATGTGCTTCTGTGTAGACATGGAAAATGTGCACTGTTGGGGGTACTTGAGGACAGAGGTTGAGAACCACTGCATTAGATCGACACAAGCGGAAGTTCGACATGAACATGGTTGACATGAGTTTATTTCCCTGCTTTACCACCCAAGTGGACAGAGAGCAATAAAATATTGTGCCGACCTCAGCGATATTGTTAGTTGGTGCACATGTCGACACTCCTAAAAACCTTTTCACTGTTGACCACGTTCCTGGCGACCTTTTGCTTGTGTCGCTTTTTCTGTTACTGTCGTTCTAGATGCTGCCGTATATATTTTTTTAGGTGTCTAATTAGCCGTGGTCGACCAAATTACTGTCACCCTAGACAACGCCGACCAATATCATAACCATCCTAACCTTGTCCAATTTTCTGGAATTGACCATAACCAATACTATTACAGAGTGGTGAAAAGATACAAAGAGTCTTTATGTTCAGCTCCAGCCAAGCCTTCAAATTAGGTTGGTTCCTATTAAATATAATTGCATCTGTCCCGTTTAAACTTGGTCTATAACTATTCCCTTCTGTCGGCTGAATTCAGGGCCAGATGTGTCAAGCTACTTAAAGTGGAGAGTAATAAGCAGCCAGCCAATCAGCGGCTACCTGTCCTTTTTCAAACCCAGCCTGTAACATGTTAGGTAGGAGCTGATTGGTTGTTTATCACTTGTTAAAGCTTGATACATCTGGCCTGTAGTATATTGAGCTTGTAGATAAATGAAAGTTGTTTCATTGTCACAATTTGAACTTAGTAAAATGCAACAGGCGTTAAGAAATGTTCAGGATGTTCTGCTTACTGTCATGCACGTCATCATTAGGAGGGGGGGGGGGGGGGTTGTTGGTTTATTGTCGTCTGTGGGGATGAGTACTTGCATCTGTTACCTGCACTGTGCGACTGGTGGATTTCCCCTTGTTTTCTCCTGAGGTGTTCGCAGACACCCCCCGTCTCACAAGCTCTTCAATTAATTCCCCCCCAATGTTCTGTGTTGTCATTTCCCCGCGTCCCCCAAAAGTTAGCTGATCCTTCATGCTTTTGTTTTTGTAGCTGCAACTTTTATCTGTCCTTATTTAGAGGTCTTTGGGTGTTAATAAGATTGGGTTAAGGCTATATGATTAGGTATTGCTGGTGCGATATCACCTTCTACTTTATCTCTTCACCTGGCTTCATGCATCTGTCCCTAGGAGTGGTGACCCTTGGTCTTTAGTGGAACTATGCCAGTCAGCCAAACCTAGGAGCTGGCAGGATGTTAAAGGACCACAGAGGATCTGGCTTCAAATAAATATACAATGGGTACCAGCAGCAATTTGTTACACGTCAGCAATGCTTCCAGACTTATTAACAGTTACTTTATATAGAGCAGTATATGAATTTGTTTATTGGAGGTAGAGGGCCTGTTTGGGCTGTATTACATCTGTGTTTGTGTGTAGTGAGTGGTAGGGTTGTTTTACTTAATGAAAGTCATGTATTATTTTCTTTGCGGTTTTCTATTAAGTTAGTCACTGCTATATCTGGCTATCTCATGGTTATACTGTAACTCAGGCTAGATGGGTCAAGTGGCTCTTATCTGCCGGCAATTTCTAGGTTTCTGTGCTGGTTAAAAGAGAAGTTGTGTGTAGTTTGGAAGTGTCATTTGTCACACACACAGGAAGTGTGGGAGGGCAGTGATGAATGAGCCTGCTTCCTGCACAGGAAGTGCACGATGTACACGACAGCTGCTCTGCTCGCCTCTGACATGCGCTGACCGCTTCCGAAAGTCTCCTTGGTCATTCAGCTGCAAAGGACAGAAGTTTGTTTGGTCTATAGTTCAGCTGGAAGAGGGAGATGCCAAATATGCATTTACTCATGTGTATCTGTATATAAAGCACAACAGAATTTGTAATCTTATTATCCTTTTATTTATACGGCACCACAAGCGATCCAGTGCCCAATTATGGGGAGGGGCCCCTCTGCATTGTAGCACATTGGGCATGATATGACTGAACTGCCTTAATCTGTGATGAGAGATTGGGGAGCGATAGTGAAATGTTCTATTTCTCTGTGCTGATCGCGGACATAAGTGTCTAGATTAGAAATATGAAGTATTTAATCCATGGGCTCGATGGCAAGAGTACAGTTCACACTTGGCACATTTCTTCTCGCCAACGATTAAATTGCTCTGTCGGGTGTAATCTGATGACAGTCTCAGCAAAAAAGTGTTTCCAGACACACACACTGAGAAGTGTTACCTATCCAATTAAAGGGCACAGTGACCTGGTGGGGCAGTTAGAGGTGCCCACAGTACAGATGTATGATGACACCTCTGTATGGCCTCTCTGCAAATGCCTGTCTGTGATCTGTCATTGCGGTTGTCTACTTCAACCGTTCCCCTCACTACAACCAGACGGAACCCCCTGGGAAGGAGCATGGCTCGTGTGCTTGCGTGTAGTGCCAGCCCATGTGTATAGGAAAGTGTAAAACCTATACGCACAAATAGGAAGAACCGGCTCCGTATGATGATTGGGGCTGATGCTTTGGGACTTTCCCCGGGTTTGACTCATTTTCTATTTGCTTTTTAATGTTTCCACATTTCTATACATTCCTGCAAAGCAATAACCCCACACCTACTTCTCTAGGCTTACCTGAGTGCTTGATCTGACATTCACAATAATGCACCTTGGCCTCTACCTGGCCGGCCCGCACTTCTCTCCCTTTGTTGGTATTAGGTACTGCACCTTGGGTTAGGAAACACAGCCTTGATTCTTTGTGCTGGAAGTGCCAGTGTACGGCAGACGGCTTAAATAGAAGTACAAAGTCCATTTTGGCTGCTTTTGAGGAGCACTTGGGTGTGTGTCACAGGGTGTGTCGGGTGACGGCCTAGCAATCCAGTTACCACATTACAGCCAAGTCCCAGACAGGATTGTGGCTTCCCGAGAATCTCCCTCCTAGCAACACAGCCATTATTGCAGACAAATACTGCTTCTATAAGACTGCCACCGTCTGCTGCTCAGACGCTACTGCTTCCTGTCATGTGCAAGGCCGTGGACTGATCTCACTGGCTCTGCTGCCAGCCTGTGTCTCCAATTCTCCTCTGCAGCTGAATGGCTTTAGTGTTGGTTAAATCCTCCATCTGATTGCACGCTGCACTAAAACTTAATATTAATCTGGCTGTTCAATGTAGGGAAAGATGTAAGAAGAGGTGTTGTCACCCCCAGCCCTGCACATTATCAGACTGCCATCCCTCCCAGTAACCGTATTGGTGTTTTGTAAAGCACATTTATATTGTAGTGGAACTTTTGGATTAGTATTTTATTTGCTGCATATTCTTGTTGTGCTACTCGGCAATATAAGTCATCATGTAGAGTTATGTTTTGCTTGGATATTACACACAGCTGGTCCCTGTGTCTTACTGTAGGCCAGTGTGTGTATCTGATAGACCAAAATATATGGCTGAAAAGCACAAAGATTGCGTAAAGAAAAACCTTGCGATGGCCATTGAAGGGAATGTACATCGTAATAAATGAACCTTTTGATGGTGGAAAACCCTCTTTAACTGCACTGGGAGCTTTTTTTTTTTTTTTTTTATCAATTGTTTAGCTGCTCAGTCCACACTGGCTGCAAGCACCGAATCGTTATACCTGGAAGCACCAGGATTGGCTGCCTTAAGGCATACACAGTGCAGTTTTGGCTATGGCAACATTTTGACACTGCTATTTCCTCTTAAAGCACGTGGAACCAATTTTGGGCTAGATGCGATTTGGTCTATGGCCAAATAAACTATGCGACAGTCAATATGGCCTTTCCAGCACAGTATACTTTTACTTGAGCAGCCCTGCGAGGTCCGTATCGCATTGGTAGTAGCTCAAGCAGTACGGGCCCTGTGTGGTTTTTGGCTAATTTTTCATACAGGTTTGACTTGTCCCAATTGCACTGTGTGTATGCACCATAACGTGGCTTTTCCTGTGCAATCTACCAGAGCGCAAAGACATGGGTGAAGGGATGAGCACACAAAACAATATTTGGAACTTCTTGGCAGTCTAACTTGTAAAAGTGGGTCAATGCAGTGATGTGGCCGTCACCCCTTTTATATAATGTCTTTCCTGGAAAAAAAAATGTATGCAAATATTCCGAACACACACACGTGCTAGATGTGATCTGGAGTTCTTTAGTGAATACACTGGTTGTGAACAGCGATTCTTAACTTTTTTTCCTACCTTTCTTGTACTTCAAGGCCTATACATACTGGGCGATTATTTGAGCAGCTCTGTTTTGTGTTGCGCTGCTTTCAGGTTGAAAGCCGTCCGGTGATGATGCGTGCTCCTGCATCATCGCTGGGGGCGCCGCTCAGCAGATGAGTGACTGGGTGGACTGCTTTCCATAGCGTCCTGCTATGGAAAGTCATCCACCCCCTGTGAAAATTGCTCAGTGTGTATGCACTGATCGATTTTTCAGGGTATTATTTTTCACATCATCGCTGTCTGCAAATGTTAGGCACAATGTGTATGGACCTTCAGTCGAAAAGGTCTTCAAGTGTGACCCTTTACCACTAGTCTGAAAGTGTGTAATGATTGGCATTGTATACCCATGCCACACAATACTTTTCAGTGCTTTTGGTATGAGTAATGTTGAAAAGCGCTCACGGTTAGTGTGAGGTCTTGAAAAACAGTGATGCAATATACCAGGGAACGTAATTACAGCACAGTGGGTGAAAATGAAACTGCATTGTCTGGAACCAAGCTGGTTCACAAGTTCACTGCAAGACTGAAGGCTGATGAAGGCAAAACCTTGCAATGGAGTTGTAAATCCCCACATTTATCTCCAGGAATAATTTCCTAGGCTCCTATTTGACAATCAACGTTCATCTTTCTGACCGATCACTACAGTAGCGCACCAAAAAGCATCTCAACACCACATTGGTACATCTGGTTGTATCGAGTGCATCGTTCCCGAGTGCTGCCACTAGCTCCTAGTCTAGGCTACACTGATGTGAATGTTGGCTCACACACAATGACTGGCAGGATCACGCTTAAGGTTCCCATACACGGTACAATTGCTGGGTGCGATGAGATGCACACTCCCGTCACATCTCATCGCACAGCTCAAAGTATCAGTTAAAGGCTATTAATACGTTTGCATTTAATTGACTGTTAAACTTTTTTCTGTTTTTCCTCTTTAGAATCTGTTGGACAAGTACTTGGTCCCCAACGCATCACAACCAGAGAGTAAAGTCTTCTACTTGAAAATGAAGGGAGACTACTACCGTTACCTGGCTGAAGTGGCTAGTGGCGATGATAAGAAAGGTAGGCTTCTATTTGATGTTGTGTTGAATATTTTAGTAATCTAGTATAGGCAAGGTGCACTGTTGTGTGGAAAATCAGTAGCACAATGTCTGCTAGTTCATTTGCTCACTCACATTCCTCCATTGTTGTTCTTGGAGAATTGTATTTCTTAATTTAATGAACGCTGCTCTTACAGCAGCCATAGAACTCTAGAAGACCTCTCTGAAGCCACTACTGTAAAATATAAACACGTTTCCACCACTTACAACGGCAATTGCTTGCATGGGGTGACTTCTTTCCAAGTGTGGGGGTCATTGGGCAGGGGGCGCATAATCGTGGCATCACGGCTGTTCACGGTTTCAGAACCGCACCCCACTTACTGCCAGTATTTCAAGTTTTCCCTCTGTCCCCTTGACAGCTATATCATGACATTTGGCCACCTATATGGAAGATGACCGCACCCACAGGCTTTCTGGCCAGGTCATTATCAGACCTTGTAATCCATTTGAGGGTCACATAGTCTACAAACTCCGCATTGCCAATGATCATGCCAGGTGTGTAACCAGATTCCAAGATAAGCTGGTGCAAGAAATATTAACCAATAAATGCAGGTGCTTAACATCGGAGTTCTGATTCCGCTTTACTGCAGTCTCCTATTTATCACCCAGATCAGTATGCGTTTGACAGATCTCGGTTTCACGATGAAGGGAATGTGCTCCGCCTTTGGATCTTTTAAAATGTTGCCTAATACACAAGCTGGGAAAATCTGCATCGTTGGCATTGCTGAGGACAAATTGTAGAAACACTGCCATAGGCATTAAACTGTTCCTATGTTGCATAAAACTAATAAATATGGAAAGAACGTTTGCATAAGTGTAACACCTGGTACCTTTTTTTTGTTTGTTTCCTCTCCAGCAATTGTGGAGCAATCCCAACAGGCGTATCAAGATGCTTTTGACATCAGCAAAATGGAGATGCAACCAACGCACCCAATCAGACTGGGGCTGGCTCTCAACTTCTCAGTGTTTTTTTACGAGATCCTTAACTCCCCGGAAAAAGCCTGTTCTCTGGCGAAAACCGTAAGTTCCGACTGAGATGTGACGCACTCGCGCTTACCAGAGGACGGTCGTTTATACTCCCTCTCATTTTAGGCTTTTGATGAAGCTATTGCCGAGCTTGATACCCTGAGTGAAGAATCATACAAAGACAGCACGTTAATAATGCAATTACTGCGAGACAACTTGACAGTAAGTAAAGAGTTAACTATTTTTTTTAACTGTCTCCTGCTGGGAGAACAATGTGGGCGTGCGTTTTACCATGAGTGCTTGTAGGTGGGTTGAAGGACTGAATTTACTATGCATGCGTCTTGCTGGCAACAACGTTGACTGTATAGTGCACACATCAGGACATGTATGTTTATATGTGCTGGGTGGTTTCCCCAGGGATCGGCAGTGCTTTGCGCACGAGGTGAAGTGCAGCACTCAACAAATTAGCCAATGGCAGTGGGATGTGCTCATTAGGTAGACAGTCAAAGACGGCACAGGAATTTAACATGAGTTTGTCATGTTGGGGTGTTGTGTTTTTTTTTTTAAAGTAACTTGTTCATACGTTACCCTCCCAGTGGACATAGACTAGGCATGGCCAAGCTAAGACCCTCCAGCTGTTAAACTGCACATCCCAGCAACCCTTGCCATAGTTTTAGCATTCACTATGAGCAACACTGTGGCAAGGCATGATGGGACTTGTAGTTTCACAACAGCTGGAGGGCCATAGTTTGGCCGTGCCTGGCATAGAAGGAGAATAAGTCGTGCCCGAAGCAATGCAAGGGGAGGAGTTACTTATACGTGTCCATGGTGACAGACACCAGTTGGTTCAAAAAAGAAATCAATAAAACCTTGTTGACCTTTTCCATGTGTTGATCAATCAGGGTTGACCTTCTGACCTATATTTTGCATGATCAAGTTTACGTAATTGTCCCTCCAAAATAAACCAGACCTTTAATTACTCCATACACATTAATCTGCTGAGAGGAAATGGGCGTAATTAGAAAGTGGGAACAAGGTGCAGGGAACAGAATATTAAGCAGAATATAACATGTTCGTTAAACTTTGTGTTATGTGCGTTTTATTACAGCAGTTAATGTGTTGCATTTGGTCAGTGTGATACATTATAACATATGGGGAATACAAACTGCAGTTCTATGGTTTTTCCTAGGATAAGTTTTCTTGCCTGGCGTCAGTCCACCTGCATAACTGAGCCGGTGCTCTCACACGCCCTCCATAGCACCAGACTGGCCACTGTGCAGATTGGGTCTCCCCTCAGTGCAGGGGAAAGCGCATCACAAAGTATCCTGCAATTGAGGCAGTTTTTATGAATATGCTTTAGGGTACGTTTCAGTTAAGCATAAAAAAAAAAAAAATGTGCTGTAGCCCATAGCAACCAATTGGATTAAATTTTTTTTTTTTATTTTTTTACTGTAATGACAAATTAAGCAATGATATGCCCTCTCTAACTCTCAGGTGGATATCCCAGTAGCAGCCGTACCTCAACCCCCCCCCCCCCTCCCCCCTATATCGGATATTTTTTTAATTTGCCGCATCTGCAGTGTACCGTAGAATGGGTCTTACCAAACATTTAATTATATAATTTTTAAAGATTATCTCTGAATTAAATTTCTTTAATGGATGACCGTAATTGTTACTATAGTCAGGGTGATATGCTATTGTTTGGGTGGCCCAATGTTTTGCACAGATTGCGCCTAGAACTACAGAACTAGACCAATTTGGCCATTTTGTGCGGCTCAAGTGTTGGGTGCAGTGTAAAAAGGGTCACTTGGAGGCAGAAACTATTGAATAGCTTCTGACAGAGGAGGCAATAACTTTAGAATCACCATTTTGTGACTGTTATTGATATATTGTCAATTGTGTGTTTTTTTTTTTGTTTTTTTTAATATATATTGCAATAAATTGCGCAGTGTCTCCCGAAAGACTTAACACTAATGCTCTCATTTTCTCCTTTCATCTAGTTGTGGACATCAGACACTCAAGGGGACGAAGCCGAGCAAGGAGAATGTGGCGGAGAGAATTAATCAGCCTTCCTTTTCTGTCTGCCTCGTTCTAAAATTTACACAATAGACCATTGTCATCCTTACTGTCCCAAAAATAGGTTTATTTTTTTTTTTTATCTTTATTTTTTTTTTTTGTTTAAAATTATAAAAGGTTTATGTTACTTCTATTTGGATTTCTATATTTCCCATGTGGTTTTTGTGTTAAATAGGGAGTAGGGCCAGTTAACATTTTGGGGCATCTAAATAAAAATATTTTTTTCTTCCCACCCCACCCCCACCTACATCAGGTGACCAGTATGGGAAATGAGGAATTTTTATACATGTTTTAAATGTCTGGCAAAGTACTTCTGGTACATCATGGGTTACCACAGGGCCCGGTGATGAAAGCTATTCCCCTATAATCAAGCAATGTGAACGGCTTGTATATAAATAAACTCTGTAAATCGATTGGGGAGGGGTTTGCTTGGCACTGTAGACGAAGGCTCTTAAATTCCTATTCGCTTTGCCGGTTGGCAGTTGCGCCGTAGTCTGCTATCGGAGTCGTCCTCTGTGCCAAAAAAAAAAAAAACCCCAAAAACCGTTTTTCACCGAGTGGTCCCTGCGATAGCGAGTCAAAATCATGAGCAAAAAAGACGGTTCACATTCCATTCTCCTTACGGTCGGCTAACGTCTGCTTTTGTTTGTCGCTATTTCTCCATTTTATTTGTATTTAAATTGTTTCAACAACCTAAGATCAAAATAAAAACAAAGTACTTGATGCATTAGACATACAATGCTTGGTATCCATAATTTCACTATATATCAAGCACAGCAGAAAAGATAAAAAAAAAAAAAACATATATTTAACTTTTTAGTTTTATTTTTGTTTTTGATACTTGCCTAACATGCATGTGGCTGTAAAAAAAATAAAAAAAATTTAAAATACAGAATAGTTACCAGGGGAATAACTTGAGATGATGGCTAGCTTTGTTTAATGTCTTATGAAATTTTCATGAACAATCCAAGCATAATTGTTAAAGAACATGTGTAATAAGTTGATGTAAGTGGAATAAAAGTTTTATGAATGGACTTTTCAACTACTTAAGATGTGGTTTTATACCGTGCATTTATTGCTGCTCGTCCTTGGCCGAACACCCCGGTAAAGCAAACCAAGGCATTCTGTATAACTACGCTTCCCACGATGCACCTCTTCACTACGCAGCCAACATTATCCCAGCAAACACTTGAGAAATTATTGTTTTAAAACCACCTAAGAATGCAGTTCGCCAAATAAGTTTTCCTACTGCAATGTAATCACACTTGCATTTTATATTGCCTTTATGTCTGTTTGTCAAAGCTGCTGATCATCTGCTTTGACTGACAGTTTACAAGCCTCTTCATGATCGAGAGCTAGCTCTTATAGCATTTATTTCTTTTTTTTTTTTTTTTTAAATAATCAGTCGATGGTGCTTTATGGTTGTAAATGTCCAACATGGCTAATATGCAAGGCCCAACGCACTGACGGGTAGATGTATGAAGCAGTGATAAGGGAGGAGAAGTGTTAGAGTGCCTGGTACTTTATCCCTTTTTAAACCCAACCAGTAATAGAACAGTCAGGAGCTGATTGGCCGGTGATAGTCAGGAGGCGATTGGCCGGTGATAAAGTACCAGGCACTTTATCACTTCTCCTCCTTTATCACTTCTTCATACATCTACCCCAGAGATGCAATATACACTGTGATCCCGTATTTGTAATGTATGCTATGTATTCCCCCTTGTGGTGTTATATTGTTACCACAAAAAAAATCCTAGTATACTCTAGTATACCTGGCCATTAAAGCTAATTCTATTAGCTGAAGAGCTGGCAATCTAATGGGGCATACACACGGGGCGATTAAGACCCATTTCTAAGTGGTCTGACTAGATTGCTTAGAAATGAAGCACAAATAGCTGTGTGTATGCCTGATAGTGATGCACGGCCCCGCTTGTGCTAGATATTTCAAGCATGCTTGAAATCTAGGGATCGCCCGTGTTTTATCTATTGAGAACACGGGCAGTGACACATTGCTCAGCACACATCACTGGTGCAGCGCTGTGTGCTGAGCGATTCAGTGTCACTTAGCACAAAGCTCAACTCGCCCTGTGTATTGGCCTAATCTAGGAAGGCAGCAGATGAAAGGTTATACACTACTGTATGAAATGTAAGGGAAGGTATACTAAAGCCCCCATACACTATGCAATTTAACCCGATTTCAGGTGGATTTGGCCCGGAAATCGTCACAAATTGCATGGTTATGACATCGGAGGCGGAGAGCATACGTGCTGCACAGAAGATAAATCTTATGTGCAGCTGTCAACGGGGGACACTGAGCTGGGCAGAGGGAGCCAAGCGTAATAAAAAATAAGTGGACGTTGAAGGACGTTGAATGGCTATAAGCTTTCTCAGCCAATCAGCAACAGCCCATTCATTTATATGGGGTTCTCCTGCAGCCCAACTCTTGGTTCCCTCTGTCTGCAGCTGCCTGGGAGTTGTATGCGATTTATCACATGTAAAAAGAAGGGGGGGGGGGGGGGCAAATCGTATGTGAGCTTCCAGGGAAATCAGGTCTGAGTTGTACTTAGGACAAGTTGGTCTACTGCAGTGATGGCTAACCTTCTCAGCTTGGTGTGTCGAAAATCGTAAAAAGGTGTAGCCTTCCTCGAGTCGCGTGTCACATCAAGAAATATCCAATAATTTGGTGATATTTGCAGCCATAATAAAGATCAGCCATAATAGTTATATTTTCAATATCCCCCATCACACCAGCCCCACACTGTTTCCATTGCACCTTGTCCTTTCTATCCCCCTGTCAGAACATATAATACAAGAACAATCCAGCGACGCGCTGTGCTGGCTTAGCCGCTTCCCTTGCACACTTCTGGGTTTTTACTCCCTGCACACAAGTGGTTAGCCGTCAAGGGTCTAGTGCAGGCATGTCCAAACTATGGCCCTCCAGCTGTTGTGAAACTACAAGTCCCATCATGCCTTGCCACAGTTTTGCTATTAGGGAATGCTAAAACTATGGCAGGGCATGCTGGGATGTGTAGTTTGGTACTTGTGTATTATCACGGCGCCCATCACATCGCAGACCATAAGGTATGCGACGTGATTGGCACCCGATGGTATACAATTAAAAATTGTATACCATTGTATATGGCATACAATGCCATGCGTTGCAATTTTAAATTGTATAAGCACCCTAACGGGGGCTTACAATGTTAACGCCACCCCAACTATGAACCTGAAGCGTGGCGAGCGCAGCGGTACGTGTCCTCCAACCGCTTCATACCCCCACTATCCATGTCAGCGTGGAGTTGATTTTATATAGTGTGGCGAGCCACCGAGCCCGAAGCGTGGCGAGGGGACGCGGAATACATGTAAAGTAATTCGCGGGGCTCGCTGCGCTCGACACACTATATAAAATCAACTCCACGCCGACGTGGATAGTGGGGGTATGAAAAGGTCGGAGGATGCATACCGCCGTCCCTTGCCACGCTTCAGGTTGGCGTTCATACTGGGGGTGCATTTAACATTGTAAGCACCCATTAGGGTGCTTATACCATTTTAAATCGTATAGAGGGCTTATACCACTTTAAATTGCATCGGGTGTATGGCATGCCATGCGATTAAAAGTCGTACGACTTAATATCGGGGGCGCCGTGATAATACACAAGTACCTGTAGTTTCACTACAGCTGGAGGGCCATAGTTTGGACATGCCTGGTCTAGTGTATATTGGGGGGGGGGGGGGGGATGTATTAAGACTTGGCGTGTGAAAAATTGGACAAAGTACCAGTCAGTTGGCTCCTAACTGCCATGTTACAGGCTGTATGACCAATGACCATAAGGTACCAATCGGCTCTTCTAGCTCTCTTCACTTGACCATACTACTATACTATCTTGATCTCCCTTAAAGTACATGGGCTTGACTAGGAGACTGCTTGTTAGGGTTATGAGTACTTCCCTTGGGTTCTGCATCAAAGGAGATGGAATTAAGCTTGGAGTCATTGAGGGAATGGAGGAGGGTGTATAGATCAGTTATACATTGTAAAATACTTCCAGCAGACTGCTGCATTCAGATATTCCAGCTTCTCTAAGCTATTTACACCAATGGAATATCCATGTTTATTCTAAACAAATGGTTCGGCCAACAGTGAAGCAGCAGGCACTGATTGGCTGAGCATTCAGGCCGATCACACCTGCACTGGAGTATACCATATCACACCTGTAATGCTCCAGCGCTGATGGTAGCTAGGAGCATTACAGGTGACAAATTGCTGGAACATGGTCAAGGAGCTGCGTGAAGATAAGTGGTTTGTGTTACACCTGATTAACCACTTAAGCATGTTACTGTAATGAAGCATCTGATGCTGTTTAGACCAAGTGTTTTGACGCAAAGAAAAGCATTTACGTGTAAGGAAGTTACAGGTAGAAAGTGTATCTTTGTTTCCTTCACAAGCGGAGGTCATGCTGAGAAGACATGCAGGTTTCCATCCATCCGTTCAACATATAATTTAGCTATATAATATATAGAACGCTGCAAGTGTTGAGAACATTTTCTTACGCACACCATGTAATTTACTTGGTTAATCCTATATACTAAAAGGCTCCTTACCTCTATGGGGGAAATTAAAGTGTTGCGCGCCTTCGTCTGTTAGCTGGCGCCCATCATAGAAGAGGTTATTTTTGTTTTGATGCGGTCAGTAGGTAAAAGGTTCATGCCAGGCCCCAAGATGAGAATTTACAAATGGGCGCAGTTGACTTTTAAAAGTCTAGTGGTAATAAGCGGCGTTTACCTTTATACCTGGGCAGAGTTCTGCTTAATCATAAATGATACGGAAGTAGAATATTAAGTTACCTGTGACCAACCTTCAATGTTTCTTTGTGGCTCTCGAGCTTTAAACATTGATGGTTTTCATTATCAGTAACTTAAGGGGGTTATTCAATATGTGTCGTTATTCCCGACAGGGGAAATATCAGCAGGCTCCTATTCAATGCTGCCGTTAATGACTACCGACTAATTTTTTTTTTTTTTAAGTCTGATCTGTTTCATTGAAAATGGCCATGTATTGTCTAATTCCCGGCTAAATCTTGACAATCCACCACAGCTTTCGCCCGTTCCGCAGACTTTGACACTCCACCACCGGAACATCGAATTTCGACTGTCGAGTTATTCTTGGATCAATAAAAACAGCTTGGTATTCTGACAGTTGGAATGTTCCCACAGTTGAAATTCGATATTGAATACCCCACTAAAACGTTAATGAAAAAATTATTTCTGCAAAATGAAATTTCAGTCTTGTGCATATGCCTAAATTTGGGCGAGACCGCTTCTGGTGCCAGATCTTCTAGTTTGAGTCTTGATAATCTAGCACTTGGATGCAGTTTGAGTAATTTCAGTAATACAGTGCACAAAGACATTCTTTATGAAGTCACTGCTTGAGAATACAGTGACCACCCTCCTGTATTTGCATGCACACTTGTTCTATAGTCGTCTGGAGCTAAAACCACTGACTACATCACTATTTCCTCTGCAGGATCCATGAAATGACGGGAGGCAAAGCATGCCACTACCTTGTAATCTTCCTAATGCGAGATCACATTTACCACATGCTGTAAGTGCTGCCAACCTCTGTACACCAGCGGGCATAGACTGGATGCTTATCATTGTAAGATCGGTTCCAGGCACATAACAGATTCGCACTCTTCACATCCAGCTGGGTCCTAGCAGGCGACATGACCTTGGGGAGGATTTTAACCTCTAAACTTAAGGTTAGCTAGGACTTACAAGCAGATGCCATGGATATTAGAGATAAGCTTGTGGATAATCGCTGCATGAGAATCATGTAGATGAAGTCTTCCATCGTCATGTTCCCTCATTAGCATATTTTCCTAATGAGACACAAAGTTTGCTGCATGCAACGGTAATTGAGAATTCTCATGCAGGAAATGAATGCACTGTTCTAGGGATTATAGGTTTTATAAATGTTCTTACTGGCGGTGTCATGACTCATGTGTTTTATGAATGTTCCTCCTGTGTAAGGTTCACTTTCTGTGATGCCATGTTCACACTGCGTGAGCAGCGGCGACGGACCCCCGTTCTCACTGCTAGGCAAATACCAGTAATTTGCCTTTTAACACTTTTTTTTTTTTTTTTGCAGTGTGAACGGGTCAACCCGTGTCTGCATTCCCGGATCTCAAACATCGGTAAAAAGAAGGGTTTGACCCGGGTATGCAGACAGTTCACATTGCAAAAAAAAAAACGCGTTAAAAGGAAAATTACCAGGTCGACATGCTAGACCCGGGAATTTGCCAGCAGTGAGAACGGGGTATTAGTGTACGTAGATCTGGGGTTCTCAACTCCAGTCTTGGGAGTCGAACCTATTCTTTTCAAAGGGTGCAAGGGGCCGTTCCAACACATTTAAATGCCGTCAACCGCATCCAAATGAACCCGATCTTGCACCCTTCGCAGGGCCGAGTTTGCTATAAATTGCTTGCAATCCTATGGGACAGGGAGCATTTTGGTGTGAATTCCATCCGCTGTTTAGTGCATATGGTGCCTTGATGATTTGCACTTGCAAATTATCCGTGGCTAATCGTAACCTCTTTGAGTATCCCAACAGGTCACATTCTCTGGATGTCTTTAATCATGTAAGAGTGAGGTCATCTATTTTGCTAGGTTAATAATCTCACCTTTTCCACAGGCAAATCCTCAAAACATGACCTGTTGGGTGTACCTGAGGATTGGCATTGAGAAACGTTGGTGTAAACTAAATACCTGTAGCCTGGTATAGATCAGAGTCTAAACGTAAACCTATTGTTGAAATTGATAACACCACTGTCAAATCCATTTGGACGCAGCACACCTGCTGGGGGATATCTACTTAGATCTGACGAGCAGACACTTATCGGTAGTTAGGCAAAAGTCCTGATATCAGCCCTTAGAGCCCTGTTATTCTGTGTAAGCACATGGTTCTGGGAACTTATGCCACATCCTATGTATTGTTCGGTAGCGGTTAAACTGCAATACCGCCAGCAATGGAATAAAGGCCCGTACACACTAGAAGATTATCTTTCCAATCTGGAAATTTCTGGGAACAAATTACATTGACCGTTTGCTCCCAAACGTTGGAAAATGGAGAAAATCAGTCATCTGCATAAAGGCCCATACACACTAGAAGATAATTACATCAATCTCGTTCAGAAAGGGGCTTCTGAACGATATTGATGACCATATATTCTAGTGTGTATGCCTGATATTCCGGCCATGCAGTTTAATCTGCCGGTATTGCTCATGCCATTTGCACTTAGTGTTCAGTGTGGATGCACAATATCTTTCATGATCAGCTCAAAGGAAATTGTTCACCAATTTTTTTTCATATCTTCTAGTGTGTATGGGCCTTAAATTGACCAATTTGTCTGTAGGACCAATCTGTTCTCCGTGTTTAGGAGCAAATGGCCAATTGCTATTTGCTTACGACAATTTCCAGATTTTGATTCCAACCAGCCAGATTGGAACGATAATTTTCTAGTGTGTATATTTTAGTGAAATCTGACACCCCTTGTTGAAGTTTCATAAACATTACCAGCGTTACCAGCCCATCAGGTGCCATCTAGTGGCCACTGGCATGCCACATGCTTGCGGTCCAGCAGCCAATCAGAAGCAGCATTGATGGCTGCTGGACCGCAAGAGTCTATTGGTTAGCGGTCCAGCAGGAGACTTTATTGAAAATAAAGTAAAGCCCACTTCTGTGTGACATGATGAACAGTAAGCGGAGTGATGCACTCTGGTTAGCTTCTGGTCAGTCCATCTCCGACTCTCCCCTCTCCAGATTTGGTCAGAATGTTGTCATGTTGCAATTACATTAGGTGCCAAATTCCTTCCATGCTATGCCACCTGGCCTCAATCTATGTCCAGTGGAGGCGATACTTACAAACCCCTTTAAGTTGGTATACACCCAATAAGCAGGGCTATTTTTCAGCAGGCTCCAGCAGGAACTGAGGCCCTTATTCTAGTTCACTCTTTCTGACAAAATATTCCTTAGATGGACAAAACCATGTGCACTGCAGGTGAGGCAGGTGTAAAACCCCACCCAAATCTAATTATCTCTTCACAAGAAACACCTGCCTCACCTGCAGTGCACATGGTTTTGTCCATCTAAGGAATATTTTGTCAGAAAGAGTGAACTAGAATAAGGGCCTCAGTTCCTGCTGGAGCCTGCTGAAAAATAGCCCTGCCAATAAGTGACATGATATAAGGGATACAGAGAACTGCTTACACACTGCATAACAGCGTAATGTATTTGTACATGCTACATATAACATCACCACTTCGGCCATGAAATCTTCATACTAAACACAATGAATTTCCAATGGGACGATGCAAGCACCCAATTCATTAAACTTAGAATTGGATGGTGCACACCATACAATGGCTGTCGCAAACTTTACACAATGCTAATATTTAGGAAGTTGAGTGATTATCGTTCAATTGTACGTGTCACAGTCACACAATAACCACACCAAGGTCAATTGGCGATGTTGTTTGCTGTGTGGGCTTGGCATTAAATGCTGCATTTTGTACAAATTCACACTTTCACACCTGAAATATCTGCCCACGTTTCCTATTCTGCACCAAACACACATTCTGATGAACAGAACAGCGGAGATCCCGTACCGGGGAACCCCACAGTGAGGAGAACTAACCCCTATCAATACTGTAACATCTTCTTCTATGGGCCCCATCACTGACACCCAGCTGTATCTCTTTCTGCTGGTTTAATATACAGGAACAAAGATTATTATTATTATTATTATTATTATTATAATGCTGGGACTGTGGGAGGGTCCTCGGACAAGTTCCTGCAAGTGAGGGGTAGGTCATGTGGATGTTCGGTAAACCCAGTCAATTTATATGACTGAGTCATTATAATTTCTGGCTGATTCTACCCCTCCCTTGGCAGATGAAGCCTTTCCTAGAGATACTTCCACCTGGCACTCACCTGGCAGTCATTAATATGTGTCGGTGAAGGTTTAAGCTGTGCACACATCGAATTTGACCAGCATCCCTTTGGAGTATTCGGGCAGCAGGGGGGGAGGGGGGTCGTTTACCTGCTCACTAGGCAGCGAACATATGCAGGTCAGCGATCAGGTCTGAATCAGGCACATGGTGAGAATCGAACCCATGACCTCATTGCTGTGCAGCAGTAATGCTGACCATAGTATAGAACTACAATGAACATTGAATGTACATTCAATTGAATGAATGTACATAACAGGTCTAATGCAGTGGTTCCCAAACTGTGTGCCGTGGCTCCCTGGGGTGCCTCGGGACACATGCAGGGGTGCCGCGGCTTGGTGGTCCAGGACCAACTCAAATTATTAATGGTTAATTATTTAGGAGCAAACCCAGTGCTGGTGGCTGCCAATCATAGAATGTGTACAAACAGAAGCAAATCCTGCCCTTTACCACATAACTGCCGCTAAGAATCGCATATAAACCCAATCGAATTAATTTTTTTGGACCTAGGGGTGCCGTGAAAAAAATTCTGATTCTCTAGGGTGCCGTGAATCAAAAAAGATTGGGAACCTCTGGTCTAATGCAAAAACACAAACAAAGCAGCTGGAAGCTCTGGCTAACAGGGCCTGTGATATTTTAAAAAGCCCTATGGCATTTAAATGAAATGTAACCTTTGACCTCACAATCTAATCCTGGTCATGGGATGAGCATTGTGAAATGACACCTGACCTACTCATACTTGGCTCCACCTCTGGACATACTGATCGCCAAGAAGGGGTGTGCCCTGCAGTGGCAGGAGAAAACTCTGGAACACTCTAGGCCTCTTACACCCACAATATTATAGCCAATACATGCAACACTATATTACAGTACATTACACACACCTATATATTAAAGCAAGTACCTGTACCCCTATATTACATTACACCGCCACCATATTACAGCCAGTACATGCACCACTATATTACCTTATGAACATCCCAGCATATTACAGCCAGTACACACACACACACACAGACCACTGTATCACATACACACACAATATATCCGGCCTCTCTCCCCCAATATACTCAGCACTCACCGACCTGGCTGTGTTCTTCTTCCTGGGGCTTGTGCAGGGACCCGTCAGCAGGGGAAGATTGGCCCACCGGGAAACCGGGCCATCTCCCGGTGGGCCGGCCCAAAAGTCATTAAAAAGGGGCCGACCGTGCTCCGCCACTTTGCCCACTTCCAAAATGGCCGCAGGAGGGCTGCTGCGCATTCACGCACAGCACCTCCCAGTTCCCGTTCCCCCTCCGCCCGGCCAGCAGCAGGTAACACCTGCTGCTGGCCGGGCGGAGGGGGAAAAATGGCAACATCACATATTTCAGCTCTCACCTCAGGAGGCCACAAGCAGAAAAGTGTGTGTGTCCCACTCCCGCAGTTATTTGCCTCTGGAAGGCAACAATTGATTTGCTCCATTTGGTGACATCTAGTGGCAGCCTGAGGGTAGAAAAAGTGTATCGCCCCTTAATAACCATTAGAATTTATAGTAGGAGGTATATCTTTTTCTAATGAACACTGGAGCAATGCCATCAAGACTTTCCGACTATATAAACAATATTCATAAGTGTTTGTACATTATAAGAATAACTTGTGGGCTATTAAGTTACTGGTCACTGACCAGTCAAAATGACGGCTTTTGCAATGTACCTACAATCTCTGGGGGAGATTCTCTAAGAATCTCCGCCTCCCTTCGCCGCCCATCGCATATTTAATTATCGCATATGTTGTAACATATGCGATAATTAAGGCAAAGGACAGCTCTTGCGTTAAGAGCTGTCCTTTGCGGTGATAGTCGCCGGGTCCCAGCAGGTCCTGGCGGCTCCCCCCTCCCTCACACACCCGGCGCTGCTGCTGCTGCGCCGGGCTCTCCTCCTCCCTGCACACGGAAGAGGATCAGTGCAGGGAGGAGGTCACAGGTCCGGGCAGCACAGCTCTGTGCTGCCCGGACACAGGTGAGGGGGCGATGCGGGGCGGCGGGGGGTCGGCGCGGGGCGGCGGAGGGTTGCGGTAGAAGCCCATTGGCTTCTATGGGGCATCGCCAGATTTTTCTGGCGATGCCCCCTGCCGCGGTAACCCGGCGGGGGATGCTTACAGCATCCCAAAATGTGGTAAAAACCCCGATAACGGGGTTTTTACCGCATTTTTCGCTTAGAGAATCTCCCCCTCTGTCTTTACAGCTCCCTCTCCTCATATTCAACAAGTTTGAAACAGATCAGTGTCTCTGCAAATATTGCTTTAACTTTCTTTTAAGGAGTAATTTGGTCAGTCGAGTGGCCTCTAGTGGTCACCGGTGGTACTTCACATTATAGAGGAGAAGAGTAGTTAGCCTTTATTTATTTATTTATTTATTTATTAACAGTTTCTTATATAGCGCACACAGATTCCACAGCACTTTACAGAGCATAGTTATGATCAAAAACACATAACAAATTACAGTACATTATATATATTTACTAGTTTTAAGGCCCTTATGCAATTCTCAAAAGTTTTGTAAAGTGAAAAATGTTTTTTATTGTTCTCTCCCCCCTCCCCTGGGTCCCACTCAAGGGCCCTTATTCTGATCGATGCGGATATTCCCGCTTGCGTACGGGCCGCCGATGTTTATCTTCTGCGCATGTGCAGAGGTCACTCTGCGCATGTGCAGGCGATTTAGCTGCAAGGATTCTCTATACGCCGCACAGGGGGCGTAGAGGGGCGTGAGGGGCTACTTATCCTCATTACCCTATGCATACGCCCCGCGTTTCATGGGCGTTCCCATGCAAACGCGGGGCGTATGCATGGTAATGAGGCCGTGACGCGTGGGTACGGGGCGGGCATCTGACATCGCCGGATGTCAGCTGCCCGCCCCCATACAAGATTTCACACGGACAAGTGTCCGTGTGGTCTTGTGTTGCGGGACCTGGTGGAGCGTGCGGCCCTGCATTCGATGTTCGGCGACCATCGAATGCAGGGGCTGCTCCCACCATGGAGGAGGCGTATCCCCGTCCAATTTCATGCGGATCGCCACATATCCGCGTACGGACGGCAGGTGGCGATCCGTATGGAAGGCGGGGATTCGCTTTCACGGTCGCGGCCGCATATTCTGATCGGGCCGCACCGATCAGAATAAGGGCCAAGGTGATCCGCGGTCTCTCAATTGAAGGCCTTCAAGGTTCACATCTTTTTCTTATTCCCTCCCCACTTTTTTCTTCTTTCTTTTTTCTTTTCTTTTCTCTATCTTCTATTCCATCCCCTTCCCCCCCTCCTTTCTCTGCCTCTACCACCTAACCTAACCCCTAGCTACTAGCTTTTGAAAAGTAGACGGCCAGTGATTTATATCTCTCCATCATGCCCATCCACGTAATTTCTCAAAATGTTAAGGGGCTAAACACACCCCACAAAAGATCTCTTCTGTTTCGTATGCTCAACTCACTGCAGGGGGATATTGCATTTATACAAGAAACACATTTTAAACATAATACACACCCCTCGCTAGTATCTAGACGTTTTCCCACAGTGATATACTCCTCCCATTCTACTAAAAAGAATGGAGTAGCAATAATGTTTCGTTCCACAACCCCATTACAGATTATTTCCACTAAAAGAGATAAAGAAGGACGCTACATTATTCTGGTCTGCAGGGTGGGCCCTCAACTGATGACCCTGGTAAACCTTTATGCACCTAATTCTGGACAGGGAGTTTTTTTCCGTAAACTTTTTCTCGAAATTCTAAATGTTCGCCAAGGTGCACTCTTGGTAGGAGGCGACTTCAACTCAGTTATCTCACTAGGCTTAGATAAGAGTAGCCCCTTGCACCCTCACCAACACAGCCATCCCCCAGGCAATCTCAGGAAACACATGTCCGAGGCTGGTCTCTTTGATACTTGGCGTGCCTACTACCCGACCTCCAGAGATTACACTTTCTGGTACTTGTGTATTATAGCGGCGCCCCGGATGTGCATTGCGCGATGTTTATATCGCATCGCATGGCATGCATCACGTAGCATACAATGCGATGCAACGCGATTTTTGCCCCCTATGCGATGAAAGATCGTATAAGCACCATAAAGGGTGCTTTTAAGCACCCTAATGGGTGCTTACAATGTGAAATGCACCCCCACGCCACCCCCCCCCCCCACCACCACCACTATAAACGTGAACCCGAAGCGTCCTCCGACCTTTTCATACCCCCACTATCCACGTCGGCGTGGAGATCAGAATAGAAAGTGCGGCGAGTGCAGCGAGCCACCGAGCCCGAAGCGTGGCGAGCGCAGCGAGCCCCGCGCGGGGACGCGGATACCTTCACAGGTATCGGAGTCCCCTCGCGGGCTTCACATGTATCCGTGTCCCCTCGCGGGGCTCGCTACGCTCGCCACGCTTCGGGCTCGGTGGCTCGCTGCGCTCGCCACACTTTCTATTCTCAACTCCATGCCAACGTGGATAGTGGGGGTATGAAAAAGTCGGAGGACGCGTACCGCCGCCCCTCACGGGCTCGCAGCGCTCGCCACGCTTCGGGTTCACGTTTATAGTGGGGGGGGGTGGCGTGGGGGTGCATTTCACATTGTAAGCACCCATTAGGGTGCTTATACAATGTTTAATCACGTCGCATCGCATTGTATGGCATTGTATGCCATGTACAATGTCATACAATTTTAAAATTGTATGACATTGTACAGCATCGCGCGATATTGCGTCGCATCGCATACCATCGTATGCCTTATGGTATGCGATGCGATGGGCGCCGCCAAAATACACAAGTACCCACTTTCTTTTCGAACCTCCACGGAACATACTTGCGCATAGACATGATTCTGGGATGTAGTAGTATAAAGCAGTCACTGACAAAAGTGGACATTCTTCCTAACGTTTGGTCAGACCACTCAAGCATCCTAGCCACTATAGACTTATTAGGCACTCAAAAAGGTTGCCACAATTGGAGACTGAACGAGACTCTCCTCCGTATACCCCAATTTAAAGAACAAATTACTACCCAGATACAGGACTACTTTCAAACTAACGTCACTGACGATGTTCCCCTGCCCACAATATGGGTGGCCTATAAGTCGGTGATTAGAGGAGCTGTAATCAAATACGCCACACATAGAAAAAAGCTTCAAAATGAAAGGATCTCCTCTCTTACCGCTCGACTCTCCCAGTTGGAACATATACACAAACAATCTCACTCCCCCTCTGTACTGACACAGATTCAAGGGGTCAGGGGGGAACTACAATCTATTTTAGCAGAACGCACTGAAAAATCCCTACGACATCTAAACCAAAGATTTTATGAAAAAAGTAATAAATCAGATTCACTCCTGGCAGCTAAACTCAGAGCACAGAGAGCCTCCCGAACTATTTCCGCAATTCGCAATGCTCAACAAGCCCTTAGCTATGACCCAGTTCACATAAACGACTCTTTCTATAAATACTACTAATCCCTCTACAATCTGAGGGACCCGGTTTCCGGCCCCTCTTTACCATCAGCCATAGCACAGGAATATCTTGACTCATGTCACCTCCCCACACTTTCGGACTCAGCCATTAATTTACTCAATTCCCCTATATCACCTAAAGACGTAAATAATGCGTTGAAGTCACAGAAACCGTCAAAGGCCCCAGGACCCGACGGGTTCCCTATGTCTTATTACAAGACATTCTCGGGATTACTGATCCCAAGGTTAACCGAGGTTTTTAACAAAATATGTCAGGGGAGAGGTTTCATGCAGAGTCAATGAAATCTGCTACCATTGTACTGCCAAAATCAGATAAAGATCCCACATGCTGCACGAGCTATAGGCCGATATCACTCATCAATGCAGACCTGAAGCTTTTTGCAAAAGTACTGGCCACAAGATTAAGTGTATACCTTACCTCGTTGATTGATGCAGATCAGGTGGGTTTTGTCCCCACGATACAGGCCCTGGACAACACGAGACGAGACATCAACCTGATCTCATACATCAATAAGACCAAAACCCCGGCGATCCTGCTTTCACTAGACGCAGAGAAGGCCTTTGACCGCCTCTCTTGGCCTTTTATGTTTCAGACACTGAAGACTTACGGTTTCTGTGGGGGCTTTATGTCAGCCATACAAGCTTTGTACCACAGTCCAAAAGCAGTGGTTACCACCAATGGAGTCGTTTCCTGGCTCTTCGGACTGGGGAATGGCACCAGGCAGGGGTGCCCACTGTCCCCCTTGCTGTACGCCCTTAGTATCGAACCCTTGGTGGCCCACATCAGAAAGAACCAGGATATACAGGGGATTACTGTTCGGGGCTCCCAATATAAAATATTGTTATTTGCAGATGATGTCCTGTTAACACTTTCTTCTCCACTGACTTCACTCCCAAACCTTCAGGCTGAACTATCACTATACGGTAGTCTCTCAGATCACAAAGTAAATAACTCAAAATCGGAAGCATTAGCATTTCACCTTCCCAACACCACCACGGAATTACTACAGTCAAACTTTACATTTGGTGCCCCCAATCTATAAAGTACCTGGGTGTACAGATAACAAAACACTTCAACCAATTATTTAAAGCCAATTACGTACCTCTTCTCTGCTCCATCAAAAAAGACCTAACAACCTGGTCCCCTTTATTTTTATCCTGGACAGGCCGGATAAATTCTATTAAAATGAACATCTTACCCCGATTATTATACCTATTTCAAACAATCCCCATAGTGGTCCCTACTTCTTACCTTCGTACAATTCAATCTTTATGTGGCAAATTTATATGGTTGAACAAATCCCCTAGATTAAACAGATCGTGTCTAGCAAAATCTGCTTCCGATGGTGGACTAGGCCTCCCCATGTTTGAACGATACTTTCAGGCCACGAAATTGAGCCATGTTGTAGCCTGGCATACTCATGCGGGGGTCAAGAAATGGGTATCTCTGGAGAGCGAACTAATTGACTACCATTCGGTCTGTTTCCTCCCCTGGCTACCACAGAAATTGAGACCAGCCTCGGCACTGGACACCCCTTGTGTCCACTCTGTGTTAAAAATGTGGGACTATCTCAACAAAAAACTTAATCTAGCGCCATATCCCTCCCCTCTCACCCCTCTCTGGCGACACCCGGATTTTCCTTTGGGATGTATGTCTCCTTACTCACAGCCCTGGATCTCGGCAGGTATCACTCGTCTGTCGCACATCTCAGGGGAATTCGCCCCTCAAAACTATAAAGAACTATGTGAGAAATATGACAGTCAGCTCCTCAGATACTTTGACTACCTGCAGATTTCCAGTCTTGTACAGTCTCTATACAAATCAACTAAGCCCAGATCCCCACATCCCATTGAACGTTTCTGTATATACAGGGCCGGTGCAAGGCACCGGAGCGCCCCGGGCGAGTCGGGGTGGGGGCGCCCTGGTGCCGGGAGGAGGGAGGGGGGGGGTACCTGTGTAAAAAAATTGCTGCCCCGGCGTCCCTGCAGTGCTGGGGCGTCAGGGGTGTCCGTGCCATAGGGGTACCGCATAGCGCTAGTTATTTGCTATTCACTACAGGGACCCCGCCGGCCGCAGCCAGCTTTATACACATGACGGGGCCGCAGGTACCCCTACGGCACGGACACCCCTGACCGCCCCAGCACTGCAGGGACGCCGGGGCAGCAATTTTTTTACACAGTTCGCTGGGGGTGAGGGGCGAACTGCCGCCCTCCAGGTGCCGGCCCTGTGTATATACAGCTCTGACCGCAGAGGAGCAATCTCATATCTATACTCCCTGCTGGCAGACAAACCCCCGGCTAAAGAACCTTTCGAGGTAGCTTGGGAAAGGGATTTGGGCATGACTCTGGACGAGGAGGAGTGGTCAGAAATAAAAACACTGATAGCAAAATCCTCAATAAACTCGAATCTCAAGGAAAATGCCTTCAAGGTCTACACTAGGTGGTACATGGTTCCCACAGTAATACACCGTATTTTCCCTTCTAGCTCTAGTCAGTGCTGGCGGAACTGTGGATCACAGGGTACAATCATCCACATATGGTGGGACTGCCCCAGATTAGCACCTCATGGGATGACATTTTTTCTCTTTTAGGAAAGATATTTGATTCCCCGACCCCAAAAAATCCCTTGTTGGCTCTACTTTGCAGACCAGTTGCAGGGACCTCAAACCCTAAAAGCAAGCTATGTGGCCACGTACTCAACTCCGCCAGATTGCTGATCGCGGCAAACTGGAAACAACCTACCGCCCCTTCCATTCAGGCCGTTATCAATAAGGTCTGGTTTGCAGCTTCCATGGAGTATATCACTGCGCTGCTACATGACTCAGTGGGGAAATACAGATCAACTTGGACTCCCTGGTATGTTTATTACCAGAGGCAACCAACTCCCTGGGTAGAAGCGATCACTGGCTCTTACTTGTTGCTCTGATAAATTTAGTTCTTGAACAGTAGATACCCTTTCATATGCAAGGTTAAATGTTCCCCACTCCCCCTCTCTTTTTTCCCCCTTCCTCCCTCTGTTCTTTCTCTTTCTGTGTTTCCCCAATGCCATTATTTTGCTGTTTGTGTAACAAAAAAACAAAAAAAAACAGTGGTACTCATAGCAGTATATTTTATTTACATGCATTATTCCATGTTGTTTGTTTATACCAAATTGTATGTAAATGCATCGTTCAGATATCTGCCTCATTCAACTGTATTGTCTGCCACTGAAAAATAAAGAGTTTAAAAAAAAAAAAATGTTTTATATTTAATGGACCCTTCTAGGCCTTTAACCCCTTCGGTGGTATGCCTGGAAATTTCCGCACATGCCACCGCAAAGAAAAGGTGTGCCCGTGGTGCCTCCAGCAGTGAACCACTGGTGCATCACCATCCCCCTATCACTAATCCTCCCCCACTGTTGCCAATCCTCCCCGTCACCGCCCCTGTCAGTGGTGAGTATTTCAGGGCAGGACAAACCTGCCCTGGTAGGAAACCCCACCAGGGTTAAGGGTGTTTATCATGCTGTATTCAGTGCCGTCGAGAGGGGGAGGTACTTTTTACCTGGGTCTGATGGAGGGGCCCAGGTCTTGTTCCCCCTCCCCCGCTGCAGAGACCGGGCAGTGGAAGTAGAGAGCAGAGGCTGCCACAGCAGCACAGCCTTTGTCCCCCACTCAGCACACGCTGCTCAATGCCACACAGCCCGCAACCCCTGAATTTTTTTAAAGGGACATGGCCACGCTCCTCCCGTTGACCATGTCCCTTTTTTACCAGGCACGTTGGTGCTTTCAGATTCTCTGGTTGTATTCAGAGAGTCATAAGCTTTCCAACAACATATCACAATGCATGAACAACAGAAATAGCATGGACCCTTATGACAGCCCCCTTAAATGTGTCGTCCTATGAAACCCATCTTCATACTTAGATTCTCCCTTAAGATGATAAGGTAGCGCACAAAGTATGAAGACAATTATTTAATGCATTCGAGAGTTATTGTGGAACATCCATGCACACATGCACACAAACACACACGCACACACAGACACACACACACACACAAACATTGTTTAATTATACTTATGTAGATATAGATTACTTATTGCATTTTAATAGCATTCTTAAGCATTTTGGAGGTCATTCAGGTTCTCACTCACCGTTGTGAATTTGAGAGGTGTCTTACATCTGCAAGAGCTGTCGGAAACCATCGAATGATTTGTTCCGCGCAAGCAGGCTGCAAATGGATGTTTATGCTAAACATCCATTCCAATGCCTGCGGGGAAACTTAGCTTGTGAGGGGGGCAGACGGTCATGCGGGGGACTGGCAGTGTTTGGTTTTGCAAATTTCGCAGCTTTGCGAATCAACCTGAATGACCTCCTTTATGTCTGATCTAGTAAGCCCGCTCAAAGCAAATGCTTCGAAAGCTTGTCTGCTACCTTGTGATTGCCTCAGTGTTTGTGCATGTGTAAGAGAGAAAGAGATGTGGTTTCACTCGCTGCCAACAGATGGCAGTATTTTGGAGACCCACCATCAGTCACTAGACATATATATATATAGATTATAGTTAAATATTTAAGATATCATTATGGAAGACAAAGTAATTACAACGTTATCAATGAAAAGGCTACACCATACAGGTGTAACAATTCTCATCTGAGTCATTCATTTACCACTCTTATTCCAAAATCATGCGGACATAGTGCAGGCATACAGTACTCGTGTAACATGGGGGTGGAGGAGACATCCCACATTCAATGCATATATTATCTATGTCCTTTTATATATTAGAAATTAATTTTTAAAAATGCCCTATTAGTTTAGTTTCTTTGTTATTTTAAATGTATAACCCTTATAATTAATCCCAGTGGATCAATACAGTGGCACCTCCAGTACGTCTCTCAGTACAATGGTGCATTTCCTTGACTGCAAATGACTCTTAAGGGCTGAAATTAATTGTTCTCACTTGCGCCTTTAAAAAAGAGCTGACTGAAAAAGAAAGTTTGGTACAAAGATTAGAACTTACATTGAGCAATCCTGTCTAATTTATTATTGTTCATTAACTTTTAAAAGTAGAAAATCTGCAAATTTGGGATATCAACCTTTAATTTGTTCCTTCATAGAAACAGACCCTACTATATCCCCCAGGTGAACCCCCCCCCCCCCCCCCCACTAATACATCTACTGTGTCAAGTTGAAAATATTCTATAAATCATTCATGTCACATATTTTCGCTTGCCGTATGAAAAGAAGATCTAAAGAATAAATAAAATAAGTCATTTATGCCCTCACATCAACTCTGAATGTAAAATGAGTTTAACGCGTTTCAGCATTTTAGAGTATAACGCGTTTCAGCATCTTGTCCTAACGCATTTCAGCCTCTTGTAGCTAATGCATATCAGTATCCTGTACTTATGGGTTTCAGCCTCTTGTAGATAATACATTTCAGCATCTTGTAATACCGCGTTTCAGCCTCTTGTAAATAATGCATTTCAGCATCTTGTCTAACGCATTTCATCCTCTTGTAGCTTATACATTTCAGTATCCTGTACTAACGGGTTTCAGCCTCTTGTAGCTAATGCATTTCAGCATCTTGTACTAACGCGTTTCAGCCTCTTGTAAATAATGCATTTCAGCATGAGGAAGGCCACTGCCTTGACCTCATTTTCACCAGGCTGTGCTCAGTCTCTGATTTTACTAACACTCCCTTCCCTCTCTCTGATCACAATCTCATTACTCTCTCACTCTCCTCCATTACCTCAAGCTCACTGACACAGAAATCATGCAAGCCTACTCTAACCCGCAGAAATACTAATGCTATTAATTTTCCACAACTTTCCACCTCCCTGCAACAACAGCTCTCACTAATTTCTACATTTACCTCTCCTGACTCTGCTGTTTCCCACCTCTACCAGACTCTTGAAACAGCCCTTGATGAAGTGGCTCCAGCTACCCATTATACCCCACGTAGGCTTAGATGCCAACCGTGGCACACCAAAACAACAAGACAACTACGAAATCAGTCACGTAAAGTTGAACGCCAATGGCGTAAATCTCGTAGTACGACTGATTTCCTCACATATAAGACTAGCTACCACTCCTACTGCAATGCTTTGGACACGGCCAAACAAACATACTACCAATCTCTCATCTCTTCTCATGCCACCAACCCTAGGTGACTTTTTAACACATTTAAGTCTCTTCTGTACCCTCCCCCTCCTCCCCCACCGGCTACCATCAGTGCACAAGAACTTGCCTCCTACTTTAAGGACAAGATTGATAACATCCGAGATGAAATGGTATGCTCCACAATCTCTAACCCTCTTTCTGCCACACCTGAACCCTCTGGCACTTTCTCTTCGTTTGAGCACACAAATGAAAAGCAAGTATCCGCACTCTTCTTATCCTCCTACTCTACTACCTCTCCTCTTGATCCTATACCTGCACAAGTCATTAAAAATCTATCTCCTGTGCTTATTCAAACCTTAACTAAAATCTGCAATCTCTCTCTTGCTACTGGTACTTTTCCATCTCTGCTCAAACATGCAGCGATTACTCCCATTCTGAAAAAACACAATTCTGACCCTAACTCTCTCTCTAACTATCGTCCTATCTCTCAGCTCCCATGCCTCTCCAGGACACAGTGAAATGCGTTAGGTGACCTCCCTCAGCCTCTGGACATCGCTGTGAACACTTGCATTCAGTGTGAACACTACCATTCTTATTCCCCACTGTGGATATCTCCAAACGGACGACACCGAGCTTAATACTCCTGGTCATACCATCCATACCAGTGTGAGTTACCCTAGACACGGAAGCCATAACCCATTGCAGCAACATCTACTGGGATTTCGTTTTTGGACATCCTCCGGCGATTGAGACTAAAGGAAATATCTTCACTCGCCGTCCAATAGAGGACTGAATTTATCCAAGCGTATCCATCTCCTCCAGTGGCAATCCATCGAGCCACAGACATCGTGAGGACTCCCAGTTTTGCTACTTCTGTGGGACATCCAAATTCATATCCGGTAATGTGCACTTACCTGGTCTCCAAATAAGTGACCTAATATATCACACAGACGTGTCCATTGAGGCGAGGACTTATTTACATCCTCCAATTTTATCCCTTTATTATTGTTTTTATTAATTCCAATTTACGTTTATATCCCCACCTTACCCCTTTATTTGTTTATTTGTATTATTGTATTATTTGTATGTACTTTTAACAGTAAAAATTGTTACATTCTTTACCAATTGGTAATATTCATTGTCTTTAAGCGCTGCTCGACTCGCCTGGTGCGTGCCCACCTTTTTTCTTTCTTCTTTAAAAAGTGGGGAGTGACTACCCCCACACCTGAGCAGCTGCTTTAAATTGAACAGCTCAATATCAGGCGCCTGATTATTCCTAGTGAATAACCTTTTTTCACTCCACTGAGACAGCACTGACTAAAGTGGTGAATGATCTGGTAATAGCTAAGTCTAAAGGCCATTACTCACTGCTTATTCTTCTAGATCTTTCTGCTGCGTTTGACACTGTGGATCACATTCTTCTCTTACAAACACTACACTCCCTAGGTCTTAATGATACAGCCCTTTCCTGGTTCACATCTTACCTATCTGATCGCTCTTTCACTGTTCGCTTCTCTGACTCTACTTTCTCTTCACTACCTCTGTCAGTCGGAGTTCCGCAAGGCTCAGTCTTAGGTCCTCTGCTTTTCTCAATCTATACCTCCTCGCTTGGCAAACTAATCAGCTCCTTCGGATTTCAGTATCACTTATATGCGGATGATACTCAAATCTATCTATCAACCCCAGAGTTGTCGCCAGTGGTTTTGGGCCGAGTCTCTGAATGTCTCTCTGCCATCTCACTTTGGATGTCTTCTCGCCAACTCAAACTCAATATTTCCAAAACTGAATTACTTATATTCCCGCCAACTAAGAACAGTTACCATCCTGATATCTCCATCACTGTTGACAACTCGACAATCTACCCTACCCCACAAGCTCGTTGCTTAGGGGTCACCCTCGACTCTGACCTGTCCTTTGTCCCCACATTCAATCTGTCTCCAAATCATGTTACATGCATCTAAAAAACATATCCAAAATACGACCGTATCTCACACAAGACACTACTAAATCTCTTATCCATGCACTCATTATATCCCGCATTGATTATTGCAATAGTCTCCTAACTGGACTTCCCAAGAACAGACTCTCACCACTGCAATCCATTTTAAATGCTGCTGCTAGGCTGATCTTCCTTGCAAGACGCTCATCGTCTGCTGATCCGCTCTGCCAGTCCCTCCATTGGTTGCCTGTATATTTCCGTATTCAATATAAAACACTTCTACTTGCATATAAAGCTATTAACCATACTGCACCAGCATATATCTCTGCACTTATCACACAATATCTCCCATCTCGACCACTCCGCTCTGCACAAGATTTGCGTCTCTCATCTGAGCGGATCACTAGCTCCCATTCACTATTACAGGACTTTCATCGGGCTGCTCCCATCCTATGGAATGCCCTTCCATGCACAATTAGACTCTCTGCTAGCCTCCAAACTTTCAAGCGTTCCCTGAAAACTCACCTCTTCAGGCAAGCCTATCATATTTAAGTTCTACACGCATAACCCTCTGAGGCACTTATGTATTATATAGCTTCCCTTCTGGACTTGTAACTTGTTGGGACTGCTATGCTATTACTGATGCCTGTCCTTGTGTTTCCCTCCTATGTCCCTATAGATTGTAAGCTTGCAGCAGGGCCCTCTAACCACCAAGTCTGTCTGTTACCCAGTTTGTTTTATCACTGTCTACTATTGTAAAGCGCAACGGAATCTGCTGCGCTATATAAGAAACTGCAAATAAATAATAAATAAATAATCTTGTACTAATGCATTCCAGCCTCTTGTAGCTAATGCATTTCAGCATCTTGTACTAACGCGTTTCAGCCTCTTGTAAATAATGCATTTCAGCATCTTGTACTAATGCATTCCAGCCTCTTGTAGCTAATGCATTTCAGCATCTCTTGTACTAACGCGTTTCAGCCTCTTGTAGATAATGCATTTCAGCATCTTGTATAAACAGCTGGTGTATGAGCCCTATAACCAGTGGTGGTTTTTACCTATGGGCTGTGTGTTGGTGGGGGGTGCAGAGGACATATACAGAGAGACCTTACACATCACTGTAACTGAGGGGGGTTGTCACAGTAGACAAATATGACCAGTATATGAGGCAAGGAGTCAGAGACAAAGAAGGCTTAGGGGGAGGCAGGCTGCAGCACAGTGTATAGTGGGAGTGGGGGCACAGTTTATAGTGGGGTGGACACAGTGTATAGTGGTGGTGGGACTGGGGAGCACAGTGTAATTGTGGGGGGAGTGAGGGCACAGTGTATAGTGGGGGGAGTGAGGACACAGTGTATAGTGTATAGTGTGAGAAGTGGGGGCACATATTTGGGGGTGCGTACTCACCTTGCACCTATTAAGGAAGAGTGGGAGCAGTGCTGACAGTGGGCTGGGGCCTCCCTGTCCGTGGCCTCTGCCATACACAGCTGCTCAGGCTGCATGCACTATGGTACTCATGCGCATTCTCGATAATCTCTTGCTTTGCAAATGATCTGATTAGGGATCCTGAAGATCCCTAAGATTAGTACATCCCACCCTAGGCGACATGCACCGCAAATTATATCAGCTGACAATCCCTTGAACTTCCTGTAACTCCAGGACAAACGACATTGTGTGCACATACTGAGCGATTTTAAAAAGAGATATTGTCAATGGCAACATCCAGGAGTATGCTATCGTTAACAATTTCCTCAGACAGGATGAGAAACACAAAGATGTCGTTATGACAGGAATTTATCATGCATATCTTTTAGTGTTTAAGGTGCTTATGTATCTAGGCCAGATCTATGCCAACACAACAGTGGCTACATATGTGGCAGACCCCGCGGCGGCTTGGGGGAGAGGCGCCGGGGTATGTGGTGGGTGCCGCTGGATGAGCTGACATGTGTCCCAGGCAGCAGTGAGTGCTGAGCTGGCTCACCCTGTACATATCTAATGAGCGGGGACCCAGTGCAGTGCATATTGAATGAGCGGGTTTCGCTCATTACATATGCACGGGGCGGGGACCCGCTCATTCAATATGCACTACGCTGGGTCCCTGCTCATTAGATATGCACGAAGTGTGACCAGCTCATCGCTCACTGCTGTCTGGGTCACCTCACCCAGTGGCACCCATAGTCTATCGCCTCGCCCCTTCTTGGAAGGGGCGGGGGGGGGCACGGCAGAATTTTTTTGGGCAGGGGGGAGAAAAATTTCTAGCTGCGCCACTGCAACACAATTACTCCTGCTAATGTCATTGCGATGTTGCCGCACAGTACATAGAAGCTGGTATTCGTAAACAAGCGACCAAGAGTATGCTGCTTAGCAGAGTGGATGGCGCCTTCTGCAAGTTCATTCACTCAATAATAGTGCTGCATTTGCTTTGAAAAGTCTGTTGGCTAAATGTAATATCCTCTGCGTTTGGCACCCATGCACGATGCCAAACAAACTCTATTTTTTTTTTTTTTTTAAATGGGCAGTCATTTACAAGGGAAAACCATGCCCTTTAAATGATTACCCCAGTGGTTCCCAAACTGTGTGCCGTGGCTCCCTGGGGTGCCTCGGGACACATGCAGGGGTGCCCTGGGTTGGTAGTCCAGGACCAACTCAAATTATTAATGGTTAATTATTTATGAGCAAAAGCAATGCTGGTGGCTGCCAATAATAAAACATGTACAAACAGAAGCAAATTCTGCCCTTTACCAAATGACTGAACCTAAGAATCACAGATAAACCCAATCTAATTAATTTTTTTTGGGCCTAGGGGTGCCGTGAAAAAATTCTGATACTCTAGGGTGCCGTGAATCAAAAAAGATTGGGAACCCCTGGATTACCCTTTTAACAATCATCATCATCTGTGCATCCTGCAGTTGCCAGACTTGGAGATGATTACATTTTCCTGTGTGTGTTTTTGTGTGTTTGTGTGGTGGGTTGGCACTATCAGGGGTGCCAAGAGGGGGGGGGGGGAGTACAGTTTACCCAGGGCCTGGGCCTGTCAGGGGGGCCCTGGTCTGGACACACAGTCTTTTTAAAAAATTTGGTGGCGAGTACGCCGGAGTCAGCTGTTCAGCAGTGGCATTGAGAGTGCGGATGTGGGCGGACGTGGGGGCAGCAGCATCGCAGAGGTCCTTCTGAGCGTTGTTCCGCTCTCCGACTCCAGGGCCTGCCACATGACTTGGGAGTTTACCGTGGCTCAGCAAAAGAATGATACTTAAAGTAGGTAGTCCCTAGGTGCTGGGAGGAACTGGGTCAGAGGGAGGCCACCTCCCGCGGGAGTACCACCCACTCCGCAGAATCCAGCACGCCCTGCTCCCCACATTTCCCATCCCAGCCGCCACCAGCAGCAGCAGGTGCCAGTGCCATGTCTCCAGCCCAGCAGTCCCAGACCTGGTTCCCCACCCATGTCCAGGTCACTGTGTTCCAAAGTGGAAGGTGGGTGGCTGGTTGCTCTGTGTCTGCTGCCTCCCTGCATGCTGCTGGGGCTGAGATACAACTCTGGAAGTCAGCATGTAACCCCTGGCAGAGCATGTACTGTAACCTCATGACAACGAGCATGTTAACCCCTGGCAAAGCATGTAACCCATCGCAGAGCATGTAAATCCATGGCAACAAGCATGTTAACCCCTGGCAGAGCATGTAACACATGGCAGAGCAGGTTAATCCCATGGCAACGAGTATTTTATCCCTCTAATATGCAATGAGCATTACGGTGTGTGGAATAATGTGTAATAGGCATTATGGCATGTGGTAAAATATGTCATAGGTATTATGGTGTATGGTATAATGTGTACTTCCCACTATGGTGCGTGGCATAACGTGTAATGAGCATTATGGCATGTGGTATAATATGTAATGGGTGTGTGAAATGTGTAATAGGCATTAAGGTGTACATTTTTGTCCCTGTATCCAACTTGGAAGCAGTGGTGTAACAACAGGTCCGCAGAGGAGCTCCGTCTGTGGGGGCCCCAGGAAGTTGTCGTACCGGGGCCCAGGATTTCTCTTGGCGGCCCTGGGCACTATAATTTTGATATTAGACAGATGACAGTTTAGAGCAGTGATGGCTAACCTTTTCAGCTTGGTGTGTCGAAAATCGTAAAAAAAGTGTAGCCTTCCTCGAGTCGCATGTCACTTCAAGAAATATTAATATTTTGATGATATTTGCAGCAATTATACATACGCCACACACCATGATGCCCATTATACGTATGCCGCACACTGTGATGCCCATTATACATATGCCGCACACCGTGATGCCCATTATACATATGCCGCACACCGTGATGCCCATTATAGGTATGCCGCACACCGTGATGCCCATTATAGGTATGCCGCACACCGTGATGTCCATTACACATATGCCGCACACCGTGATGCCCATTATAGGTATGCCGCACACCGTGCTGCCCATTACACGTATGCTGCACACCGTGATACCCATTATAGGTATGCCGCACACCGTGATGCCCATTATAGGTATGCCGCACACCGTGATGCCCATTATAGGTATGCCGCACACCGTGATGCCCATTATAGGTATGCCGCACACCGTGATGCCCATTATAGGTATGCCGCACACCGTGATGCCCATTATAGGTATGCCGCACACCGTGATGCCCATTATAGGTATGCCGCACACCGTGATGCCCATTATACGTATGCCGCACACCGTGATGCCCATTATAGGTATGCCGCACACCGTGATGCCCATTATAGGTATTCCGCACACCGTGATGTCCATTATACGTATGCCGCACACCGTGATGCCCATTATATGTATGCAGCACACCGTGATGCCCATTATACATATGCCGCACACCGTGATGCCCATTATACGTATGCAGCACACCATGATGGCCATAAGGCTGCAGTGGGAAAGTGTCAGAGTTGATTTACCGGTTAAAGATAACCGGTATTTCAACACGTTTAAAAAGCAGAGTCCTGGGGCGTGGCCTAGCTGGCAAACAGGGAAGACGCACTTCCATCTGCTCCTGTTTCCATAAAGATTTTGGGGACATTTTACCATCACCCGTCACCCAGAGAAACTCTAAAAAGATCTCCAGCCCCTCTCTAGCTGCTACAGCACCCGGGACCCAAGCTGCGGAGCCGGGCAGTGCCTCCGGGCGCTGTCGCGGGTTGCGGCCTGGTCCGCGTGGAGAAGCCGGGGCCTCAATTTCCGAGGCGGGCGCCGGCGCCAGACGGAAGTGTCCCCCCAGCGACGCAGAAGGTGCAGCGGGAGACGGGGAGACCCATCGCACGCCTCCCCGCCTGGAAGAACTCACCGCCGGAGAGACCGTCCCGCCGCGCGTGCAGTTAAAGCCGGTGAGTCAGGACGGAGACACGCCGGGTGCAGGGCGCACCGCCACACACACGCCAGCCACAGCACGCGTCACTCAGGGGGGAGAGCTGCCGCCCAAGCCCTCCGGAGGCTGAGTGCTCCAGGGCAGGGAGACAGACACCCCTGTTGGCACTAGGAATAAGTGGGCGCTGTCAGATCAACAGGAGATAAGCCGGCTGGAGGGGCCCCACAGCGGCACCCCCCCAACCAGATAAAGGGGGGCTGTTACTGTCACTCAGACCTCCACTACAAGGCCCAGTACTAATAAATAAGGCCCCTTGGCTGTAAGGGTGGGTGGCCCGGTCCTTTCATATAAGTAACAGTAAGCCCGGAAAGCTGCAGACACCCAGTGCTGCAAAACTGGAGTGACGCCCGGACACAGAGCTGGCTTTAGCCCGACCAGAACTCAATCTAACCGGGAAGGCCCCGTGCCACCCCCAGGGGAAGACATTGAGACACATCACATCTGCCGCGTGGAGGAAATACACATTCACCCTCGTCCGGCACAGATTACATGTTAGAGCCTGCAGGCCGCCCTACAAGACCCAGAGTTAACCTTGAGCAGAGAACTGTAGATATCTCCCCTGTAAACACAGGTGGCCCGCCTGTGCATGTACCACAAGATGATCATATAATGTTTGGCCCCTAAAGGCCCCCACTCTACCCCTCGCACCACAAGGCAGATGAAGAAGCAGCCCCAATCTCCCCTATGTGCCTGAGATTCACACCCTGAGCTTACGGAGTGAGAGAATACAGAGCTCCCCGACTGCCCCTTCTGAATTTTGTAAGACGGATTTTCTGAAAATGCCTCCCAAAAGACTCAAGACACCCAAACCAGTCTCCCAGGTTCCGTTTTTCAAGCCATCCCCCAGAAGTCAGGGCAATAAAACAGAGGCCCCCTCCACGTCATCCTCCCAACCTGACCACATACCATCACCAGACGCCATACCACTCTCCCCAGCTCCTCACCAAGAGCCCGTGGGTAGACCAGAAGTGCCCGACGATGCGGCATTAACAGTGGGGACCCTCAAGCTACTGCTCAACCAAATGAAGGAGGAAGTGTCATCAGAAATCAGAACTTCCCTACAGACCTGCCAGCGCTCTATCGACGAACTGGGAGACCGCACAAATGCACTAGAAACTAAAATGGGGGAAATGGTTGGCTCCCACAACACCCTGATAGACTCCCATTCAGCACTAGAAGAGGAAGTGGCTGCCCTGCGGGAGAAATTGGTCAGCATGGAAGATAGATCACGGAGGAATAACCTCAAAATACGGGGTATTCCAGAGAACATCTCCAACAGTAGCCTCCATGACTACGTCATTAACATCTTTAAAAAGCTGTTACCCTTGGTGACTCCTGCTGACCTCTTGCTGGACCGCATACACAGGTTACCGAAGGCGAGGTCTGCTCCTGAGGGGGTCCCCAGAGACGTCCTGATGAGAGTGCACTTTTTCCATATAAAGGAAGCCCTCCTCAAAGCTGCAAGACCCTCTGCGGACTCTGCTGCGGCCTTGGGGCCCCTTCAGCTATTTGGAGACCTGTCAAGAGATACCCTTCTTAAAAGACGCTCCTTCCACCCGGTCACGACGGCCCTACGCAAAGCTAACATACTCTACAGGTGGGGCTTCCCGACCCGTCTGTTAATTCAACGGGAAGGATCCACAATCGCAGTCTCCTCGGTGGAGGAAGGCCTGAAACTTGTGTCCAGTTGGAGGCTGCGAGACGCTTCCCCGGACGCCTCCCCTAGCCGGCGACTTCAGCAGGACTGGTCGCTGGCTGAGTAGCTCCGGAAGAGAACAGAATTCGCACCCCCCCACGTTGGACACTTTTCCCCCAACCACCCGCTTCGGTCATAGACTCTAGGTGACAGTAAAGGGATGAAGATATCGGAGGGAGGTGTCCATCCTAAACAGTTTGTTTAAATTTAATGGTTACTTAAGGTTGTCTGTAGGCCCCTTTGGTCCTGCATAAGTTCGGTGTGGATGTCCCGTCGTGCGCTGGGGCTCTCCTCTATTTGAGGTGGCATTATAGTTCGAAGGAGGTCGGACCTCCATAAGCTAGGCCCTTCTAGTTTCACTTCCAGGGTCACCTAGAATATATGTGACTCAGGCTTGTTGTAGTTCACCTCTATGTTAGAGTTAAAATTTACCCAGATCAGGGACTACAGGTTGCTTCTTATTATCTATGTTAGTTTGTGTTTTATATTTGTTTTGCGAGGGGGGTTTGGGCCCAATCCCACTACCCCCAAGATACTTAACCCAGTTGAGGTGGTCTTGGACAGACCCCTCACTTCGACCCCTCCTGGGGTCGCCTGTCTATCTCTTCTTTCTGTCTTTTCATCCACCTCTCTCCCATCTCCACCCCATGTGTCCTACCCTCCTGCTTGCCCGTACAGAGTAGCTTATATTGTAACTGTGCCTTCTTATGCTAACATTCATCTGGTTAGACGTGCTTTTATGCAAGTTCTAGATGTCCTTTAAATGATTAATGTCCTATCTTTGAACGCTAAAGGTCTGAATTCGCCCCAAAAAAGGAAGGTAGCGCTGGCTTACTTCCACAAGCAGAAAGCCCATCTCGTAGCCATACAGGAGACTCACTTTATCAAAACAGCACCACCCAGATTCTTTAACCACAGATTTCCCCAGTGCTACACAGCTAATGGCCCCCATAAAAAGGCCGGTGTTGCCATACTTGTGTCTGCTAGTTGTTCTTTTAAGGTCTCCTCTCAGCATATAGACCCGGAGGGTAGATTCCTAATATTAGTGGGAAATTTAGAGGGAGTCGAAACCACCCTAGTCTCCTGCTACGCTCCCAACACCCGTCAGATCACATTTATCAGGTCACTCCTCGCCACTATACAGAAATACGCTAAGGGCGCATTGCTACTGCTAGGGGACTTCAATACGGTCCCTGACCCAATCCTGGACAAGTCACATTCCCCAGGACACAGAATAGCCAATCCCCCGGCTCAATCTAAGAAATTTATGCAGCTCATTAAAGAATATGACCTGTATGATGCTTGGCGCGCCAGACATCCGGGTGTGAGAGATTACACCTTTTTCTCTCACCCCCACCGGACATATTCGAGAATTGATCTCGCCTTAGCCAACAAATGGACCTTAGCCTCCATCCAAAAAATCGACATACTCCCTATCACTTGGTCCGATCACTCCCCCTTGCGTCTGAGATGGGAACTGACCGCATACAAGACTTCCCCAGGACCATGGCGCCTGGGCAGTTCTGCCCTGTCGCAGTTAGAATCTAGGAACTCCATTAGAGATGCCCTGTCCTTATATATCACAACCAATGACCCAGCCGACACCAATATACTCACATACTGGTGCGCCTTGAAGGCTGTAGTGAGAGGCACGGCAATACAGGTCGCTGCCAGAGCAAAGAAAACAGAGGCAAAGGAGTTGTTGGCGGCAGAGACAGAGCTGGTTAAACTAGAAGTAGCCCATAAGAATAACCCCTCTGATGAGGCAATATATGCTGCACTCGCGCGATCTAGAGATAAGGTTAATGCGTCAGCTTTCAGGGAAGTACAAAAAAATATCTCCAAACTGAACCAGAGCTTCTATCTCTTTGGTGACAAAGCGGGTAGATTGCTCGCCAGGAAACTGAGAGGTAGAAGGACCAAGACGAGAATAGATCTTTTGATAAACGCTAGGGGTGCTAGAGTCACCGACCCCTTCCAAGTAGCAGACACTTTCGCAGAATATTATGCCAAACTGTACAACTTAAGAGATGACCCACATACTCCCCAGCCCTCGGAAGCTGACATCACTTCTTTTCTGGACGAAATTGACCTCCCTGAGTTACAGTCCGAAGCCTGCCAGGCCCTTAACGCCCCCTGGTCCCTGTCAGAGGTAGAGGCTGCAATAGATGCCCTGCCAAACAACAAGGCCCCGGGTCCAGATGGGTTCCCATCCAATTTCTACAAATGCTTTAAGTCTGAACTAGGCCCGATCCTACTGCAAGTATTTAATAAAGCATCTCAATCTGGGAAATTCCCCGGCGAAATGCTTGAGGCTAGGATAATCACGATCCCCAAACCTGGGAAGCCCACTACGGCGGTTCAGAACTACAGACCCATCGCCCTTTTAAACACAGATTTGAAACTGTACGCAAAATTAATCGCTAACAGGTTGGCTCCGTTACTCCCTTCCCTGGTAAAGATTGACCAGGTAGGCTTCATCCCGGGCAGGCAGGCTCCGGACAACACTCGGAGAGTACTTAATGTTGTTGAAGTATGTGAACGGGCCCAGTCACCATTATTATTGCTGTCTTTAGATGCCGAAAAGGCTTTCGACAGGTTACATTGGGGATACCTGAGGGAGGTACTGGTACGTTTTGGAATCCGTGGGAGAATGCTAGACTCGATACTTGCCCTCTACTCACACCCTTCTGCGAGAGTGTTTGTGAACGGAACCATCTCTAGTAGCTTCCAGATAACAAACGGCACGAGACAGGGGTGCCCCCTATCTCCTTTAATATTCGTGTTAGCGATAGAGCCACTGGCAGAGAAGATCAGGTCGGATAGCCGAATAGAAGGACCAGTCATAGGGGAAATTCTACACAAAATCTGTTTATTCGCGGATGACGTCCTTCTCTGCCTCCAAAAGCTGAACACATCCTTGCCCGCGCTGCATGAGATCTTAGACGCGTACTCCGCAATCTCATATTATAAACTTAACACCACCAAGACAGAGGCTTTCCCTCTAAACATACCCGAAACAGAATTGGCCCGCCTGAAAGACCAATATCGCTACGCATGGCAGGGAAGGGCGATTAAATACCTGGGAGTGTTAATATCTCGGGAAACTCACTTGATGGAGTGTAATTACTTGCCGCTGATTGCTGCATTTCAAAAACTAATAACGGAATGGTCCATGCACGAAATTTCGTGGATGGGCAGACTGGCAGCATCCAAAATGGTCCTCCTCCCGAAACTCCTCTACCTATTTCGATCAATCCCCAGAAGACCTCCCAGGTCTTTAATGTGCAAAATTAATGCCATTTTTACAAAATACATTTGGAAAGGATCACGCCCCCGGGTGGCTAAAAAATACTTGGCCCTACCAAAGGTTCTGGGGGGGGGAGGCTTCCCGGATGTTGAGTTGTACCAGGCCGCGTGTCTACTGAGCCAGGCCGGGGATTGGTGCGACTCCGGATCCCCTAAACCGTGGGTGGGGGTGGAACGCTCGTTAGCCTCTAACATCCCGTTGGTGGACCTACTCTGGGTCCCCCTGCGGGCTATCCAGAAAAAGTCGGAGCTATGCTCAGCAACGAAGGCTACTCTGGAGGTGTGGCATGGGGCACTCGCCAGCGTGGGTGGGCTAAGCCTGCCGAATGTGGCGATCTCTCTGGTAGCCATTTCTAAACTCATCCCCAACCTAAATTTGAACCCGTGGTACGCCGCAGGGATCTCCACCTTAGGCCAATTAATCCAAGAGGACTCGTTACAGCAGTTTTCCGACCTCCAAGCGAAGTACGGCCTGCCTAAAAGTGAGTTCTACAAGTACCTTCAAATCCGCCACTGGCTAGCAGCTAACAGAGAAGGCCCAGTACCAATGGCGCCTGCTCCCAAGGTCCTCACCTCCAGATTAAACAGCAAATCGCAAAGAGGGGGTATTTCAAGATGGTACAATTATCTCATCTCCGTAACAAAAAAAGGGAAGTTGCCGGCCCAGATCAAGTGGGAGACGGATCTCAAGGTTTCTCTTAATGAGGAAGTTTGGGACACAATTTTCCACTCAGGATTTAAAATGTCTAAATGCATTCAACATACGGAAATGTTTCTTAAAATTTGTCATAGATCATATTTCACTCCGACTAGACTACATGCCATTTGGCCAAATGTCTCACCCTTATGTTGGAGAAAGTGTGGCAATGTGGGCACATTGCTACATACATTTTGGCAGTGCCCCTTGCTGGCCCCCTTCTGGTCAGAGGTGTCCTCGTTGGCCAACAAGGTCCTTAGACTCCGGGTCCACCTGACCCCAGTGCTGGCCCTTCTCCACTATTCCGAAACACTGACAGGGAGTGACCTATATATATTGAGACACATCTTAATAGCAGCCAAGGCAGGCATTGGACGTCTGTGGAAGTCGGTGGAGGTGCCCCTGGTCGGCCAGGTAATTAGCAAGGTACATAACCACTTTCTATATGAGACAACGAACGCTAAGTACACCTCATCAAATGCATCGATCCACTTGAAATGGCTCAAATGGGCAGAATTTAGAGAAACGCAAGGCCTCACCCTAACCAGAATAGACTTATGGGACAGAAATACCTTGACATCCCCCCCACATTCGTAAGAATAATGGCCAATACTTGAATATAAGTTACATATTACATTTCGCTGCATGTACAACTCCCCTCTCCCCATGCCTCCCTCACCCTAATGTGTCTCTGCAAAAACTGTTACTGTCATGTCCACTTTTCTGTTTCCCCTACTTCCCAAGCTATCTTTCCTCTTTCTCTTTCTATCTTAATTTTCTTAAGTAAAACTCAGGTCAAATTTCCGCGTAGGTTTAAATTTTCTCTGTCTCCCTATTTACCATTAGCCATTTGTGCTTTGGGATTTGCTATGATTTATATTATGTTAAATGGCCTTATGTTGTTTATACCAATTCCGTGTAAGATTTAACAACCTGACCTAATAAAAATCTATTATGAAAAAAAAAAAAAAGCAGAGTCCTACACGTTTCAGAGCTGTTTTTATGCAGTGAGAATGGCTCTGAAACGGTATTTAGTAAAAACAGAAAACAGACCTGTGATAGGCTGGCCCCTGCGTTCTGCCTTGAAACATGTTCAGGGGATTAAACGGGTTGACTGATGTGAATGGTACTTAAACGGTATTTAAAACGGTAATCTACTGCAATGTGAAGGCTCAGACCCGTTTTAAATACCGTTTAAAAATACCGGTTCTTTAAACGTTTTGGCAGTGTGAAAGCAGCATAACTAGAATACATTTTTGAAAAGATTGTAAATAGTCCCCTGGGACTTGTGCAATGGAAAGTTCTTTGGTCCAGATTGAAAAAATATTTTCAGACCTTGCTTCCAGAGAGTCAAAAGAAAAAAGTTTGGTACCGTGTTAGCCAGTTGATAAGAAAAGTTTTATTGTTCCTCAGTGAGAAAAACAAAATAGCAATCTAGCAAATATGATACCTTTTAATGGCTAACAAAAATAAATGTTGTTAAAATGCAAGCTTTCGAGACTTCTTAGGTCTCTTCCTCAGGCATGGTATAACAAGGTGTGTGAAGAACCACATATATATACACAGCAGAGTAGGAACAAGATGTGATAGATGGACATTCTTAAGATTAAAACAAAACAAAATAACAGAATGAGCTTGTAAATTGAGTCCTTAATTGGTTTGTAGATAAGTAGTGTGAAAGTTTTATTGTCTCTAAGTTGATGACAGACCAGAGTTAGAGCTCCGATGCCCTCACTCTCTCTGGGCCAGATTCCTCAGATGTTGTAGTGGGCCATAAATCCCTCGGATAGATTCAGTCCTGTGTTAAGGGTGTCAAACGTTGTCATTAATTTGTATTCCCAGACCCTCCTGTCTCTTTGTGATTTGAAATTTCCTTTTAGTATAATCACTTTCATATGATCCTGATTGTGTCCTGGGCTGCAGAAATGTTTGGCCACAGGAAAGTGTGTCTTTTTTTCTTTTATTGTGTGGCGATGGGACCTCATCCTTGCCTTAAGTTTTTGAAAAGGAAATTTCAAATCACAAAGAGACAGGAGGGTCTGGGAATACAAATTAATGACAACGTTTGACACCCTTAACACAGGACTGAATCTATCCGAGGGATTTATGGCCCACTACAACATCTGAGGAATCTGGCCCAGAGAGAGTGAGGGCATCGGAGCTCTAACTCTGGTCTGTCATCAACTTAGAGACAATAAAACTTTCACACTACTTATCTACAAACCAATTAAGGACTCAATTTACAAGCTCATTCTGTTATTTTGTTTTGTTTTAATCTTAAGAATGTCCATCTATCACATCTTGTTCCTACTCTGCTGTGTATATATATGTGGTTCTTCACACACCTTGTTATACCATGCCTGAGGAAGAGACCTAAGAAGTCTCGAAAGCTTGCATTTTAACAACATTTATTTTTGTTAGCCATTAAAAGGTATCATATTTGCTAGATTGCTATTTTGTTTTTCTCACTGAGGAACAATAAAACTTTGCTTCCAGAGAAGCCTGGTTTAGGGGTTCCTTGGTCTTTCAGGATGGTGACCGAGTGATCCAATACTGCCTCCTAGGATGCAGGTGAGGTCCCTACTGCAGCAGGAGACTTTATGTGTAATAGACGCCTCCTGCTACACTAACATACATGCGACATTCCAAGGAAGCAGCAGTGATAGCAATGCCAACCAGATCTGAATGAGGCCCAATAGAATTATGGCCAGTAACAAAGTTATAGGACTCTGCGTCCTGTATTGCCCCTTCCCCTATTAGTTTCGAACGTGTGAGTCTTTTGAATTGTACTTTATTTTTTAAAAACAATTTAAAATTGTAAATAAATTTGCCTGTTCCAAACGACCGATTTGTATTGGTATTATAATGATTTGAGTGATAATGTCAACCATAACTTAACTGAATCTATCTATTTAGCAGCTGCTACTGCTGGGAATGAGTTCTCAGACGTCTTTGTTTGAACAGGTTTACTAATTATTATTGTGGAACAATCTGTATTTTCCTTTAATTTCTCACTTCCTAGGGGGACTCTATGATTGGTTGATGGATAAGTTGACTGATAGGTGCAAAGTGGTATCATCTGGTTTATTCCTGCTCATCCTTCTTGCCCTAATATCTCATTCTTTTGTTTCACCCTAGGTATTTTGTTTCACAGAAGGTCAAAAGGTGGCACACCCTGCAGTACTGGCCAATTATGAGTTATGTATATAGCAGCATTCATATTAAACAGCACTTGTACATAGTGGTGGATTTCCCATTAGGCACGTGCCTAGGGGTGACACTTGCTGGGGGCCGGCACAGTATGCTCACTTGTATGAGAGCCTTGCTAGGCCATTGAGGTCATTTTTTTTATGACTAAAGGTCACACCGTACAATTATTTTGACCAATTTTTTTGACCATTTCGGTAATTTTGGCCCTTCTGAACGATATTGGTCAAAATATCTTTCAGTGTGTACACTGAAAGACACTGATGACCAATTTCCCTTGAACCCAGTGTCCTGGACGAAAGATGTTGACGAAAAATCTAGCTACAGTTTATAGGCTTTTTTTTAAAGATATCCAAATTGAGCTGCATGCACAGTTGATGAACAACGTTGATGAACAACTGGCGGGTACAGTTTGGGTTCGGTTCGGCCTCAGCTCATGACAGACATAGACAACAACGCATCGTGAATACAGCAGAAAATCATAGGCACTTGAGAACATCTATCATGCCAGGGTCCTGAAACGAGCAGGCAGGATCATCGAGGACAAGTCCCACCCTGCACATGACTTGTTCCGGAGGCTACCGTCTGGCAGACGGTGCAGCTTAAGGCCTACAAGGACTACTAGACACAGAAAGTTTTTTTCCCGAAGCGGCCATCCTAGTCAATTCCTCAATAGCGTAGCCCTCACACCCCCAACCAAATAGTCAACTAATCTGTCATGTCCCCTCCCTATGCCATGTTTGATATGCTGCATATTGTCTTACTAGGTGATTCATCGCGCCCTACGGGCGCTCTTCACACCGTCGTAAGGGGCTGCGCCCCCTTAATTTGTGAACATTTGTATATGAGAAAGATGGTTGTAATTGTATGAAAGATGGCCTGTAATGCAACTTGAGTTATAGGTGAAATGTGTTAAATAGAGAGCATATGATGTGGAAGGGGGTGTGTATTGTTTTGTTTAATTAAAAAGCGGTTACAGAGTAAGATGTACATTGATAGTGTGGATGGTACAGTGACATTTGTGGGTGGGGGAGGGGCTGTGTGTGCATGTTGTTTAGGTGTGTGTGTGTGTGCAATAGTATAGTAGGGTGTTTTTGAGTCAGCGGCTCCCCACTGGCGGAGGTCACGACACAGGAAAACAGGAGGCTGGGTAGTGATAGGGGTGTGTGGACATAAGTGGGACTAAAGAGGAGGGTGGGAGATACTGTGCAGCTTCTGCCAGTGGGTGAGGGTCCAGTGTGGCAGTACAGGAGTACAGGATGGTGGCCCCGAGTCAGTGTCTCCTCCTACTGGGTGGGAGTTAGGGTACATGAGAGCAGGAGGCTGGGCTATGAGGCATGATAGGGGCATGTGGCCAAAACAGCATCAGTGACTCCCCAGTGGTGGAAGTTACGGTTCAGGAGAGCAGGAAGCTGGGTAGTGATAGGGGTGTGTGAGTATACGGGGGACTAAAGAGGGGCTTAGGGGTGCCATGAATTGTGGGAGGGGCGTGGGGGGTGCCGTGAATCAAGGGAGGGAGGGGGCGCAGGTGTCCGCGAATCACGGGAGAGGGCGGAGGTCTGCAAAGCGTGGGAGGGGGCGTGAATTGCAGGAGGGGGGGTTGCAAACTGCGGGAGGGGGGTGTTCGGGGGGTGACGTGAATCGTGGGAGGGGGCGTGAATCGGGGGGGCTGCGCGGGGGGTCCGTGAATTGCGGGAGGGGGGGGCACGGGGCGCGATAAATCACCTAGTTGGTTATATATTCTTGAGGAAGGATGGTAGGGTGTTGCTGTCATTCAGAATGCATTTACATAAACAGTAATAGTAGCAGTAAAAGATCTGACTTAAAACACCTACAGTAAAACAGAACAGGTGTTATATATTATACAAAGAATTGGTTGATGATGTGTAGGTTGACGTGCACATAGTTGTCACTGTAAAAAAATTGCTACAAGAAAAAATCAACACAGAAAGGTCAACACATGTAAATGTTGACATAAGTGTGGCACTTCATTGGTGTCCATGTCGACACATGAGAATGAATATGAAAACATTCAAAAAAGAAAAATAAATCTTCAAAAACTTTTTTCATTGTCGACCATAGCCGTGTCAGTGTTTTGCATGTGCCATTTAATCCTGGGGTTGCCGTGAATCGCGAGCGGGGGTGGGGGGGGAGGGAAGAGGTGAGGTGTGTCCGCGAATCACGGGAGGAGGGGTCGTGGGTGGATGCCGTGAATTGCGGGAGGGGGGGTCGCGGGGTGTGTGGGTGCCGCGAATCGTGGGACGGGGGTCGCGGGGGGTTGCAGTGAATCGTGGGAGGGTGGGTTGCAGGGGCGGGGGGTTGCCGCAATGACAGGGGGGGGGGGTCGCGGGGGGTGGGGGGTACCGCGAGGAAGGGGGGGCCTGGGGGGTTGGCACAAATCGTGGGAGGGGGGGTCGCGGGGTGCCACGAATCGCAGGAGGGGGTGTGTCACGGGGTGGGGCCGCAAATCGAATTGGGGGGGGGTGTGCTGTGAATCGCGGGAGGGGGGTCGCCGGGGGGTGCCGCGAATCGCCACAAGAAAAAATCAACACAGAAAGAAATAAATCTTCAAAAACTCATGTCAACCTTTTTCATTGTCGACCATAGCCGTGTCAGTGTTTTGCATGTGCCATTTAATCCTGGGGTTGCCGTGAATCGCGAGCGGGGTGGGGGGGGGAGGGAGGAGGTGAGGTGTGTCCGCGAATCACGGGAGGAGGGGTCGTGGGTGGATGCCGTGAATTGCGGGAGGGGGGGTCGCGGGGGTGTGTGGGTGCCGCGAATCGTGGGAGGGGGGACGCGGGGGGTTGCAGTGAATCATGGGAGGGTGGGTCGCAGGGGCGGGGGGTTGCCGCAATGACGGGGGGGGACGGGGGGGGAATCACGGTAGGGGGGGTCGCGGGGGTGGGGGGTACCGCGAGGAAGGGGGGGCCTGGGGGGTTGGCACAAATCGTGGGAGGGGGGGGTTGCGGTGTGCCACGAATCGCAGGAGGGGGTGTGTCACGGGGTGGGGCCGCAAATCGCGGGAGTCGCCGCGAATTGGAGGGGGGGGTTGTGCTGTGAATCGCGAGAGGGGGGTCGCCGGGGGGTGCCGCGAATCGCCACAAGAAAAAATCAACACAGAAAGGTCAACACATGTAAATGTTGACATAAGTGTGGCACTTCATTGGTGTCCATGTCGACACATGAGAATGAATATGAAAACATTGAAAAAGTGAAAAATTAATCTTCAAAAACTCATGTCAACCTTTTTCATTGTCGACCATAGCCATGTCAGTGTTTTGCATGTGCCATTTAATCGTGGGGTTGCCGTGAATGGGGGGGGGGGGGACACATTGCTCTGTTTCTGGACTTTCTTCTTAATTTATGGATTACCATCACCTGTGCTTAAACACCTTTCTTATCAATTACCCTGTTTAAAACAGGTGATGACAATCATAAATTAAGATGGAAGTCCACAAACAGAGCATTCTGTCCCTCCTGGAGAGGTTCATGTTGGGAGGTATTTAGGTGTGGGGCGCTCACCTGGTGTGTCTGGTGAGTAGCTGTGTCTTTGCTGTGTAACATGGAGAGGCAGAGGGTGTCTGTCTGGCACTGTGGGCTCACTGGGCTGGTTCTCTGTCGAGTGAGTCAGTCATGTGAGTCAGAGGCTCCACCCAGCGTTACAGCTTCAGACACACTTTGAGTGACAGATGTAGCCAAATATATAAGAGATTGTATGTTCTAATGTTATGTGATGTAAAGTACTGTCACAGCGAGCGATAGTTATCGGAAAAAATTCCTGTGTATTATGCATCTTGTATTGATACACCTGGCAATAAACTGATTCTGATCTGATTCTGTATACGCATCATCATTCGTCGTTCGTCACCTACACACTGAAAGATATTTTGACCAATATCATTCAGAAGGGCCAAAATGAACAAAATTGATCAAAAAAAATTGTACAGGGTGCATGCACCTTTATTTATTTATTTTGCAACCAGGGAGGGGTGCAATGGTGACTAAATTGTTGTGGTGGAGGAGGGCTCAAGGTAAGTGTGGCTTTGGCAGTCAAGAGGTCCCAATATGAAGGGAAACTATGCCTATACCAACCAATCAGCTTTGAGGAAGCAGTTATCAGGTACATTCTATAAAATGATAGATGCTGATTGATTTGCTAAGGGTCCACTTCTCCACTCTGGTCACTGCTTGATACATTACTCCTTTAGTCATTTATGTCAGTCCCTGCCCAATACTGCAGTGTATGCATCTGAAAAATGGATGTAATGCCTACGATAATCCAATCACATCAGCCATGCCGATAAATCGTTGTTCTTAAATAGTGCCATTACATTATACAGCTTTATTTATTAACATGAGCCCTGCTCCCACATGAGCTTAGGCTAAACACTGAACTATAGAAATACTGGATAGCCAGCATCACAAATGTGGTGATGCTTACGACTTGGGGCGAGATGTACTAAGCCTTGAAAAGTGATAAAGTAAAGAGTGATAAACCACCAACCAATCAGCTCCTACCTATCATTTTTCAAACATAGCCTGTGACATGGCAGGTGGTTTATCACTCTGCATTCAATAATAATGCTGGGTATACACTAGGCAAAATATCACTAATCCGGTGGATCAGACTGGCATTTTAGACACATAGGGATGGCCATCGGTGCCTTTGACATCGATGGTTGCCATCGATGGAAAAAGTGCACCTAGCCATCGATAGTGTAAAACTATGCAATGGGTGACCATTGATAGTTTTACATATCTATGGTCTTCTATTATGTGTGAGTGATTGGCCTGTGGGCCAATCAAAACACGTGGGCGGGGCTTTGCAGGTGTCGGGGGCGAAGCTATGCTCTGTGTCCCCGCACTTTGAAAAAAAACAGAAAAAACATTGGTTTTGCTGTGCCATCGATGGAGGGAAACCATCTGGTTCTCCGCCATCGATGGCAAAAGTATTCGACATCGGCCATTAACCATCGATGATTTTGAATGGCCATCCCTCCACATTATCTAGTGTGTAACCACTACTGAGTGCCCCCGCAGGTCTTTTGCCTAGCTGGTTGGGTTGTGCACAAGTCACATGCACTGGGCGGGGCCACTGCTCACTGAATCAGATTTTTGGAATATTACTGTTAGCAATCATAATACATACTTGCCTACTCTCCCAGAAAGGGCAGGTGGCTCCTGAAAACTGGATGGTACTGTACCCCCTGCATAATTCTTGCCTGCATAAAAAGAGGTATATATAGGCTAGGGATAACATGTGATATTACCACTGTATAAAGTGTAAATAAGACCCCACTTGGAATTCAGTGTGCAGTTCTGGGCACCACACCTTAAGATATATATTAAGGAACTGGAGAGGGTCCAAAGAAGGGCAACTAAATTGATTAAGGGTTTAGAGGGGTTGGCCTTCAAGGAACGGTTCAAGATATGAATAATATACAATCATCAAGGCGCAAATGTATATGAATATAAATGTACAGAAGAGAAATATGCAGTAGAGGAATATCATACATCCCTTATTGGAGAGTCGCCTTCATGTAAGGTGGCGGGCCTCAAGAAATGTTGCTGTCTTTGTAGCAATCGCTCAGTCCATATAAAAATAAAGCAAAAAAACAACCAATGTGACGTGTCGTGTGTAACTTACAAAATATATTCTGTGTGCAAGGGGTAAGAGAGAGAGGGCATACCAAACTCACACTTTCAATGGGCGATGACACCTATCTCGGTTTCTTTATCTTGTGAAGTGATTAGGATCAATAAAAATGGAAGTGGTAGTGGAGTTAAATCCATAAAGGTTTCTTTAGTGAACTTTCAATCGATATGGAATGGTGCCTCAATATGAATGCTTATTCGTAGGCTGACATGCTCCAGAGGTATATTGAAGTGGGGGAAAAAATAATTAACCCCTTCCTGACAGAGCTAGTTTTTGCGTTCCTGACAGAGCCATTTTTTTCAAATCTGACATGTCTCACTTAAGTGGGGATAACTTTTTTTTGCTTTTACTTATCCCAGTGATTTTGAGATTGTTTTCTCGTGACACATTGTACTTCAAGTTAGTGGTAAATTTTCGTCGATACAGTCTGTGTTTTTTTGTGAAAAATACCAAAATGTCGGAAAAAAATGGAAAATTTTGCGATTTGCAAAATGTTAAATTTTCTGCTTGTGAGACAAATAATCTTACCACTCAAAATAGTGAATAACTAACATAGACCATATGTCTACTTTATGTTGACATCATTATTTCAACTTCCTTTTAATTTTTTGGGACACTAGGAGGCTTACAATATGAATAGCAAATTCTCAAATTTTCAAGAAAATTTCAAACACTGATTTTTTTAGGGACCAGTTCAGTTCTGATGTGACTTTGAGGGACTTGTATGTGAGACACCCCCATAAATGATGCCATTTCAAAAACTGCACCCCTCACAGTATTCAAAACAGCATTTTGGAAGTTTGTTAACCCTTTAGGTGTTTCACAGGAATTAAAACAAAGTGTAGGTGAAATTTCAAAATTTCTTTTTTTTTGCAGAGTTTCAATTTTAATACATTTTTCTAACGAATACAGTAGATTTTACTAGAGAAATGTGACTAAAAATTGATTCCCCCAATTCTTTTGTTTTCATAAATATCCTATATGTGGCCCTAGTGTGCACGGTGACCAAACCACAGGCTTCATAATAGAAGGAGCACCTACTTGATTTTGGAGCCTCCTTTTTATGAGATTATTTTTTAGGCACCATGTAGGTTTCTAGGCACCATAAGATGCTAAAAGTTAGGAACCCCCCCACAAGTGACCCCATTTTGCAAACTACACCCCTCAGGGAATTCATCTAGGGGTATAGTGTACATTTCAAACCCCCAGGGGTTTCACCAATTTTGATACAACTGGGCTGTGAAAATGAAAAAAATTAATTTTTCATTTTCACAGCTCAGTTGTATCAAAATTGGTTAAACCCCTGGGGGTTTGAAATGTACACTATACCCCCTGATGAATTCCCTGAAGGGTGTAGTTTGCAAAATGGGGTCACTTGTGGGGGGGTTCCACTGTATAGGTGCTTCAGGGGTCATTCAACCAGAATCTGTGCTGCAAAATCCAAAAATCACTCCTTCCCTTCTGAGTCCTGCCATGCACCCAACTGGTATTTTTTGGTCACATGTGAGGCATTGCCGTACTCGGGAGAAATTGGGGCACAGATTTTGGGGTGCTTTTTCTCCTTCATTCCTTGTGAAAATGAAAAATTTTGAGCCAGATCTGCATTTTTGTGTAAAAAATGTAATTTTTCATTTGCACAGCCCAGTTGTATCAAAATTGGTGAAACCCCTGGGGGTTTGAAATGTACACTATACCCCTAGATAAATTCCCTGAGGGGTGTAGTTTGCAAAATGGGGTGACTTGTGGGGGGGTTCCACTGTATTGGTGCTTCGGGGGTCTTGCTAATGCGACATAGCACCCACCATTCATTCCACCAGAATCTGTGCTGCAAAATCCAAATATCGCTCCTTCCCTGCTGAGTCCTGCCATGCACCCAAATGGTATTTTTTGGTCACATGTGAGGCATTGCCGTACTCGGGAGAAATTGGGGCACAGATTTTGGGGTGCTTTGTCTCCTTCATTCCTTGTGAAAATGAAAAATTTTGAGCCAGAACTGCATTTTTGTGTAAAAAAATGTAATTTTTCATTTTCACAGCCCAGTTGTACCACAATTGGTGAAACCCCTGGGGGTTTTAAATGTACGCTATACCCCTAGATGAATTCCCTGAGGGGTGTAGTTTGCAAAATGGGGTCACTTGTGGGGGGGTTCCACTGTATTGGTGCTTCGGGGGTCTTGCTAAAGCGACATAGCACCCACCAAAATTCCACCAGAATCTGAGCTGCAAAATCCAAATATCACTCCTTCCCTTCTGAGTCCTGCCATTTTTTGGTCACACATGAAGCATTGCCGTACTCGGGAGAAATTGGGGCACAGATTTTGGGGTGCTTTTTCTCCTTCGTACCTTATGAAAATGAAAAATTTGGAGCATTTTCACTGCCCAGTTGTATCAAAGTTGGTGAAACCCCTGGGGGTTTGAAATGTACACTATACCCCCTGATGAATTCCCTGAAGGGTGTAGTTTGCAAAATGGGGTCCCTTGTGGGGGGGTTCCACTGTATAGGTGCTTCAGGGGTCATTCAACCAGAATCTGTGCTGCAAAATCCAAAAATCACTCCTTCCCTTCTGAGTCCTGCCATGCACCCAACTGGTATTTTTTGGTCACATGTGAGGCATTGCCGTACTCGGGAGAAATTGGGGCACAGATTTTGGGGTGCTTTGTCTCCTTCATTCCTTGTGAAAATGAAAAATTTTGAGCCAGATCTGCATTTTTGTGTAAAAATTTTTTATTTTTTACACAAAAATGCAGTTCTGGCTCAAAATTTTTAATTTTCACAAGGAATGAAGGAGACAAAGCACCCCAAAATCTGTGCCCCAATTTCTCCCGGGTACGGCAATGCCTCACATGTGACCAAAAAATACCAGTTGGGTGCATGGCAGGACTCAGAAGGGAAGGAGTGATTTTTGGTGGTGGAATGAATGGCGGGTGCTATGTCGCATTAGCAAGACCCCCGAAGCACCAATACAGTGGAACCCCCCCACAAGTGACCCCATTTTGGTCACCAGCTTTGGGAGTGGGGCTGGCGCTGCGGCTGGCGGGGGGGTGGGAGGGGTGCTGGCGCTGCGGCAGCCGGGTGGGTGGGAGGGAGGGGGGCTGCCGGGTGGGAGGGGGGGGGGGCTGGCGATCGTTGGTGATCGGTGCGGTATACGCACACACACACACACACACACACACACATATATATATATATATATATATATATGTGTGTATATATATATATATATATATATATATATATATATACATATATATACATATATATACACACACATATATATATATATATATATATATATATGTGTGTGTATATATATATATATATATATATATATATATATACACACATTTGCACATTATTTTTTATTTTATTTTATTTTTAACTTTTCCAGCAGCAGCATGATGCTGCTGCTGCTGCTGCGGGGGGGAGGGGGGAGGAGGGGAGCGCAGCGTGCGCTCCGGACGTAGCGGTGGAGCCGGGGGAGCTGCTGCTGCTGCCGGGTGAGTGCCCGGCGGGTGGGAGGGGGGTGCTGCCGCTCGGTGGTGATCGGTGCTGCACCGATCACCACCGTTTTCTGTGTTACCGAGCGGCTTAGCCGCCGGTAACACAGGAAACGCTGTGATTGACTGTTCAGATTTGAACAGCCAATCACAGCGATCGCCGACCGGGGGGGGCACCCCTGCCCCCCCTGGGCGGCGAGGGGGGATGTCTGCTGTCAGGGACAGCAGACATCTCTTAACTGTCACCGCGTCTATAGACGCAGTGACAGTTAGAAACCATGACGTACATTTATGCCATGTGTCGGGAAGTACTTCCCGACCATGACGTAAATGTACGTCAAATGTCGGGAAGGGGTTAAATAGCTTGACAGGACACCTTGAGAAATAAATTTAAATAAATGGTGATTGGGCGTATCCCCACTCACAGAAAGAGTGACCAGGTGTAAGTATATAAAGGTTTCTTTTGGACTCCAGATGAGAAAAGCCCCCACCCTTGTGACAGGGAGTGACAGGGACTACCAGGACTGTAAGTTCAGTACGCAACTTACGGTTGAACCAATTTTTAGCGGAGAAAGACATCCGGGATACAACCATTAATTATAATGCATAGTGGGAGGTCCGGTAGGGTAAATATCAGCCAAGGGCTCAGGGAATGCTGGAGAAAGGATACTATAGTATAATTTTATAAATAGGATGAACAAATGGATTTTCGTCTTTCGTCAACCTCACAAACTGTGTTACTACTATGTTACTATGTCCACCTATGAACTATTTTGCAGGCTTGCCTACCCTCCCGGAATTGCTGGGAGGCTCCCGAAAATCGGGTCCCCCTCCTGGCCCCCCGGGAAGGTTGGCAATCCTCCTGCATTTGTCAGGCAGCCCCAGCACCCCCCTGCCATGCCGCACTGATTACCGGTTTTCTAGGGTCCGCGGCAAGGGGCGGGACTAAAATGACGCATTTAACATCATTTTAGTCCCACCCCCTAATCGCAGACCCGCGAATCGCGGCGTTTACATGGATTGGGGGTGGGGCCGTCCCTGCCCCCTGACCTGGAGATCCAGCTGTCCTCTCCGGGCTTCTCTTGAAGAGGCAATTTTAAAAGTCGGCAAGTATGCTATTTTGACATTGTAGATCTTTAAACTGCTTCCCCAGAGTCGCAGGTCCCTGCCCTGGTGTAAGTGTAATGTCGATAATGATAACCTCGAGTGATTGTTCGCTCATGGTAAAACCCGAACTGTGGCAACACTGTTTAAACTGTGATATTACACTGGCAGATCACACTAGTTGTACCCGGATACAGAATGCTTCTTACGCTATTAAGTGTTGTCAGAAAATAAAATAAAATATCCTATTTGCTTGTTCTACTTTCCTTCTTTTTTAAGCTCCAACCCACGGATACTTAGAAGTAAGTTTACTAAAGCTCATAGCAACCAAAAAGTTGCTCATAGCAACCAATAAGATTCCATCTATCATTTCCCTATTGCATCCTAGAAAATGATAAACAGAATCTGTTTGGTTGCTATGGGCAACATCACCTCTTCATTTTTAGAAGCTTTAGTAAATTTAGCTGTAATTATCTGGTCATTAATTGTGCCACTCTGTGGCATTACCTGAATAAGGGGCACTGTTATGTGACCACACCCCTTCCTTGTGAGACCACTTTATAAAGTATAGGAGGCAGAACACATATGTACAGCTGCAGGAAGTGAGTTCCAGCACCTCTCCAGGAGAACTTTAAGCCATGTTTATATCCTTCTAGAGATATGGGGGTTGCTTCTAGTTGACTCTGTAAGCTTGCGAAGCTCGTAGCTTGCCAAGTCCTTCTGACGCTGCCCTGGCAAATGCATGACCCCCCCCCCCCCCCCCCATCCCCTCACATGTGCCTGATGGATGATTTCTCCTGCGTTCGCAAATATAAGTCAGTGGAGACTGAATTACATGTGAGGGTAGTGGGCAGTTGATGTCAGCCACCCGCCTACAGCACACCTCGTCCCGCCCGCAGACCCATGGGAGCTCTGGCCATTCCCATGCGCGACACCCTTGGCTGCCGCCACATGCCCCTGGCCTGCACCGCCCATGCAAACGGCCCGGAAACATTTCAAATCACCAATGCCATCCACAGACGCAGAAATGCGAAGACACAAACCTTGACCATCGGGGCAGGGACCGAATTTGGTTCCCTCCGAGTGAACAGGAATGGGCCCCATGGTCTCCAGAATGGCACATAGTATTCCAGATAAGGCTGTTCCAATGACCTATACAGTGTATTTATCCATACACATCCATTCTAACAAATATGGTTGCAGACGCCCTTTCATCTGTTGAATGGAAGCAATAAAATGACATCAATATGGATAGTCCAAAGGTTAATGGTGTTTGTGTGATCAAAGTTAAAAACTTGCTGCAGACAGTACAAACTGCAAAACAGAATATAATATTGTGACTGTGCACCAACAGCAGAACACTAGCAAGTCTGGATACACACTTAGGAGCCGACGCATTCACCCACTAGTGTCACCTGGAGCCTTTTTGGCTGATTTCTGGGGATGCAACTGCTATGGGGCCCAGGGGTTAGGAGGGCCTGAGGGCCCAGCAGGCAATCCCCTGCACCCTTTTGAATATTTTTTATTTTGGTTGGCGCTGAGTTCCTGGCTGGCAGGGAAGGAGGCGGAATAGAGACACTCGGCAGTCAGCCCTGCACAGTCCCGGCAGTCTCCTCCTACTCCAAGCGTGGAAGTGGTAGTGGAGTTAAATCCATAAAGGTTTCTTTAGTGAACTTTCAATCGATATGGAATGGTGCCTCAATATGAATGCTTATTCGTAGGCTGACATGCTCCAGAGGTATATTGAAGTGGGGGAAAAAATAATTAAATAGCTTGACAGGACACCTTGAGAAATAAATTTAAATAAATGGTGATTGGGCGTATCCCCACTCACAGAAAGAGTGACCAGGTGTAAGTATATAAAGGTTTCTTTTGGACTCCAGATGAGAAAAGCCCCCACCCTTGTGACAGGGACTACCAGGAACTGTAAGTTCAGTACGCAACTTACGGTTGAACCAATTTTTAGCGGAGAAAGACATCCGGGGATACAACCATTAATTATAATGCATAGTGGGAGGTCCGGTAGGGTAAATATCAGCCAAGGGCTCATTGAATGCTGGAGAAAGGATACTATAGTATAATTTTATAAATAGGATGAACAAAATGGATTTTCGTCTTTCGTTAACCTCACAAACTGTGTTACTACTATGTTACTATGTCCACCTATGAACTATTTTGCAGGCTTGCCTACCCTCCCGGAATTGCTGGGAGGCTCCCGAAAATCGGGTCCCCA